>NC_079160.1:45854853-46170929 GCF_947563725.1 Argiope bruennichi
CACTGCACTGAAAAAGACTATGAACTAAATTTTATTTAGAAATGAACCATAATGATTTATACTGCTGTAGAATTCTAATTATCCGAATAATTTGAGATCAAGCGGAATCGGGATAGTTATATAATCAAAGAAAAAAGCTTATAATTAGATGAGAAACAAAATTTGCTTATAAAATATGATTTAAAGGCCACAAAAATAATGTTATTTACACATTGCATTAAAATATCACTATTGAATATGCCAGTCAAAATCATCTAATGTTTTTTCGCTTTTTTAATTCGTTTTTTCTTTCTTTTTCTTCAGAGGAATTCGAATGACTTGAGTTATATTTGTTACTACTATATGTTATTGCATGTTTAATAACCGCTATTGTGATTAACTATTTATTAAAAATAACTAATCACTATTATTCGCCAAAAATTTCAATGAAACATCTTGTGTAATTATGTTTTAATGGTTTTTATGCAAATTATTTTTTAACTTCAACTTTGATAGATATAGAATTCATACTATTTTAGAAATCTTATATCGTTCTGTTGATTATGCTATGCATTTCACTAATTTTTTTTTTAGTATCTTTATACATATCATTATACCATAGGACAGATCAGCAGTATTTAAAAATGGGTGGGATTTTAATAGTTTTTAAAAATTTCTTAAAAATTAAATTACACGGCTAAAATTTATATCACTATAGGAAAATTTTTAGAGTTTTAAAATGACGAAAAATAAAGTTTGATCTATAATATTTTATTATCTCGGGAAAAAATCGAAAACTTTTGTTTACATTTTTAATGAATTAATTTTTAAAAAAATCGCTCCGAAATGCATAGTTTCTCCTTCCAAATAATTTATGTTTCATATCTATGTATGTTTGGTAATTTTAGGTCAAATGGTCTACAACTAGAAAAATACCACACATACACACATTCAGTTGTATAATAAGCAAAGATAGAGATAACCGATGTTAGTATTAGTAATAACCGCCAATATGATAAATCGGTTCATCACTTTTATAGGTTATTATTAATAATAACCGATTAATCAGATTTGTGGTAACATATTACAACTAGATCATAATAAATTTCTCTTATAAACTTCAGGATCAGAAGACATCACATGAAATATTGTAAAATGGTATGCTATTGTACTATTATGAATGTATCAAAACACTGTTCGTCCTTATAAGAGAATCAGAAGACAGAAATTGAATTTGGTGCAATGTACAACAAAATAAGTGATAAAAATGTTAGTGATACACTGTAATTCATAGCTCTATCTTTTTTTTTAAAAAATCTATGAACTTCTTATTAACTAATACCTATTCTACTCAATTTACTTACCACACATACACACACAAACTGCTTCATTTTTCTTTTATTTTAAAATAAAACTCTTCTGAATTTCCAAAATTTTGAATGTTCTGATTGAATCTTAACTCATTTTCCTTCTAATTAGACTTCATAATGGATGTAGACTATAGCGCTGAAAAGAAGAAAAAAAGACATCGAGCGCTGCAAAAGTACGGTGATGAGAATACATAGTTTGTATCTTATAAATAAACCAGAGCGGTTGTTTTGGCTGGTGTTTTGAAAGCACGCTAAGACGAATGATGATTAAGCCGGGGAGGTTTGTTCTGCCGCTTTTTTTTCCCAACCGGCGAATTTTTTTCTTCACCATTTGACTTTTAACTTATTCTGTTGAGATTTGTTCATCAGATAATTCTTCAGCTTAAAGAAAAGCGTCGTTGAATATATTTATTATTAGAAATTAAGAGCAGATCCTTAACGGAAACATGTTTTTTTTCTAAATTAACATAATAACTTTCTCATTTATGAAACAAAAATAGTAATTCCAGTAATTCTTAGGGGTTCCATCTCCGCTGTCTCGTTTCATACATCATTCACAGTCTGGCGGATTTTTAAACTCGCCAACAGCAGCCAAATGGAATATTATACATATTTTTCGTCCGCTGTGAAGTTTTTGAAAAGCTAATTAATGATGTTCTGAGTTGCATTCCTGCCAATGATTAATAGTCCCACTAATGATAAAAACATTCGAATAATGATTACATGCGCAAATATTTGTCTCATGTTATAAAGATTACATTACGTTTGTCCTTAATATAAATTTTTTTAAAACTACATGTTGATTACCTTGGACGATTTCGTCAATATCACGTACAGATGCGACATGCATTTTTTCAGACAAAAATATGCGAGGCAATTTATTTTTGGGGTATAAATTCATCTGTCATGTTTTGTTAACCATTAATAATGGAATCAGTAATAATTATATATCAATTTTAGAACATTATTACCGTTATTTTAATAATAAGTACTTTATGTTTTAAAGCAATTTATTATGATTTTAAATAGTAATAAGTATAATTACAAAAATATTATGATTCTAAATATTATGAATTTAAATATTAATATATTTTTAATAGTAGTGATAGTATTATCATAATAATACTATTATGATTTTAATAGTATTATTATGATTTAAATAAAAATTTAAGTTTAGTATGATTTATAATAAATAAATAGTTTTTATTTAAATTCAAAGTTAATTATGATTTTAAATATAAAAAAAAACAGTAGTGATTTTAAATGATTTTAAGTAGTAAAAGAGTAGCAGATTTTATCTAACAAAAGAGTTGTTTTTGATTTGCAGTTTTTATTAAGCTTTTAAGATCATAGCGTATCAAAAAATAAATAAAAATATAAGCAGATTTGTACAAACTTATAGAGAAATATAAATATTTTTACGAATATTATGGCAATTAATAAATAACTTAAGTATAATACAGTAACCCAAATGTAGGGCACGGCACATCAAGACGTATCAGTTCAATAAAATCATGAATCATTATTATATTTTTTCTTGTTAAAAAATTCATCTAATCTTTTTGCTATGAATTTAACTACATTAAGAAAATTAAAATGTGCATAATGTTACTGAAACCCTGATAGTTTACTATTTTAAAAAAATAACTATTTCAAGATTTGGCTTTAATATTTTGTCAAGTACGTGGTAAATTTGTTAAGACAAGATGTCCTACCACTCGTATGGTGTGGAAATTTGGAAGGTAAGTGCTGCATTTAAAAATAATGAATTCTGTCCCAAAATAGCCATCATATATCTAGCTTCAAAATGTGACTAACTGATAAGTAACTATGACCAATGTGATGGTTAACTAAGACTAATTGCTAACTAACTATAACCAATGTGATGACTAATTGCTAAAAATTAAGTCAATAAATTAAAGTAAAGGAAATATATTCCATCATTGAAAAAAAAAAAGAATCGTTTGAAATGGAATAATCAGAAAAAAAATTATGTACAGAAATTATTACAGTTATAGGTTGCCGCACTCCAAAATGATGAATTTTATCACAAAATAGCCGTCGTGTAGCTTCAAAATATGATGATTAATTGCTAACTAACTATGACCAATGTGATGACTATCTAAGACTAACTGCTAAAAATTAAGTCGATAATTAAAGTAGAGGAAATATATTACATCATTGCAAAAAAAAGAAAGAATCATATGAAATGGAATAAACAGAAAAAAATTATGAACAGAAATTATTCAGTACAGTAATAGGTACTATGTGTGCATATTATGTTCAAATGTGCATACTTTTCAAATTTCACTCCGCTTTCTAATGTCACGTGTCTTTCGTTACCCCTTTTAAATCTTTTATTTTGAATTAATTCTATTTTCGAATGCAGAGAAAAAAATTGCATTACTAAAAAAAATAGCATTATTATTTTTTATTTATTTTAATTGATAATGCATTCTTAAAGAAGCGATTAAAATAGCCAGCTTAGTAAAGTGTCCCGGAAAAATTTCTGACTGTGGCTCTGCAAGAACCCCTGACGTCATAAGTCGGAAACAATCGTTCGCATTTTATCCACGCAAAGAAAATATCCGAGTAGGAAAAGATCACTTCACTCTCTTTCACAAAGAAATACACGTTCTGTTCCGCGCCTCGGGGATGAAAAGGTATAAGACAGATTCTCTCCGATTCGAACAACTAGGGGTCGTATCCTAATTGCAAATAGGCTCTTCTCCAATTGTCTCCACGTGTTATTAGAGTAAACAGAATTATATGGAATTATATAAATACTTTTAAAGATTTAACTCCTCTCTATGAACGCACGCACGCATGCACACCCACCCACACACGCACGCACGCACAAACGTTTTATTTTTATTTATTTATTTTACTCTGAATCACGTTTTATTAGGTTAAAAATTCATACAAAAAGGTTAGATAGGGCACATTCACATTTCATGTAAAGGTCAAAAAACCTCCGAAAGACATACGTTAATTCTTTCAGTACAAAACTTGCTTCATAATAAATAATATATATAGCAAATTAATACAAGCGATGTTCTGAATGCTAATAAAAATTCCATATAGAAAACTGGGCTGCCATGAATAAACGTATAGAATATACATAATATAGTATGGGAATTAGCAGACATACATTGAAATTAATCACTAGTCTCAATATTGTTATAAATTTGAAATATCGCTTCTCAGCTCAATAAGTCTTATAGTAAGGAAGACAGTTTTACAAATAACTAATATGCTGATTATATGCCGGATTAAGACCGCTTCCCTCCTCCGGCCTTGGCAACCACTTGATGATTTAGTAACGAATTTATTAGGAAAAATGAAGGGTGCAGAATGTTCGAGAATCTTCATAATAGCTCCATTAGGAATTTAAGTTCCACCGTTTGTTCTAGAAACTTCGATACCCTGTCACGAAGTTTTCTCGAGAGACGGAGTTGCGTCAGTAATCGAATTGAGAAAGAATTAGTCGTTGAGCTGAGGACAGTAGATGAATGAAATCTTTTTTTTTTTTAATGCTGATCCCTCAAAAGTCTGCTGTTACGATTATTATCGAATAGTTGCTTGTGTGTTGCGAATTAGTGGAAGAGACATTTCGTGTACGCTTCATCTGTGCTTTGGTATTGAGTATTCGCGTAGAATAAAGAGTCTTTATCTCTTACTGAGTCTGTCCATATAATCCACGAAGATTTTGAATTTTAAAAAACATTATTGCTATAATGATGTATGTAATAATTTTAAAAAATTACATTTATTTTAATTCAAAGAAATTATATTCTAAAACGGAATAAAATAGATCAGACTTTTTGAATCTCAGGCCAGTACATCGGATAAGGTGAAGGTAAAGGAAAGGAAAAATATTGTAGATAGAAAGTATATAAAAAATGAAATAATTAATGATTAAAAATAAACCTGGAAAGAAAAATGATTCAAAAATAAAACAACCCCCTTCCCCCCTATCCCTCGGGGGGGGCACCTCGAAATGAGGATGAGATGCTTCCGGCATGGTGGTTGGATCTCGCCACCCTAGAGGGTACACTAATAGGTGGGGGATCTGGCTCCTCCCATCGATGACGGGACGTACTTTCTTCGGGGAGGGTTGTACCGTGGCCGGTGACGGCCCTTAGGACTCAACCTCAGTTCCCGCCAATTGCTGTTGCGGCGGTCCGGTCATTCAGTTTTATGGTTTAAATCCGTGTGCCTTAGGGCGGGTCGGAGAGTTAGATGGTTGACTTGACTTCCCCCCCTTCAGACTTATTCTTCTATTAAGATGACAACATTAAGAGTATCGTAAAAATTGGAACAAATCATTATTTCGAAACATACATTATTTAAAATTAAATTTAATAAAAACTCTTTAATATTAAATCACTAATAATTTGAAAGGAATAATCCAGGTTATTTAATTCAAACTCAAGAGGAAGGATACTAAATCGAAATCTGGGATGGGACTTCAACTGGTCACATTAGCAGAGAAAATATTTCAAATTTAAAGTATTTTTCTTTTATGTGATCACTAATAAATGGATCGAAATATTTCTTTTTATTCTCTTCAATTTTAAAAACTGATTTCGAAAATATTTTAACTAAAACTAATAGAAAAAAACTGCACCCTAGGTCAAAAAATACAGCCGATATTTTGCAAGCACATTAAATTTTCATGAAACTCTTTATTAGAATTCTGATAATATTTGATTGTTCGAGATAATAAAACTTAATACATTTTGTTCAAAGTTTTTGTTATTATTATTATTATTTTAAAATGATAAAATAATTTTAAAAAAATAAAAATTGATGTCAGGAATGATTTAAACCGTATGCAAATAAGAATATTTAATTTTAATGAATAACTGTTTGCTTTTTTTGTGTACAACTAAAGCAAATGAAAAAGAAATATGTGTATTCTGTTTTGTATGTTTTGCAGTTCCAACCAATGCCATTTTTTTAAAGAAAAATAAGTACTATATTGAATTCCAACCAACAATATTACTGCAATGATCAGAAACGACAAAACGTTCATAAATCCTGACATGCCTGATTTCACATAAAAGCGATTCCACTTCCTTACCACAAATCACTTCAACCTTATCAACTCCACCCCCAAAACAATGGGTCAAGCACAAGTATCACGGGCGAAAGACCACCCCTACGGAAGCTTATCGCACCCTTCAAAACCGACCCTTTTTTTCGGCTCTCTCTCTCTTCTTTTAATCTTTATTTTCCGCGTTGCCATTTTATTTTCCATTCCGCCTCACAAGCATCATTCCGGGGTTTAAGATGCAGCATTCTTGACAAATCGTCCGTCTGCTGAGGCCAGCGTTTTCTTTTGTGTAGTAAGCGCACAGTGGGTTCTTTTCAAGGACGATTCTCTCTCTCTCACTCGCTTCCCTCTATGCCACCAGAACCCTCCCTTTTACCTTCTTCTTGATTTTATTTTTTCGAACGTTCCTTGGGCACTGTCGGTCGGTTCCGATTATTAGCAGTGCTTTTAATTCTTTCTACTTAATCGCAATAATTTGTTTTTCCGTTCAATTCAATGCTTGGGGAGTGATAAAGCACTGATTTGCACGTCGCGTTCGGATTCTTTTCAGTCGGTGGCTGCTTCTCCCTCGCTCCCCCCCCCCCCAGAGAGAAGGGAGGGGTGGTGGAGAAGACGTGTTTCCATTCTCTTGTGTTTCCTCTCGGGGCTTTCATTTCAGAGATCGAAGAGAACGGCGTGTCATTATCGTCCTGTTTTAAGGAGTTCGCTCGGCACTGTAGATGGTACAAGGTTCGAAGGTATTAAGAAAAAAAAATGTGGGGGAGTTTGAAATTTCAGCAGATTTTTAGAAAGGTACCGTCACCCTAATGTGACCTCGAAACATCCTTCAACAACCTAATAACAAACGTCCTGGGCGGCCATATGAAAATGGAACTAGGTTGAGTGCAACTAGTCGGATACTTGAAAAAGTGATGAATGTTGTGAAAGAAAGAGTTTTAATCAGTCAGTTCGGATTTCTTACAAAAATTTCTGAGATTGTGCTTAAGTGTTTCTATAAAAAAAATAAGAGCCACACAGAGATTAATTTATGTCAGTTTTAAAAATAATAAGTGGGTATTTACAAGCAGATTGACCGAACACTCAGAACAAAGAGTTTAAATTTTAAGAAAAATTATCAAGCAGAATTCTAAGAAGACATGTTTTTAAAAAATCTACACAACTCTTGACTGATGATAATCACGAAAAAAATGTCAGTGTCGGTAACATTATTTCTACATTATTAAAATTATTATCGTTTCTAAAATATGAGACAAGTGAAATAGTGTAAATGATATTATGTATTACTTATTTTTCAAATTTATATGATTTTTTTGAACGAAGATAGGTAAAAATTCCAAGAGCGAAGTATTCCTTTTCAAGTTCCGCCCAAAGATTACATTTGCGGATGTAAACACATATTTATGTTACTTATCAAAAATTAAATAACAATTAAAGTTTCAGAAATATTAAAATCACTACGGAAAACACATCTTTTTCTCAATAATTCGTTTGTTTTAATTAGGGACTCAAAAAATGTGGCTATTTTTTTATCTGTAATTTACAAAGTTTTTAAATATTGAAATATTTAAATCTGCTGTAGCTATACAAATAACAAATAAATCATAAAAATTATTACATTACATATATATTATATATATATATATATACAAAAGTATTAGAATCAAGTTAACAGGAAAAACAAAAATCAAATAAAAATTAAACCAAAAAAATTATTAAAAAAATATTAAAAAAAGAATCCGGCCTGAAGACTTTTTCAAGGGTCACCCTCAGGCAGGGATTCAAATAAAGGGATTTTTTCTGTGAGGACATACAGACATTGTCTAATAATGATTCCTCGTGACCCGAAAATCCCCTGAAATTATGCTCAAGAGATATACCATTTTAACAGAAAGGAAATACAAAAAAACAAATTAGAAAAAAATAACCATGTTATTTAACCATTATAATAATGTTATTGTATTTTTACTTTGTTGTGGTTATTTTTTTCTAATTTGTTTTTTTTTTGTATTTCCTTTCTGTTAAAATGGTATATCTCTTGAGCATAATTTCAGGGTATTTTCGGGTCACGAGGAATCATTATTAGACAATGTCTGTATGTCCTCACAGAAAAAATCCCTTTATTTGAATCCCTGCCTGAGGGTGACCCTTGAAAAAGTCTTCAGGCCGGATTCTTTTTTTAATATTTTTTTAATAATTTTTTTGGTTTAATTTTTATTTGATTTTTGTTTTTCCTATTAACTTGATTCTAATACTTTTGTATCAATTCATCTGTGTTTTAGAAGTAGCTGCAATTGCGCTCTCTAAATACTATGAAGTTCCTTTTTGGTTTTAGTTTAAATAGGTAATAAATTTTAGTTGCGATTTCGAAACTGTTTTGTTTCGTTTTCATTTTAGTTTCGTTTTCAAAATTTTTTCTTACTTTAGATTGGTTATTTATATATATATATATATATATATATATATATATATACACCGGGTGATTCAAAAGTCCGTTAACATTTGAAAATTCAATAATTCACGGAATAATGTAGGCAGAGAGACACATATTGACATGGAGTTTTATTGGAAAAAAATAGGGAGAGATGACGATTGTTAGTCGAAAGTGTTGCGGACTGACGAAGGCCATTTCATACTCCGAAGGTCTGTCAACTCCCACAACTTCAGAATTTGGGCTATCGAAGATTCTAAAGCTGTCGTGGAAACCCCATTGCATGACGTTGGTTGTTCGGTTACCTGAAGTCGCAAGTCTACCGCTATTGTCCAGCCTCATAAGGGATGCGGAAAGATAACATTCGACGATAATTTCTCCCTACACCTACATATATGCTATACAACTCTGTTCACAACAGTGTTCCTCGACTAGAGAAATTGCTTCGAATGACGGTCGACAGGTTGAGCATTTGTTATAAGAACATAGTCTTTTTGCTAAAAACAATTGTTATGCTAATTATTGCTTTTGTTATTAAATGAAGAGCCATTTGTCAGACGTTTTTTGGACTTTGTTTGATTTTAATAAAACCCCATGTCATTTAAAGTCTGCGTGTTAATTTTTAACATTAACATTTAATTTTCAACATTATTCCGTGAATTAATGATTTTTCAAATGTTAACGGGCTTTTGAATTACCTGGTGTATATATATATATATATATACTGAAAACCAAAAGAACTTTTTTGTTAAATTATTGAAATCAAAATAATTAACAACAATTTAAACAACTGAATGCAATTTCTATAAATGAATTAATCAAAGGACAATTTATTATTTTTCTGACTTCATGGCATTTTTTGAGATTTCCATGTAAGCTCTTCATTAAAAAAACTGTTCACAATAAAGGGCAAATAAATCTAAACGTGTTTAAAATTTATTTCCTGATATCTTATTTAGTTCATACAATACTGATATTACACTGATACAATAATTCGATGATATTTGTTTAAATAAACAAATATAATAGCCTCTGTTAAAAAACAAATAATTTTTTTAAAAAACACTAATTCATTATCTGTTACTCTGTTTAGTTGATACAGTTAAACATATACTTTCACAGTGTAATGCGTTTTAGTCAGTCAGTTTAAAAAAAAAAAGCCTGACTGTACCACCATCTCTTCACACGAATGGTTATTTTCGACCTGCGCTGCACATAAAATCACTAAAAGGCGTAACAGACATCCCATCTTTGTACCGATATTCGCGAAATAGAAGCAGTTACTTTCTCCCATAGAGGTCCGTCGCACTGAAGTTTCGCGTGCGACTTCCAGCCGAAGACGTCAAGCAAAATACGACGATGGAGCCCAATAAACGACCAAAAATTAGCGAACACTACCCACAATTAAGCGATACGACGACCTTATTAAAAATAACCACACGACGCATTTCACCCCTACAAATTGCGGGCGATAAAATTTCCTCAACTTTTAACCCGGAATGCCTTGAAGCGTTTTGTGAAATTAGGCTCATACCAATAAAATCAAAATACACTTTATTTCCTTTCGTTAGTGGAATGGTGAAGGCGAGGCAGGGGATGAGGGGGAAAAAAAGTCCAAATTAACCTTAAAAATACTTGCCGCTGTATCGGATAAACGCGAAGCGAAAAGTTGTAATTAATACTGTATTGCCCTGGTTTTCCAAGAGGCTGTTTGATATTTCATTAAGTTTAATGTTTAATTTTAATGCCGTAGCGACAATATCAACAGAGATTCCAAACTCGGAAAAGCTAATCGATAAACAGACGCGAGAGAACTCCGTGCAACCTTCATTAGTGTATGCAAACTGGGAACTAATTAACAAATTAAATAATAGGCATTATGGATAAAACTCGGTAATTAAATATTGTTGATTAATCCGTACTTATATGCTTAATTAATTTTACGTGTTCCAGGGAGGAGGAGGAGGGGAGGTCGCTTGTAGTGTGCTGAAGAGAGGAGGGGAGGGCCCGATTTTGGGATATTTTTTAGAAATTGTGTGTCTTATTAAAAGGCACGGAGTTTAATTACGTTTGCCTAAGTTCGTAAAACGATGCATTTCAAATTTTGTGTATAATTGCTTAATTACTGTTCTCATAAATAGATAACACCGCGCTCCGGGGATGGGGGATAGTGGCCTAAGCATTGAAAGCTCCAAAAGGTTAATCTCCGTACTTTACCTTTAAAAAGAATTCGTAATGTAAATTGTAAGTGGAAGCTATAAAATACTTTGCATATCACATTCCGGTTCTCTAATTCAATGTTTATTAATTGATGAGGTGCAGCCAAATATTTTAATATCATTCAAGACGAGTGCAATGACAAGTAAATTTTTTTTAAATATTATATGACTGTACATTTTTAAGTAAAGAAACCATGTATTAAAATTAGCGAATATTAAATATTGAAGGAACACCATATTTCCTAAACACAAATTGAATATTTCAATAGTAGTTAACGAATAAAACTTTTTGAAATGCCGGGAGGTCTTTTGAATATCATATTTATTCATAAGCATTTGCACAGAATTAAATATAAAAACAAACACTATGCATTAATTGAAATTTTTCTATTATTTTGAATATATTTGCCCTTGGATATTGAATCATATATACATATACTCGCATATACTTTTAAATTGAAGTAGAAAAATTTATTTGAAAAGGATATTTAATATGTCCAATAATTTAACAGAATAAATTGAACATTGTAAGAAGTATAGGAAGAAAAAATTTAGTATAAAATTCAAATTCTTACTTTTATAGTCGAACTTCTACTAATGTATTGAAAATTACTGAGTAAATTTTGAAATTTTACAAAAGTAAATACGGAATACCTTACAAAATTTGCTTTTCTCTTAAATTTGAATATTTCTAAACTAAAATTATTGTTAATAGTTCTTAGCATATTCCGTAGTTAATTCCTTTTCAAGATTTTTAATTAGTTTTTTTTTTCAAATCATTTAGCTGAGCATGAATCGAAATTTATCGGAATGATAACTATTAAAGGAAAAAAATTTGCATTTCAAATGCGTTGTTTCAAAATGTACATTTTGTATGATAAGAAAACGCACAAATAATGGTTAAATCAAAGATAGATACATTTTGCTTTGAATAAGCGATCTGTTATCTATGAAAATAAACTGTGGTTAAGTTAATAGATAATAATAAGAATTATGAATTTAATTTCAGATTAGACATTGTTTAGCTATGTCTGGAATATACTATATATATATATATATATATATATATATATATATATATATATATATATATATATATATATATATATATATATATATTTAATTTTCTGAAGTCTTTCTTTAAAAACAACTGAAATATATCATTTCACAATTATAAGACAAAAACCCATTTAAAAATATCACCTGCATATAAGAGATAAGAGAGCAAAATTTCCACCGAGTATTTTATTTATTTTTAAAGTATAAGATTTAAATTCCAGCAGAAAGAATACGGGTGACTAAAAATCGTTTATAAATACAAACGAAATTAAAAATATTTTAAAAAATATTTAACCATACAAATCATTTTTTGATTGTGGGTTCAAATCTCCTTTTATTCAAATTACAAAACACGTGACATATCAAAATCATTACTGGAATTTCCACTATAAAAAAAAAAATCAAAATAAATCAATCATCAGTTCATTTTTCTCATTGGTTGAAAGCAAAAATTGTTAAAATAACTCTCTTGATTTAAACTTTCTCACAATTATTGATGACCAAAATTTGTTCACAGTTATTTTAAACTTAATATTAACAATTATCTTTAATCACTTCCTCCTTTTCCCAATTTTGGATTCATGACAATAACTACTAGAACGGAAAATCTTCTGCAAAAAGTTTGAGATGTCCTGTTATAAATGTAAAATTTTTTTGTCCATATTATAAGATGTTTGCTGCTTCATGGAGCTATCTTTGAATAATTCTCTACGTTGGTTTTTTGGCGTAGCATGCATTTGAAATAATAATAGGTACGTTGAAGTCTTAAATGTCGCGAAAACAAGACCTTAAATTAATCTGATTGGTTCCTTTTATTATGTCCACGCATTCGACAGCAGTGTCGCACGGATATTCATCCATGCATACATATCCCAAAACATGCGTGCGCGACAAACACCCCACGAATGGGATACGCCCGGCAACTGAGATTTACAACAACTGTGTACACCGGCAACCTTACTAGGAAAAGAAACTTCAACAATAACTACATGGGGCTAAGAAAAGGCAAGGGTGATGCGGGGGGGGGAACAGTTTTTAATTTTTGTTTTGCGGTTTCTCTGTTGTTGCGATTATGCTGATGATAATGATGGGGGAGGGTTCGCGTGTTTGTTGGTGTTGATGTCGATTGATGGAATTTTTTTCGCGTTCCAAATGCGAGGAATTGTCTGCATTATTTTATAGCACAAGTAAGGAAATTAATGAGGGGGTGTTCATAAATTTAGATGAAAGTAATCAAAATTCTGAAGCCAGTACTTGAGAAACACTTTAGAATTTGACAGTTGACTTTCTGTATGTCTTAACCTCAATATTTTCACCAATATATCAATATAATTTCGGAGCATAAAAAATGTAAGTATATTGATTGATATTAAATAATGAACTGTTTTTGTGTTTCCTTACTCTAGCTTCTAATATAGGGTCTCGAGAAGACGTGGAAGTTGATAATTACTGTTTTAAACAAAGGATCTAGAGTAAAAGAGTAAAAAAATGTTTCAATCCTACTAATCTAATGTACTCTTTAAAAGCTCTATCTCCTTTAAATTTTAGATTTGGGAAATAAAAAGAAATAATGAAAAAAAATTCTAATTTCTATAAATAAATTTTAAATTATACTAAATTACAGATTCAAATTGAAATAACATATAAAAGCGTGGAAAGTATGATAATATTTTTATAAGAAAAACTGAATAGATACACGGATAAAATCCCTCAAAAGTCTCATTAAAGGATTCTCGAAATGCGAACATATTTTACTGCAAAGATAACTGTGTTATCATACATTTAGCTTTACAAAATAATTTAAAATAAAATACTAATGGGGGAAATTTTAACGTCTAATTATACTAGCTGATACTTTTCATCACAAGAAAATTTAGATATGTTGATAGAAAAAAATTTGAAAAAAATTTGTTGTTTGCCCTTTCAGAATTGGTCTGAACATTAAGAATTGAACAATAGTTGAATTTTATAAACTTGCACCCCGATTCTTTGAAACATCTGCATGAAATTTTTTTTTTCCCCATAACATTCAGAATTGAAAAATAGTTGAGTTTTATAAACTTTTTATCTAATTTCTTTGAAAACTCTGCTTGATTTTTTTTGTATATATATTGCGAATTGAATAATTGTTGAGTTTTTAAAAACCTGTTACTTCAAGTCCTTGAAAAATCTGATTGAAAATTAATTTTTTTTTGTTTGGTTATTTTTTTTCTTTAAGCCAACACGAAGTCCAGCATTTTTTTCAGCCATAGAATCCAAATATGCTTTGTAAATTTAGTTTTAACCTAAATAGTTTACTTATATTTTATATAGGCTTATTTTATGAATAGCAATTTTAAAGGAGGGATAATGCTAAATTTTTCATTGTTAAATGAATTAAATTTTCAGACTTTCGCTAATGATACATTCATGCTATTAAAAATGTAGAAATGATTTCACTGTAATCTTTTTATTAAATCATTGACAGAGTAATTCCATTTTATCTTTTTATTAGATTAGAAGGCTCTTTCTGTTTCGGAGAATTTATTTAGATTATTTTTATTAAGATTTAGTATTATTAAGATATTATTACTATTATAAACAGATTATTTTTATTAAGAGAAGCATTTGAGATTATTATTAAAAGAGAATTCAATCCATAAGGGAATTACTTAAACTGGAATTCTGCAATTAAGTAAATACTATTGATTACTTTTGCAAATATCATTATCATAACCTCAATAATGTGATGGCATATTAGAGATTATTGCAGGTGAAAACGTTAAATATTCCGAACAAATTATTTTAATTATTATTTTAAATGCAATTTGTATTTAAACAAAATCCTCACTCATTGTTTATCTGAACATATCACACACAAAAAAATTCGAATATCAGTTAATGAATATGCAACAACTTCACGTATACAGATCAGGGGTAAAAGTGACCATAACAATTTTCTTCAGTCGAATCCATTATACGGTCCCCCAATCACAAGTGCGTCAGTGAGTATGCAGAATTTGTTTGCGTGGTCGCACCGGAAAGTTACATGTACTAGAGGGAGGGGCCAAGTAAGCCCCGAAAAAAGATCAAGTACAAGTGACGGGAGAAAAACAGAGCTGCTCTATAATTACATGGGTGGGGAGCAGACCCGGTCGGACCCCAAAGTGTCAACCGGACACGACACACACGCGACGAACTCTGAGTCCGGCTATGCCGTGCGCACACCAACCCCCTTTTTCTAAGTGAAACTTAGCTTCTATCATTGGAGATGATTGAGTTTAGTTGTTCCCTGTTTTTATTATATGTTTGACGATTGATTGTTGTCAGTGTCGTAGAACTTTAAAATATACTAGAAATGAAAATCTTCAGGGGCGAAGGGTTGTAGATATAAATTCTGAAATGGCGTCTTTATATTTTGTTGTGTACAGTGCATAAAGTGTTGAATGTAATCTATGTTCAAAAATTCATATTTTATCAATGGAAGTATCATCAGAAGAATCACCCATTATAAAATCATTATCATAGGACTATTCATTCTAAAAGACGTTTTACGATCAACATTTAGAACAAGAAATAAATTTAATAAAAACGACTTTTTAAGCCACGCTTTTATAAGCAGAAATGTAAAATATGTTATTATTTTGTTTTCAACATTTTATATTAATCCTTTGCATTGGGAAAAGTAATTAAATGCAAAATTATTTACCTAAGACAAGGGCTTGTTTATTGTTCCGAAAAATAAATATATGTATATAATTGTTTCAGGTTGAATTTTTTTTTACATCTTTTTACCACTCTGTAGGTATTTTTAACAATCAAATAAATAAAACGTAAAAATGATGCACCGTCTTGAATAGAGACCATGAGTCACCTATCGAGTGCAAAGGTTTAACTCTTTAATATTTATTCATATATTTTATTTTAGTTACTCATTTTTAATATTTAATTTTAGATATTAATTTTGGTTATTTTTCATTATTCAATTTTGTAATTCTTAATTTTTTATTATAAGCATTACAGATCTTGAAATTAATTTCTTCTCAAATTTAATGCCAATTTGCACTACAAAGTTATTACTGCACTAAGTATGGAGTGAAAATTTAATTAAATATTCATTAACTAATATAACAACTAATAATTAAGATCTAAAGGTATTAAAACAGTAAACCGCTATCAAGAGCACATAAGCATGTATAATTTCAAAATTCTAAAACATCAGGCTGTGAGTAAGAAAAAAAAAATAATATTAGGCAAAAAATCTTTGTTATTTAGAGATTGAAATATTCTAATATGAAATTTACAAAGAGAATTTGAAAACATCTGTCCGCGATCGATATTTAAAATAATAAACAATCCTGCCAACTAATTTAGTCAAAAAGAACAATAAAAAGTTTTTTTTTCTCATTATATTGATATAAAAACTTGGAAATAAAATTACTAGAACAGTAGTTTAGATTACAAAATTTAACACATTCTTTTTTACTATTGTATGAAAACATTTATTTTTAAAATTTTTTTTGACTGCATGATATAATAAAACCCTTAAAGTATAATATTAAGGATCAAAACGTATCTTACCAATTTTTTTTTATTTTAGCTTGAACAAAAAGAAGATTAAAAATAAAGCACATCTCGGGATATTTTTCGTTTTCAAACATTTTTCGATATTGCTACAACTCTTAATAACACCGGTATTAATGGCTTGTTTTTATTTTTCAAAAACAAATATTTTCTTGTTTATTTTTGTACCACTACTAATTTTTTTTTGGTTGTTTCATAACAGCAATGAAATTTTATAAAGAAATTTATATAATTTCTTTGAGCATTGCATAGTTGACACTTTTTTAAGAGTTGCCGAAATTCCAAAATTTAAAGACCAAGAATTCTCCTAAATTCCAGTGTTTCTGAAATCCAGATAATTTTAACAAAATAAAATTTTAGTAAGACTTAAGCTGCATTTTCTCATCAACTACACTAACAGACCAAAAATTCTCAAAAACTCCATAATCTGTAATGTGTCGAAATTATGACACTTTGAAAAAGATCGGCAAAAAATTTTTAATTTTGGCGACCGCACTTCATATGAATATTTTATGAATGTCATAGAACTGAGTTCTGATCTTTTGAAACTTAGATTTGATGGCTGATTGATTAATATTAATGAAATAATAATTCAGTTTCTATCAAAAAATACCAAATTTTACAGATACGAAATAAATTCCATTGGTGTCTCTAAGAATGTTTTCAATCTGCAAAAAAACAATCTTTCTCCTCCATCAACCGATCAATTAAAAACAAGTTTTCAAGGCTTACGACTGCACTAATTGCTCCCCACCCCCACCCTGAGAATTCCAATATCAACTTCTTACCGTTTAATTCAAGACAAACCTTCCAACCAATCGAAGCCATTATTTCCCGATAACATTTCCTAGCCAATAATTCCCCTTCTATATAAATCTGAAGGAATAATTTGGCGTTCAGCATTTTCGCCCAGGAAATCAAACACGCATTCTGCTGGGAAGTGCAATTATCATTTTTGCATACATCATCAAGGATGTGGGAATAAAAACCAAAAAAATGAAAGGAAAGAAAGGATATTAGTGATTACTTCTTAAAAAAGGAAGGAGCACGTATAACTGACTGATTGCTGGAAAACGATGAAGTGCTGTAGATAAATCCGTATATTGGAGGCATTAACTCATCGTAGAATGGTGTTTATCTCACCAGGGGAAGAACTTACTTATTTCTCTTAAATACAGTCGACGTATAGGGGGATAAAGCTGAACAGGGGTGGTGGGAACGGGAAAAAAATTGCATCTATAGCACCCGTAATGGGCTTTCTTTTCTTTTTTTTTGCGGCTAGGAGAGAACAATTTACGATCTCATCAGAAGTGAAGGAATGAGATATGAAAAATAAGAGGGCTTTTCATTTTTATTTTTTATTATTCCGTGTGGGGTGGTGGAGGAATTTTTTTTTCACACACACACACTGGAAGTCTTTTGTCATTTAGTTTTAAAACAAAGGGGAGGCAGGGAAAAGGGGGTGGATGAAATGAGTGGGGTAGTGCTAAGTTTCGTAATAGAACTTTGGGGGCTAAATATATAGCTTTAAGATACGAGAGAACCGTTAACGATCGACATTTCAAATACCATCGCTCAACGCGAAATCAAAGGAATCAAGCGCTCGTTCTTCTAAAGAAGGAAGGTAAAAACTCAATCTTTGAACGATTAAAAAATAAAGCGATTTGGCGGGTAGAAAAAAAAAAGAACAGAAGGAAAAAAAATTAGATATTCGGTGGGAAAAAATATGGCCAAATTATTCCCATCTTAACTAAGTAAAGTTGCTTAGATTTGCACTAATGCGGCAATTTTTAAGTAATTTTTTTTACTTCGTTTCCCAAAACGATCGAGTAACCGTCAACTGGGGCTTAGTAGCTATAACACTTAATACGCTGCGGATCTATCTATTCTTCATGAAAGAGGGTAGAAAAAAAACGTTGAAACAAAAAGAGATAAGCGAAGAATATATATACGAGATCGCTTTTGAAATTAAGATATGCGCGGAGAAGGTGATTAAATTGTTCGGGGATCGAAAAGCTTACACCATAATAAGAGCACCATTTATTTGGAATTAGACTTTCCACAGAATCACTACAAAAACAATAATAGTTAAAATAAGAATATTTGCGTAGTGATTAAAGGGGAAGAAAAGTTCGAAAATATGACGAAGTTTGCAGTTATGGCCTAGTTCAACATTACGAAAGTTTTTCGTATATATTAAATAACAAATGGTGCAAGATTTTATTGCAAAAGTTTTGAAATTCAAGAATCTTCAATTTTTATAATAATACATTAATATAGATTAAAATATTTTTTTTTAAAATTATCAGCTATTTAATTTTAATCAATATTTTAATTTTTTTTATTCTTACTGAATATTCTATAATGTACAATTTTGAAAAGTAAATAGTTTATCAGCATAATTTAAAAAAGACCCAATCTATATCTGTTATTTATTTCTCACAGTAGTAAAAAAAGAGAAAATCAGTTTGAGATTGAAACTGAAAACTCGAATTCTGATTTCAATATGGGATGCACGAGGAATAAGAGTGTTAGATCCTTTGAGTGCATTATTGAATTCTGGGCTCATTGAAAATCAGTAGCTCAAATGTACTATTAAAACTATTATAGAAATTTCAGTAAATGGATTCTAGCTGCTAAACGACCACAAATCAAAATTGCGCTTCTTGTCCCGAGCGGATTTTGTATAGCTTTAAAATGGGATAGTGTACGAAAGTTGGAAAATCAGAATTGGCAAACATATAATTAATTATACCCGATGGCACAGATCTTAGCTTAAAACCCTTGTAGTCCTTCAATGACGACAACAGCATCTCCGGCAATGATGGAGTCCTAGAATACTTGAAGAAATATCATTTCTGTTCATAGATTCTATGGAATAGACAGCAGATTTAAGTGTCTCTGGAACAGTTTTATAGGCAATGTCATGAAGTGTTTGCAAGCAAAGCTACTAGTGAGTTCACCTTGGAATCAAATTATAATCATAGGCATAAACGCAGGGAATACAGAAGATAATAGAGAAATTCTTAATCCAACGGGCAAACAATTATTCACCGACTGCTACTGTATTTTTTAAAATGATAGCCCACTTCATCATCAGATATTGTACTGTTTCAGATATTTCAGACTTCTACATCGCTAGAAATACGTTACAGATAACGCTGGGCAATACATCCAAAGTCTTAAAACCACAAATGCCTAGCGTCCCTCTTTAGGGACGGTTCGAAAAATACGCTTCAATTTTAGATAAATAAGCATTTCGACTTCAAAATTGTATTAATCTATTTCTATGCTTTTATTTGAATTAGTTATTAACAGATGGAAGACCAAAAATCATATAAAGTGTACTCTAAAATTATTTTGTTGTAATATTCTTCAAGAGTTACGGTGTTCGCGATGTTAAGAAGAAAAAAAGTAAGTTTTTAAAATAATGAATAATTTTATTTTAATTTGAAAATTATATTGCCATGAACAATTCTTTAGTTTACTCATTATGTATTTTTAAATTTTTTATACATTTTCTAGTATTTTAAGATCGTCCCATTTCCGGAACGTTTCATTTTTTTTAATTAAATAAAAAAATTAAAATTACATATTTTAAAATATTTTTTCAGTCGATTAGACACTATTTGCAACCAGCACACGAAACATTTTTGAAAGCAAATATATCAGGCATTGATGGGCTAAATGTTCAAGTTTCGGATGGGAGTAAGAGTTGAAAATATCTCTAAAAAAAATCTTTTGTCACAAATGCCAAGAAATGTTCCCTTTTTTCTATGGAATCCATAATCATGTAGGCTTAAACCCGGGTACCTTGGTACTTTCAAAACCAATTAGCAAAACCTAGACTTCTAGAACTAGCACTTATTCAAGTTTTCTATGACTTCCACATTATTTAGACACTAGTACACAGCCCTGGTGATTACATGGAGGGATTATAGATGTGTCAAGCCAGCACTATATCAAGACGCATCAAGCTAGCTATTGTATCATAGACGTATCAAGCTACTATTAGCTTTAGCACTGAACTTGCAGTACTACGCGGACGTTGGGTTCCCTGCATACTTTTGGCGTAACCCTTTCTAGGGCCGTGGGAAATATGCTTCCCACCAAATTTATCAATCTTTGTATGAAATTATGTAGGTTGGCATCAGTTCTGACAAATTTTTTTAGTAAGACAGAAACTTAGATGCTTCAGTTCTTTATCTTACACAAAATGATGTGTCTTGATTTGTTACTTAATTATTAATTAACCAAATTAATTAATTAATCAAATTAAATTTTTCTAATAAGCTAAATGAATCCCTTTTCTTATTCTAATTTCAAACCTAAAAATATTTTAACATAATATGACTAGAAAAAAATGGCGCTTTAAAGGGTTAATATAATATAATATTTTACTGAAACAATATAAAAAAATTTTTAGTGAAATCGGCACAACTAATTTTGGTTGCAAATCGACCAACCAAAATAACGGCACTGACCTTTAAGGAATTTAATTAATTTTTGTTAATTATCACCAATTAATAAAATTTATTATAATTAGCCAATTAAACATTAGTTTTATTGGTTAATTTTTTATAGCGATAGAACGTTAAAGGTTGAATTTTCAAAAGTTGCTATTTAACAAATTAATGAAAATAAAGATGTAGACTGAAAATAATCAAACAGGTTTTTAAATTATAGCATTCGTCATAAAAGCGATTTTTAAAATCTATATGGAGAGTTTTCCTCAAAGTAGACCGATTAATGTGGAATTTTTAATGCACGTTAAACAATAATCTGCCCTTACCTTTAAAGAGTATGGTGGTGCTATTTTAAAGCTGTTGTGAAAGCAGGATTCACTTCAACAACAGTGAATGAAGAGACTGAGAGCTGATGAGGATAACTAGTGAATTGTGCAGATAAATGGATGAAATGGCAGTCACCGATGCTTCATTGTGGCTTGTGCTCCAGCAGCCGATGAACAACCTGGAATAAATGAAAGTAGAGAGTGAGCACACATCTGAATGCATAGAAGTAACATTATTACTAAGGCTTAAAAAAACATAAATTAAGGAAAATCGAAATGTCCTTTCTTTCCTTTAAAATAGGGAAGAAAAGGTATTTTATGAGTAATTTGAACATTTAAAAGTTATTTTATGTAAATAGGTGTACACTCATAAATAAAACATATAAAAAAGTATTGAATTCTTTTTATTTTATATAGAGAAATGCCATATTTTGTTACGGTATTGTTATTAACTCGTAAATTATGAAATACGTTTGTACGCGCACTAACTACATCGTTTGATTTTATAATAGACATTCAAAAGCACAACTTTTGCTTTTAATACTGAAATCTACTTCTTTTTTTAATGCTTAAATTTCAAAATCAATCAGTTATATTTTAGAGGAATGAATAAGATTTGAATTTTATATCTCATCATTATTTAATAGCTCTAAATCAATTATAAAAGTGAGTTATAAATTTCGTCCTTTCTCTTTTAATTTTAATATTTTTATTTATTGCTTTTAATAAAATAAACATAGTTAATTTTGATGATAATATAAATACAATAATATCTTACGTTTGACGTTATATATACGTTACGATACAATAATAATTTACATTTTTAAAGGAATAATAATATAAAGCAATGTAAATTGCGAGAAATCAACTACATTAATTACCACGAATCTGAGTGTACCAATAAAAATTATTATAAATGACAGGTAAGTGTTAAAAGACAGAAATGCAAAAGTGAGATAATAATGTACAATTAAACAATGATTAATTCTACATAGCATTTGATTGCTAAACTATAAGGTTTCAACATTTAAAATATATCATGCTACAATTTATATCATTTCCTAACCAATTCCAAAATTTTAAAAAATCGTTGGTGAATAGTAATTACGAAACAGCCTATTAACATGTTATCTTTGACGATTAATCGCTGGGATACAATTAATATAAAAGTACCAAAAAAACTGAATTTGAATTTTGGACACTTTTTTGTTATCATTAATAATTAATCGTTGTATCCTAACGATACTAATTGTATCGTTAGGATACAATTAGTACAAAAGTAGCAGACTGTATGTGAATTTTGGACACTTTTACCCCTGACGATTAAAATCAAACTTGACATAGACTTACAAATGTAGTCATAAAATGGCATACCAAATTTGATATGTTTTAGTCAGATAGCTTTTCATTTATTGCATTTATATGCTTGAAAAAATACAGACCGATGGTCTACCCCTTCAGATATTAGGTTCCAAATTCGATATTTATCTACACTTTAGATATTAAATTTGTGTATCAAATTTTATCCATTTTGATTTTTTCGTTTACAAGATATCGTGCTTATTTGCATTTGTACAGCCGGACAGACAGACTTCCAGTGAATGGATTCCGTTAAAAAAATTGTTAAAAATCTACGAATTTTATATTAAGTCTGTATACCAAATTTGAACTATCTGTCTCAAAACATTTTTGAGTTATTGCGTTACCAGACAGATATGATTCCAAAAATGTGCTTTTTGGACACGGCAATAATATAAAACATAAAGATTCTTCGAGTTCGAAATTTTTTTAAAGAATATGATACTTTTTCCTTTGCATATTTAATATTTGAGAAAGTAAATCTTTGTTATTTTTTTAAAGACTACTACAAATATTATTGATTTCAATATTATTACAGTTTGAAATCTTTTACTCATTTGTCATCTTTTCGTTAATGTTCCTTAACAATATTTACAGCAGAAATAAAATACTTCAATATGTGAGAAAAGAGATTCAAATGAAGATTCAATATTTAACAGATTTGATGCACGTTACATCAATTGTGGTCTACTACTCTAGGTGGGGTGTGGAAATTTTGGAAAAAGGTAATATGAATTCAAATGTCATCCTCATCATCGAACACTTTCAAAACTACAGTGTTCTGTCCCCTCGATAGCACGCTTAGTTCCTCAAAATGGATAGCGCTAATCTAACCAAACTAAACTAAACTACGCCTCCAGCGCTCAACACAACTTCCATTTAGTGATTCTTTTGTTCTTTATTAGTACATGTTCTGCTTTAACACAGCTAACCCTTTTATTCGGATTAAGTTCGGCAACCAGAGAATCGCATTCGTAAAAAAAATAATAATAACCAGGCCGGCCAAAAATAAAGCCACCGCCACCACAAAATGTCGGAGTTCATTCGGCGATAAATCACACACACACACACAGATACTTCGGACTTGTTTCAAACAAATTGTGGGTTTCCAAAATGTGTAACATGGATCAGAAAAGGGTGGAAAAAAAGCAAGAAAAGAAAGTAATATACATTTATTATTTTTTCCCCTCTCATCCCGGTTTTTCTTGACCACAAAAGTACGTATTACGCTATTAGGTTGTTTGTTAGTTACCAACGCCATGGAAACTGGACGGACGTCAATATGAAAAGCAAAGGTCCTGAAAAATAGCTGGTCGCACCACTGCTCATTTGGTACGTGATCCGGTTCCGCCGAAGGAAAAGGGTTTCATTTATTTACAGGATTGTTTTAACAGGAAAAAAGCACACTGGGCAATGATACTTGATGCCAGTGAATGGTTTAAGCGCTAAATGCGAAGACAGTCAATGTCGGCAACACACACAGAATCCGATTAATAAAAGTAATGTTTCTCTTTAAGTTTCGTGAAAGTTTCATGCAGCAAGAGAATACAGAGTATCACATGCAAAACCACATTTCATTAACCCTCCAACTACGTATCCCTCGATTTCCGCAGGTTGGCAATCAGTCCATTTTCAGTTGCATCCCGCGTTTTCCGCAGTTTAGAGCGTTTATTTTTACGATTATAAATTTTTATTATATTATATTATTATCTTGTAACATGTAGTATCAATTTACTTTCTTTGAAAAATATTAGAACTTATTTGGAAACATCGCATCTAAATAGTGATTTTAAAGAATTACGCAGCCTTAGGATAAACTCATCTTAGTGGTCTAAATCTCTCTCTACTAAAATCATGGCTGTAGAAAATGAAAACTTCATACAAATAACAACTATTAACAAGTTATAAATTCCACTGTAGTATTAAGAATATTCTATCCTATAAAAGTTATATATTTTTAACCCGTTAACTGTTTCGACCTCTTCGGAAAATGTGTATCTAAACTGTGTCGCAAAAATTTAGCGATGTTACTACTTATTACTCCTAACGAATCAAATCATCATAATACAAAATGTAGTACTTTTTTAATGACGAGTATATTCGTCAAAAACAGTTAACTGGTCAATATAAGATTAATATAAGACTAAGTCTTGTATAATCTTTGGATATTTCAGATAGATACTAAAATGATATGATTCAAAGTCATAATTGAATATTCGAAATTTTGAGGACCATATATGATTCGAATCTTACTACTTTAAAAATAATCTTGGATAATTTAGATGGATGTCATAATGATGTTATTACGATAACACGAACATTTACCTATGAAATTTTGAAACATATATGATAAGGATCTTGTTGTTTTTAAAATTATCTTGGGTACTTCCGATGGATGTCATAAAGACATTATTAAGACAATACGAACATTCATCAATGAAATTTCGAAGGAACATATATGATTCAAAACTTACTACTTTAAAAATAATCTTGGATAATTCAGATGGATGTCATAATGATATTATTAAGATAACACGAACATTCATCAATGAAATTTGGGAACAAATCCGAAATCAATCTTACAGTCTTCGAAAAATTATATGTTGTATTTTTTCTTATCCACTATCCTGCCAATTCATATGATAATTCCATGTTGCAGGAGACATTTTTGCTCACTTCGACCTCATCAATTAAAGAGCAAACATAATGCAGAACAATATATTGAAATTTTAATGAATATTTATTTAGCGCATCTTTTTCACAAGATGCGCTAAATAAATAACCCTTTTATTAGCTAATTTTTAACTATATATCACGTACAATCATAAAGCTAGAATTTAATTCATCAAATTTTATCTGTTTAATTTAAAATATATAACTTATTTTGTTTTGATCATATATAGTTTTAAACGAATCAATGATCTGGTAAGTTAGTTCTCAAGGCTATTTTAGGAGTCATTCTTTTTGTAAGTTTTTAACCCTCTAATTTCAAAGTATTATCCTTGTATCTAAATAAAGATGTTTTATTTACATCTCTATTTAGATACAAGGGTTTCAAAGAAATTCGTATATTTTTTAAGATATATTGTAAGAGATAAGAGAGAGTTCGTATAAGAGAACTTTTAGTTATATATTATCTATAACAGCACAATATAATTTGAATCTCAAAGAGCAAAAGATAAATAAAATATTTCAGGGAATTCAGAGGAAAATAAAAACTTCAAACCCACGGAAATTGAGGATAAGTACTTGGATAGAGAGAATTACACAAAATTTAATTTAATTATAACTTTCCATCGCAAAAATCATAATCATTAAAAATTTTTAACTCTTAAAACTAGCTTTTTAATGATACCTTTTAATTCAGCACAATTCTGTCCTCCAATTTTCATAAATTTTTAAGCATATTTCACAGCGATATTTTTCATTGTTCTGCATTTAATCAATTTTCGTTGCTAGTTTATCCGCACCTCTTCTATGCCCTATAAATACATTTTTTTGTATGTATACTGCTGTTTCTGTAATTAAAAGAAAAATAAAAAAAATGTTTTTAAAACAGACGATTCAAGTTTAAAATATTACCATACTACGATGTTTATAACAAGAGGCACGAATAGAATTTAAGCTTTTTTTTCCTCGGTGGCTTCAATTGCAATAAATAAAAACCCGTTTTCAAAAACTCTAAAAAAAAATATGAGACCAAATTCTAAAAAGCGACTTTCTCCACGGCATATACTTGAGACTAAACCTTTTTTTTTCTTCCTTTCTTTTTCTTCTTTCTTCTATTTTCTAAATTCACCTGCTCCAAACATCTAAAAAAGATGATGCAGAAACATTCGCCCTCAAAACGATCCTCTTCAAACTGAACACCAATTTTTAAGAAGGCCATATCCAAGAGCGAGGAAGGGATAAATTTATGGCCCAATCCATTTCGACTTTTGCTCCAGAAAGTAAAAGAAATAAAAAGAAAAGAAGAAAAAAAGATTATTGTTTTATTTATTTTTTTCTTACACCCCCCAAAAAAACCCTCGATATAATAACATTTTGTGGTGATTCCTGTTATCGGTTCAATACGGATTTAAAGTCTAGAGAGTGATCATCGAAATAAAAGAATTGAGACGGAATAGAAAAAAAAAGAAAAAGAAAAACAGCCAATGGGAGAGAAAGAAGAAGAAGAAATCGCAGAAAAAGACGCAGAAAAGAAGGAAAAAAAACTGACAAAAACAAAATCCCGTCTGTAAATAAATAACGAACGGTGCTTTAAAAAGATTTCACTTTTTAGCTTGAACCGTGTACGGAGAAAAGTTTGTTTCCTAAAGGATATAAGTGGAATTTCATTTTGGTTGAGAGCTTGCGTTAAAAATTGATTATCCGTCGGGAAAAAAGCGGGATTGAGAGGGAGTTGTACTTACATGTTTTCAATCGCCTCTGAGTGCGGGGATTCCCTTCCATTCGATTTTTGTCGCTTCTCGGAGAGGTTATGCTTTTGCTAATAGCTACTAAAGCTGTTTAGTCAACTAAGAAATGATGGACGGGATTACGCTGCTTCTTTTTTTCTCTCTTTCCATTCTTTTGCTATCGACAGTCTTATAATCCTTTTTAGCTTCATCGAAAGGGTTAGTTTAATGTTCTTCAAATGTAGGAAATCTGTGAGACTTTATTGATAAATTGAGATATTTTTTTACAAAGGTGTATTTTTTCCTCGGCTAATTTTATTAAGTCTCAACGTTCTCTGAGAGTTCCTAAGAACCCAATGATTCGTCCGATATGTTGCTAAGATTGTAATGCAATCCCAGGATTTGAAACTTTTGACTTTACTGCTCAATGGATAATTCCACTTGATATCAATAAATTATTCTGTTCGCTAAAATCTATCGTCTCATTAGTGACTTCAATAATGGTTAAATGTATTATGTACATCGTGTGATATACATTTAGTACTTAGTGTGCATCAGTTTAAAAACTATCGTCTCATTAATGATTTCAATAATAGATAAATATATTACCTGCATCATGTGACACACATCTAATACGCCTTGTGTGTCAGTTTAAAGTTGATATATATATTGTACATAATACAGGGTAAATAAAAGAACAAGGATAGATCACAACAGGCATAGATAAGGCACAATCAGATGTTACCCGTCATATGACTGTCATATCAACTAGGCATGGTATTTCTATGATAACGACAATCACAGAATTCATCGAATAATTGTCACGTCCATTGATTCCATTACAATTTTAAGATATATAACTGTCTTATGTAAAGTTTCTGTTTCTTCTGTCATAGATTCATTCATTATAGTTTAAAAGTTTATAATTGTCTCATGAAAAGGTCTCGTTTCTTTTGGTATAAATTCAATTCCTGCAACTGTCCAATGAAAAGCTTTTGCATCCATCATAGATTTCAATATAGTTTAAAGATCTATGACTGTTCCAAGGAACGTATCAGTTTCTCTGCTACATATTCCATTATATTTTTGAGATTTACAATTATCCTATGAAAAGATTCAATTTCTTCTATCATAGATTCCATTATAGTTTAAAATTTTATAACTGTCCCATGAAAAGATTTAATTTCTTCTATCATAGATTCTATTATAGTTTGAAGACCAACAACTGCCCATTGAAACGCTTGTTTCTTCTGTCATAGATTCCAATGTAGTTTAAAGACATTGCTACAGTTCTTCCGTATCTTCTGCTACAATTTTTATTATAATTTAAAGATATACAAATAGTTCGAAGGAAGATATCAGTTTCATTTTAAGATCTAAAAACTGTTCGAAGGAATGTATCAGTTTCTTCTATAAAGATTCCATTAAAATTTAAAATTCTACAACTGTCTCATTAGTTTGTTTCTTCCGTCATAGATTCCATTACAGTTCAAAGATCTACAATTGTTCCAAAGAACGTATCGTTTCCTTTGCTACAGATTCCATGATAATTTAAAGATCTAAAAAACTGTTGCAAGGAATGTATCTATTTCATTTAAAGTTCTAAAAATTGTTCGAAGTAATGTATCAGTTTGTTCTGTTACGGATTTTATTACAATTTAAAAATATACAACTATTCCATGAAAAGTTTCTGTTCTTTCAATCTTTCGTTAACGAACTATAATTATCCAACTAAGCGTATTTGTTCTTTTTCCTACAGATTTCTTATTAGTTTCAAGACGTATAGCAATCTTATGATAAATTTCTGTTTCTGCTGTCACATATTGCATTACATTTTAGAGATCTGCGATTGTTCTATGTAAAATTGCCATTTCTTAGCATTTCAGTAAATTTAAGGATACGGAGTCTCTTTAGAAGCTTAAAAAAATAATTAAACCGATAGATTTTGAAGATCAAGTCGTATTAATTTTCCGACCGGCGGTATCAGCTAATTACTAATAGCGTAGTCTTCAAAAAGAACTGAAGCAACTCAACAAAATGCCTTATTTTAATTTTCATTTTAAGATGAGCATTTTCTTAGAGCATGTTTGATTCATTATTAGTTTTATAAATCAATATAGATTTTTGGCAATCAAGTTATGAATTAGGATATAAAATATGGAAGATACAACACTTAACAAGAGAGACCAATTGCAATACAGAATAAAATACTGAAAATATCAATTAACTAGCGAAATTTCTTATATATACAATCTGATATCTTACGTTATTTGTATGTATAAAATATGAGAACCTGTTGTTTGAAAGAATATACTAACTTTACGGACGCAATGATTCTGAAGTTTCTGATATTACATGCTCAGATATGTCCTAGACTTTATATTTAACCTCAGAGCTGCGTATCCCGCGATTGCATCCTGCGTTTTCGCAGTTAAGAGTTTATTTTTGCGATTACAGGTTTTTATTATATTATTTTGTTATCGTGGAACATATAGTATCAGTTCACTTTGTTTGAAAAATATTTGAACTTATTTACAAATATTGCATCTAAATAGTGATTTTAAAAATTTACGCAGTCAGAGGGTTAACTTTACATTTATAAAACGATATTAATATACCACTGACAGTGGTATAACTGAAATTTTCGTAACTTTCATTGCGTTGTCGATTCTCCAAGCCAAAATTTACAATAACGAAT
Source organism: Argiope bruennichi (assembly GCF_947563725.1). Classification (NCBI taxonomy): domain Eukaryota; kingdom Metazoa; phylum Arthropoda; class Arachnida; order Araneae; family Araneidae; genus Argiope; species Argiope bruennichi. The sequence continues at coordinate 45,884,777 of NC_079160.1, forward strand.
AAAAGAAATTTTTAAAAAAATATTCATTCAAAAACAAGTAACCAGATATTCAGTGGCTATTACTAATACAAGAAAATAACTAACAATAAATAGTTATAGGATAAAATGGCACAAGATTAACCCTCCAGTTGCGTATCACGCGATTTCCGCGGATTGGCAATCAGTCCGTTTTCTGTTACATCCTGAGTTTTTCGCAGTTTAGAGTGTATACTTTTACGATTACAGATTTTTATTGTATAATATGATTATAAGATATAGTATCAATTCACTTAGTTTGAAAAATATTTGAATTTATTTGCAAATATCGGATCTACATAGTTATTTTAAAGAATTACGCACTCAGAGGGTTAATAGACTTTTACATCAAAATTCCTTATAATGAGAAAAGTTCTCTAATCGTTACAGTTAAATTTCCCATTCCAAAACATATTTTTTCCAATCAACTACTCCACTCCCATTTAGTACAATATTATTATATTCATAGAAAGGAAACCTAATTAATCAGAACTTACAAAAATATGCTTTTACCAGCGAATGCTTAAGGAACATAATTAAATAAGCAGAACAAATTCACAACATTTTCCAAATAGCGTTTCCTATTATCACAATTCATCTCCCTGTTACCCAGTCAAAGAAAAGAAAAGAGAAGGAAAGAAAAAAAAACGACAAAAAAGAAAAGAAAAAGAAAACAATCACGTCAATGTGCTAAGAATAATAACACAATTCACATTTCTTAGACAATCTGCTTACACCCATCATCCGATGCTCTTCCTAGTTTCGCACCGAAACACGGTTTCCATAGTGACCATCCGCTGATCACCTTGATTGTCCTCAGTAAACAAGTTTGCCGTCATTTCTCCGCTAAAAGAGACGGAAAATAACTACAAAAAGTCCTTCCTCGGATGAACTAGAGGCAGGACAAACATTGCAGAAACTAAAAACTAATAGATTTAATAGATATTACTGTTGTTTGGGAACTATCACTATGGTAACGGTTTTTCGGTCCCAAAACACATTTAAACTCCCCTGTATATCAAGCCGGCAGAATAGTTCTATTATTTTTATTACTCAAAAATTCTTTTCTTTTTGTTTCGAAGACCCCTTTTTTTATCATCTTCTTCGTCTTCCTATTTGTTTCGTTTCGTTGTTTTTTTATGGGCCTTTTTTTTTTGTCCGTACCTCCCCTTGTCTTCCTTGTTGATTTGCCGCTATTCGTCTCTGTGCACATACGATTTTTTTTTTTTTTTTTGCCTTTGTCTTTCTTTTTTTAATGAAAATCCAGAAGCTGTTATTATTTTTCGTCATGACTGCAATTAAAATGAATTCACACTTTAATGGTTTGGCTTCCTTTTTATTTTCGCTTTTTTTTTCATTACTAGTTTTTTCCCCCTTTATCTCGGACTCTTTTTACAGTTATTTGTGGATCAGTTTCGTGTAAAGGAAATATAATAATTAACAACACGCAGTAAAGATAATTTTCATGGGTTGCTTATTTATTTTTTTAAAATATGATAAGAACGCAATTATTGAAATAAAACTATATTATCTCTAATTGCATAAAGTAATTATAAATAATTTTTCATGAGTATGTTCATTACTTTCTATTCATTTGATATATTTTGAATAACTAAACTATTGTACTTAATATAAGACCTTCTGAACTCAAACTAGCAGAACTAGTATAATAATAAATCAGTTATAACCTAATTTGATAATTTCAGGTACAAATTTTGATTTTTAAAAATTCATAACTAAGAATTTAAATATGGTTTTTTCACTGGTATACTTATATTATACTTTAAATATGGTATACTGGTTTGTTCACTTTCAATTAAATCTCTTACGCGCAACATAACGTTCATGGTATTTCCAAGTAAATATTTTAAAGTGTTAAATTCGTATAGACATTAAGCAGGATTATTTTAATAGTCTTATACATGTTTTATTCATTGTGTTTATGAACCAGTCTAACATAGTTAAATTCCACAGTGCTATTAAAAATGTAACTGCTCAGGTAATCTAGCTTTTAACTTTCACGGCATATTCCACTTCAATATTTATGCAGTTTATATGCTGAAAACGCAATAAAATTCTTCGTCCTTAACTTTCAACCATAAAAGGAAACCACATGATTAAACATTTGGCAGAACAATGAAAATGGCTCGGCCTTTAATTCAACAATAAAATCCATTGTTGAAAATTACACAATTTTTTTTAAATGTCAAAATTCAGAAGAAAAAAAATTGAGCAACAGTTCAATTATCACCATTAAAAAGATAATTTTTGAATACTGTAAAACTCAGTTTCGTGAATTAATACGTTTGGGAATTACAGCAAGGAAACGCGAAACTGACACTAAATTTTTTTATACTTTAAAATTCTAATAAATATTTTTTTAAATGTCCTTTGGTGCACATTTTCGTCCTCCAAAATATATCCACACGGACTTTGCGAGCTCTAGGTCAAACGATTTGTCCAGCAAAGAGCAAATACTTACACACATATATGGTCGCCTTTATTATTAGTAGATATATTTTGCCAACCATTTAATCTTCAGTGAAAGGTTTGCAAATCATGGGTTTCGATGAAATTTAAAGTAGACAAATATAATAAAGAGCGTAAGAATCTAAATCTTTGTAGATGAAATTCAAATAAAAACTGCATTACAAAAAAAAAATACTTTCAATATATTACAAATTTGAATGTCCAGAAAATATTTTCACATCACAATTTTCACAATCTTTCAATATCTATTATGTATATAGAGAAGAAATTCTTACGATAATAATATATCCTTTGTACAACTTCTTTATGTAAATTTTCAATCAAAATATTCAATATAACATACTGTTTGAATGTTTTTTTTTCTTTAAATACATGCAAAGAATTCTATTTGAATCGAAAGTAAGAGTTTTGACTTCAAAATATTTCACAGAATCATCACATTTTTAAATATTCAGAAGTAAAATAGTATATTAAAGAAAACGGATTTTGTCTGGTTAAACTGATTAAATTTTTTCTCCTTTCCAATATAAGATAATTGAAGGTCTGATATTTATAAAATCAACAAAAAAGCAAACTTTTCGCAGAAAAAAGCAAAACGGACGATGGCTGACACCTTGAAAAATCAATTTGACATAATTTTTGAAATAAAATAAGTATAGAAAAGTTCAGGGGATGTAAACAGGAACTCCTCAAAAAAAGAAGAAAAAAAAAATTTTTTTTTGTTCATTACTTTTCTTCTTCTATGAAAACTTGGTGTTGTTTCGCCGAAAACTGCACAAGAAAGAATTAAAAATATAAAAGATGATTTTAATCTGTCAGAGACAAAATGTCCAGCTTAATTTCTGTATCCTTCCGTCTTGACTAATACATTTGTGCAAGTATGCGCAAGTTTCAATTACGAACTTTTATTTCTTGTTAGTTTTTCTTTTTTTTCTTTACTTTTCTTTCAGTTTCCGAGGTTTGTTTTGTGCATGCATTTCATTCCGTGCGTTCATTCGGGTATTTTTTTATATTTTAATTTTTTTTAAACTCGTATCCTCCTCTCTTCATTCGTGAGTCGGTCTGTCCATTATTTCTCCATCTCGACCTACACCCCCTACGCCCACCCTCAAACTACCCCATCTGTACCTTTTAAGCAGCAGGGAAAAAAAGGGGGTGAATAGCTACTGTAATTTTTATTATTTCTGTATTATTTGTTTTATTATTTCTCTTATACTTCTTTTTCGTTCGTTTTTAAGGGGGATTTTTCTAAGAGGCGATTTTAATAAACACAATCTTCTTCTGGGGTTGGGATATATATTTGAGTTTCTTGGGGGGGGGAGTAGGATATGTGGGAGAAGGGGGAGGGGGGAAGAAATGAAGAGGAAATGAAACCCAGGTTTTAATTTGGGCGACGCACTGCCTGATATAACTGGGAAAAAGAGACGGGAATAAATAATAAAACAGGAGAGGGGAAAAATCCTTTAAATCATCAGCATCATCCACACAACCTGAAATACAAAAGAGTAAAAATTGATTGCGTCAGTTTTTACTGAAAGATTTCTTTTTATTTCTTAATTTTTTTCTTTTTCTGTCCCCTTACCTTTCTAAGGTCTTCAGTTATTTTTTTGTTACTCTCTCCTTTTTCGCTCTATATAAATATATACGTAGTTTTCTGGATTGAGACATTTTGGCCCGATTCTCATTTAGCAGGTTTAGCACTTATTTGTACTTCGATAGAAAATTCGAAATCACTCCCCCCTCCCCACTCCTTCTCCTCCTTCCGCCTTTTCTTCTTCGTCGTCGACCCCCCATATATTTAACTGCCACTCTCTTCTTTAAGCGTTTTAATTCGTTTCTTTTCTTTATTTTTATTTTGTTGTTGTTATGGAGAAGCAAAAAAAAAAAAAAAAAGAGGAGAAAAGAAGATGAAGGTTTATATATATAAAATAAAATACTAAAAAAATATATAAAAATAAAAAAAAAACTATTTGCAATTCCCGTTGCCTTTTGAAAAAGACACTTTAATTTTTTTTTCGGACCTAAGAAAAACAAAAATGTCGTCTGCGTTTTGTGTGTGCTTGCTTCAATGTTGGTAGATTAAAACCAGGAAGTTGCTCTTCGTTTCAATTCCTTTTTCCTTCCCTCTCCTCCTCCCCCCTACCAGAAGTAGTGTTTTTTTTTAATTTTATTATTTTGTTTTCCATAGACGGTCATATAATTGAACAATAAAAATAAAATTAACAGAAGACATATTTATAAAAATTTATTTGGGAGGCTGGTGCGAGCTAAAATGTGTTTACTTAGCGACGTAATATATTTCGCAAAAGATTTCAGGATGATTCTCTCTCTCTCTTCTTTTATTAGAAGAGCTGCTCTGAGAGAAGAGCAGTTTTGCTTATTCCTCCCCTTAATGAAAAACTAAAATGGCCCCCCTGAATAAAAATAAAGAGTATTTTCATTAACTTGCTCAAATAGCGTACGCGCGGAAAGGTAAACAATATTTCTTTCGAAAATAGGAAATTTTTCATCGGCTTCGAAAACAATTCTCGATAATGCGAACTTAAGTTAACGGGACTTCTTTATTGAATGATAGAAGAAATAGGAAGAAAAATGTAGCTGCTAACTAGTAATAAAAATGGCCAAATTAGATAAGAAGCTTACCTGTGAAAAAAACAGTTATTCGGACATATTTTCAATTAAATAAAAGAAACAAAATAACAGCATCCATGGTGTTTTTATAGATACTACCTCCTTTCTCGTTGCTTCACATGAATTGCACGCTTTTCACAAAATTAAATAGTTTTTTTCTTTTCTGAAGAAAATTTTTTGGAACGCTAAAATAATGGATCAAAAAACTTTTTCGCTAAAACTATTTTGCAAAGAAAAATAGGATTAACGAAAAAACGTTAAATATATTAATTTCTCAATTATGCATATAGAATTCTTTTTGGGCGATATGGCGCAAACGCAATTCAAAAATGCTGCGACTGTCAATATGATAATTGTTTTCACTAAATTAAAAAAAAAAAACATTCATAAAATTCCTTGGCTTGATATATGTATAAACTATTAAAATAACTGTATGGAAATATTAGCTGCCTTTCACAGCCAGTTAGTTTGTCAGAAATATAGGTTATGCAAAATTTCGATTAAATCTCTTGTACATTAATTTCATTTTGTTCACAACACTAAAATAATGGATCAAAAGATTTTTTCGTTTAAACTATTTTGCAAAGAAAAATAGGATTAACGAAAAACGTTAAGTATAAAAATGTATTCCATTTTTCTTAATTACGTAGATAATTTACTTTTTGAGCGATAAAACAAATACGTAATTCAAAGATGCTGCGACGGTAAATATGGCAATCACCTTTAGTAAGTTTTAAAAACTTTCGTTACAATTGTTTGGCTTGGTCTGTATATAAATTATCATAACAGTTTTATAGATTTATCAGCTGCCTTTGATAGCCAGCTAGTTTGACAGAAATATAGGTTATGTTAAATTTCAATTAAATCTCTTATACATAACCTTCATTTTCTTCATATCCCCCCCCCAAATAAGTATTTTTAAAAATCAACTTTTGATAGACATTAAAGCCATGTTATTTTATTAACTTTACACTTGTTCCGTTCAATGTATAAATGAACTTTCTTAATAAAGTTATTTTATAATGTCATTAAATCCTTCTTTCCTTTCTATAATGTCGGGTAATCTCTCTTTTGGAATGAAAACTGCCATTCATTATACTGTAACTTCGTTTACTTATTCCTAATGTAATCATAGGATATAATGTACAAAAATTTATTTAGTTTTCTACAATACAAGAAAATTGAGCAATGAATATTAAGGCCAATAAAATATAAAATGGTTTATATATCAACGTATCAATGAACTGTAATGTTAAAAATTATTCATATTATATTTTTAAAAGTTGTTAAAATTCAAGTAAAGACTGCATGATATCATTTAGAAAATAATTTTTTAGATTTTAAAATGGTACAAATATCGGTTTTAATTCAATAATATTTTTCGAAGTGATAGCGCAAAAAAAACTAAAAAATCTTAATGTCTATTTAAATATAATTTTTATCAAATTAAAAAAAAATACTTCTAACTAAACATTCGCATTCCAAAATATATCTGCATTAAATTTTGCAGCTTTAGGTCAGTTCTGTGGAGCCCCGACGTACAAAATTACGCGCATTCTCTTATTATTAGTAGATGCAGAAATGCAACTGGTGTTTAAGTAGCTGAAAACTATTTCAGTTACCGATCTTTCATATAATTATTTTTAAATCACTGTTTATTTTTGAATTTTTATCAAACAGGCATACACAATTAGCTATTTACTAAGATTTTATAGAGTGGCAATATGATTCTATTATTTTATCGTTTCATCAGTACCGTTTCAAATAACATTTAAAAGAAAATAAATTCGTTGGAGCGTATGATAATTGCTGATAATTCATAAAAATATCCTTTTTTTATATATAAAAATTTCTACAGATTCTTATCTTAATTAATTTCATCTGAGTGGCAATATGATTCTATTATTTTATCGTTTCATCAGTAACGTTTCAAATAACATTTAAAAGAAAATAAATTCGTTGCAGCGTATGAAAATTGCTGATAATTCATAAAAATATCCTTTTTTTATATATAAAAATTTCTACAGATTCTTATCTTAATTAATTTCATCTATGTAATGAGTGAAGTTCTCTTTTAAAAAGTTTAAACCGAATGTTACCAAATAATTATTCCATCAGTAATAGTAATGGGTTTTATAAAAATTATGAATTAAAATATATAATTTAAAAAAAACATGGAACTAACTTGTTTAGTAAAAATTTATATTTACAGTCTCATTATTTATATTGCTTAATCCATGGCATGATATTCAAAAGCGAGTCACGATTCCAAGCAGGGCCATTTAAAAAAGTTTGAAGTCGTAAACTATTTATCTTAGATCCTTCAGCACTTAACACAATTCATTTTCAAAAATTATGAGTTCAAATACAATTAAATTAATCTGTATTCTAAACTAATTGATTGGTATTTTATTCAGGAGTCAATTTTGAAATATACATCAACATTTGGACACCAATAAACGAAAATAGATCATAAAAATTTATTTGACCAGATGCAGGTCTAGAGTGGAAAAGAGAATCAACTAATGTACGAAAATGGAGATATTTTACAATAAAAAAAACAGAGTAAATTTCACACGTTTGATTTTAAAATAATAAAGGGACCAGATTTCGTGAATTTCTATCCAGAATAGTCTAAAAATTGGGAGAAAAAAAAACCGAGATTTAATAATGATATCAAAACTTAATGATGATCAACTCATCAATCAAAACTCAATGATGATATATATCATTTGTACTAATAATACCCTGTAATTACAAGATGGATTGGAGGTTCCTAAAATAGATACTTCTGTCTATGCATGTCTGATACATAAACTTATGGGTAGTAAAAACTGGAATGAATTTTTCAGGGGCTAATTTTCTTTTAAATCAAATTAATCTTTCCTGATTTCCTAGTTATCATTTACCTAAAAACAAATAACAGATTATAATATTCAAAAGCCTTCTAATCTTGAGTGTTTTTACAATCCAGATTTTAAAACCAGTATACTGTTCCGGCTATTTGAGATATAGTGATATTTTAGTGATATTATAAAATATACTAACTCTTAGTAAATAAAATAATAATTTTTTAAATATATTTTCATTACATATAATTAAAAATTTTGAAAATTCCAGAAAATTTTGCAGCAATAAAGGACTCCGGGTCACTTTAATCCGGAAAAACAGTTTTATTGAGCAGTGGAAGTATTTAAACAAGAAGTCTGACAAATTGGTATTTCACTCTCTTGCATTGTTTTTGCTTTCATCGGTATATCTCGAATAGTGAGAAAATTGTATTATCACAAATGTGACCATGAGGTCTAATATATATATCAAGACAGAGAAAGGAAAATTCCATAAAATCTAATCTAAGTAATAGCTGAAGCGAAAATAACTGTCAAAACAAACATATCTCAATGATAAATATTTTTTCAGAATCAGAATTTCAAAATACTATAAAATAACATTTCCAAACTATTAAAAAAAAAACTAAGTATTTTTTTTACCTCAAAAAACTTTTCCAAGAACAATAAAACACACCACCCCCTACTATTTTTATTATGTCTTTCAAAAACTTTTCTTTTCAACGGTCAAAAATAAAATAAAGAAAGAAAAAGAATCCGTAACTGTATCCCCGCTTTACATGGCTCACGTTTTTTAAAGAACAACCACCGGACGTCCTTCGGACGCAAGACAGACATTCGACTTAATTTCTAATTTATTGAAAAGCCCACCCTGTAATGAAATCAGCCCCTTAAAAACATTCCTCAAAGAAATAAAAGAGGGAGTGGGGTGTGGGGAGAACTACCGAACAAAAAATAAAATAATAAAGGAAATTAAGGGGTCATTCTTCAAGAAAGCTACTCCACCCCCACAGATCAAATCCACTTTTCGAAACGGTAATTTGTAAAAACAGCGAGGCGAAAACACAATCTCCAAGTTCCACTTAAAGAAGTTTCTTAGCAGTAAGGTCAGAAACACGGTCACACAAGAAATCGGGAGTCTTAAAAAAAAATAATTCACCCAACACAAAAGAGTAGAGAATAATCGAGAAAGAAAGTCAATAAGTAAGGAACAATTTCGATTATAGTTTCGGTAGAATAATTTTTTTTTCAAGCTATACGTGGTGTCTGTACAGACAGGCTCCATTAAAATGAACTCTAGAGGTCCTTTGCTGTATATCTATATTTATAGAAGAGAAAGAGGGTTTCGGCGATGTAATTACTTAATACTGAGACATCACATGAGAAGTAAGTAATTCGGAAAAATTGAACATCGCTTGCTATCTGATTTTATTTTATCCGACAAAATTTTTGGTGTAATATTTTAAATCATATTTCCTAATCAGGTGCATCCAAATGTAATTTCGTGAATTTCGTGAATTTCGTGTTCACTATTTCAAAATTACCTCTAAGAGAGCAAATAACACAGAAATAACCAAATATCAGAAATTACTCTTAATATGATAATAGATTAGGTAACAATGCAGAATTTGAATTTATCTGAAAGTTATAAACAAATGTGAGCAATGGAATTTTTTCTTAACTGAATCTAACTTTTTGAGCTCTTTCATAAATTTTTTTAAAACAAATTAATAAATTCTTTTTGCACATAGGCAGTGAATATTAAAATTTTAACGCATTATTTGAAAAATATCCAATACTGAACATTATGCATTGCTTTGTTAAATAATCTTAAAAAATAAATGCATTTTTTAAAAAAAATATGTTAAATAAATACAAATTAAGCATAAAAATAAAATATTCATATAAAGATTAATATGTAGAAAAAGTAGAGAAACAAACAAAGAAAAAACAATACACTGATTGTTTTTTATGTTAATGTAAAGCAATGAATGCAATGTACGAATGCTTTATGAATGCAATTTATGTTAATGTAAAGCAATGTTAATACTTTATGAATTTTTATCCTATCATAATTTTATTTTTCAGAGAGATAATTTATGAATCATTAAACATCGAAATTAAATAAGTCAAGTCCAATAACCATATATTTGAGGAATCTTATATGGCAGTAAAGTAACAAGAAGTAGTCTTTAAAGGATATAAATTTGCATACAAAGAAAATGAGAGAGTTTAAAATAATTTTTAAAAAGTAGGTTGTTAAGCAAATTGCTGAGAAATACGTGATCTGAAATCGTTTTCGAATGGAATCATATAGAAGTTTTAGAAGTTCTTGAATTTTAAAGTTGTAAATAACTTTAAACTGAATTTTGTATTTTGAAACATAAATATTTATAATTTGAAAACAAAATAAAAAATCAACAGTTAGAATTCATCATTGAATCAACAGTTAAAACAGTTAGAACTCATTATGTTAATTCATAGATATAATGTTTTTTGAAAAAAATGCATTAGAAATATACAGGAAATGATATATATAATATACACTGCAATAAAGTAAAATTATAAAATAAATGAAAATAAAAATTATAACACGAAGTTCAAAATTATATTTTAATTCATAAAATTGAAAAATTAAAGTTGTCGTTGAAATGAAAAATTTTAAACTTTCGATGCATTTTGCATGATATGCAAAGCTTTATTTCATTAAATGCAAAATTTGATGAAATGTATTAACTAGCAAAATAGAACAGATACTAAAAACAGATGATGACACTATTGCTAAGCCAGTTTGGAGCAATACTAATTGAAAATTTTCTATTTCACTATTATATGTTTGAAAGGAAAACAATAAAATGTGGACCTCATTATTTTGCTAGATTGAAAATCATTTATAAAAAAAGAAGAAGAATGGATAAAACTGAAATATGACACAGTTACAATTCATCATGATACCTTTATTCACAAGAAAAGACTCTGTGTGAGCGTGTGTAGTATGTGTGTGTGTGTGTGTGTGTGCGCGCGCGCGCACGCGTTGATATACTGTCTTATCTGCAGCTTCTACATTTGACGGAAAAGGTAATTGTAAGCACTTTCATGAGAAAGTACACCTCGGAATTAGATTTAAGTTTAACTAATTAAAAATTACGCAAGTTTTAATGTTTATCAGCGAAAACTACCGAAAAAAATAGCACAAAACTGAATTTTACACCACTTGAAAGTTTAAAAAACTATATTTTTGCTGATATTAATTCATTTATCATGCTGAGATTAAGTCATTTTCAATGTTTCATTAAACATATTTTTTCCATAGTTGAAAGTGGAAGGGGAAAAATCTGCAAATCATACGCGCAGTTCGCATACGAAAGAAACATTCTGGTAATTATATGCGTAGTTTATAGGAACAATCAGAATGTGAAGAAGCAAAGGACAATGCGTATTGAAGAAGTAAATTATGTTGGTGCTTTTTAAATATTCTGACGTCATAGGATTCAACTCCATTAAGAAAGTTCGTGCATACAGTACACAGAACTAGAGTAAAACTATTAAGATAAGACGGTGTTAATGTCTGTCACAGTTTCATACTTAAAACACTCTGTTAAAGGAAAAATTAACATCAAATTATGCATAAAAATTTAATTGAACATAAATACAAAAAAAAAAATACTTTTAGAGAACTATCTAGTCTCGAAAGAGTGTAGTAAGAATTATGGGAGAAAAGAAAATTATGATTTTTTTTTATCAATATCAATTTGCAATTTTACGCTAAAGATGATATTTGTACAGAAGTAAAAAAATATGGAAATATAATTGGTTAATTAGTAGCTTTATTTTGGAATGTAATCTGCTTTTTCTTATTTAATATTTACTACATTTAGTCAGAAACTCTCAAATTCTCTCCGAAGTCAAACGAGCAAGTGTAAGAAAAGAGATATATCCAATTAGCTAATGTAATTAATAATTGATATATTTGACAGAATTCAGTTTTAACTATCAAAATTCGATATTACATACTATAAAATTTAAGTTCTTCAATTCAAAGGATATCATCTTTAGTTCTTCGAAGCTTAAAAAAATATCTCGTTCGAGAGAAGTACATCTAACTGTAGATTTACATTTAAGAATTTGAGTAGTTTCAAATGCAGACAAATTTCGTTAAAATATTACTCGTTAGTTCATCGTTTCGCCTTAGAGAAGATTAATTTATAATCATTTCGGTACTTAAAAATACTTTTAACGCTGCAAATATTCATTAATCTATCTCTGAAATCATAATAAAAAATGTTTTTAAGAATTATATGTTTAAATCAAAGGGATTTAATCAGAATTTAAAATCATACTTCAAAATAATCAAAGCAGAATTGTATTTAGAAACAAAATTAATATGTCATTGCATATTGCAATAACTATAATAATAGAACTATAACAACGATGAGGATAATTTTAATTCCTGCGCTGATTGACAATGATTTAATATATCGCAAAAGCGAAAATTCCAGTTTTTTCTGAGATAAAAATTTAAAAGCCATATATTATATATATATATATATAGTTATGCAAGAAGATTTATTGTAAAAAAAGTAAATAAATTATCATGAAATGTTTAATTATTTATTAAAAAATCAGAATTTCGGAAATTTTAAATTTTATCAATACTGCATGAAATTATAACATTATGAAATGATTATGCAAACTCATTAAAAAGAAGATTTATACAATTATACTGCATGGCAGAAGAAGAATCAAGAGGATTGAAGTAAGCACGCCGTTTTACTTAATACATTACTCTGAAATGGCCCCTTGAATGACGTACAAAATAAGGTAATCAATAGTAATATTCTAAATTTAAAAAGAAAGACTAGTTATCAAAAAATTACATAATCTTTGACTAGTTATCTAAATTTTAATTAAACATTAAAAAAAATAACTATAATATGAAACAATCCAATAATTTTATGGAGAAAATTGTTCGTTCGAAATACGTAGAACGGAATTTTTTTCTATAAAAAACATGGACGAGAGCCCCTCTAACTTTTACAACTCCAGCAAAGATTATTGGTCAAGAACTTTCTCCTCTTTTAAGAGTCCGGTATAACTCTAAAAAGAGAACAAAGTAAAAAAGAAAGAAAGAAAAACGTTGGACATTAACCTTTTTCGGTCTTTTTAAAGAACACGTTTTCTGATTCAAGAGTGCGGGTGTGTTCCTCTCTCTTCCCCCACTTAGGGAGACATCCCCTTTTGTCCACCCCCTTTCCAGACCTGCTGACAAATGAATTTGTCCAGTCTTTCTCGATTGTCCCCTCCCACAACCATGTCCACCAGTCAAAAGAAATAAAGACTATATTTGTAGTTTCCTGGCTTTTTTTTTTTTTTTTGCTGTAGCAAATTATTTACATGATATAGTATATGATATTCTAGAATTTTATTGCATTTCTTTGTAGACCTAAAATAAACTGGCTTCTTATTTTATCGCGAATGTTTTGGAATATTTTCAGAAATTATCGTCAAAAAAACATCACAATTTCACTTAATTTTTAATTAAAATTCCAATTAATTTTTTACATCACCGCGATATGCACATTTTCCACCCTCCAAAGTATATATTTCCGAATTGAGTAGCTCTAAGTCAAATAGCTCTAAGTTAATGTCATAATCCATAGATCGAATATTGCAAACTCATCGATAATTCATAAAAATGCATTAAATTTTGATATGATATAAAACTTGCTTCTTTATAGTGATATTTTCGGAAGTTATGGTAGAAAAATTTCCCAATTTCGCTTAATCTTTGATTAATTAAAATTTAAAAAATTCGTTTTGAGGTGCATATTCCAGACCTCTGAGCTATACTTGTGCCAAACTTGGTAGCTGTAAATCAAACAATCTGCCCTGTACAAAACACACACACCTATGTTTAAAAGCAGGCATACAAATTACAATTAAATAATATTGCACATGATCTTAAAGCAATTACCAATGATTCAGATCTTATAATAAAATTTAATTCTAAACATCACAAGTCATACTCCACGATAACATTCTGTATATAACAACATTTAAAATCGCTGAGCGTTATCCATACCCTGTGTTTTTACTCGAAAATTTTCGGAAATTATCGCGAAAAAAACCCCCACCAAAATCTCACTTGATTTTTAATTAAAATTCTAACTAATCAATCAATTTTTAAAATCACAATGAGATGCAAATGTTCCACCCTGAAAAGTACATATTTACCAAATCCATTAGCTTTAAGTCACAAAACTACAAACACATACACACTTTCCTTTGCTTATAAGCAGGTATTATAAAATACAATTAAATAATATTCTTACACATGATCTTAAAGCATTTGACAAAGATTCATATTTTAAAATAAAATTTAATTCTAAACATCACAATTCAAACTCCACGATAAAATTCTACATATAACATCGTAAAATCGTGGAGCGTTATTCATACCTTGAAAATCGTAGAAGCATATTAATTAATGACTATACAGTTAGAGTCGCTGCTAATTATTGATAAATCGCATTGCATTTTTAATTCACTTATTTTTTCGATAGATATGTGGTAAATTGTGATCTAATCCTCTGTCTTTTCCTTTTTAGCATTCAGTTATTTTCTATTTATATTTTGTAATCATATACTTTTCAATCTTACATGCTCACGTTTAATTCTTATTGTAATTCGTTTTACCGCTTGCAAACTCAAATATCGCAAAATGGAACTCAGGATATTTGTTTTGCAAATAGAGGTTATCTTGTAGAGTAGAAGCAGCTGAAATACAACATATGTGTATTTGATAGAGTTATCTAACTTCTGGTAACTGTCTGGAAACCGGGAAGGGCACTTGATTCTAGAAACGGGCATGACTTAAATAATGTGTATTACATTATTTAAGTCATGCGTATTGCATTATTAAGTATTATAAACTTAATTAATGTGTATTACATTATTTAAGTCATGCGTATTACATTATTAAGTATTATAAACTTAATTAATGTGTATTACTTTAATTAAGTTAATATTAAAGGGCTTACTTTTAATACTTAAAAAATTCCAAGAAACTAAGGTTGTTTGATTTTCGAAAAACGATAGCAGTATGCATAGTTCACATGTTTATGTTTATGGCTAAGATGATACACAACTCCGAAAAAGTAGATTTTCTTTGCAAAAAAGTACTTAGAAGCATTTTATAAGCAAAATGAGATGAGGGTTTTTTTAAACATTTACATTAATTACCTTTACTTTTATATTGTTTAACATCCTTTTTCATATAGATGCATCTCAGTTGTAAGATAATGAATTAATTACCAAAAAGATTTTTTTAAATCACCTTAAATTATTTATTAATGTAATATATTTCAATGTTACATGGATAGGTTTCAAAACGGCATATTTCGTATCTTTTGAATTGTCTTATTAGATGCAAAAGAGTTATTTTCTGTTCAAATTATTTCCGATACAATGAAATAAAAAGCTGTTTTTTGCAAATTTAATACAATATTTACTTTACAGAAAAACAGAAAGAATAGTAGCAAAAATTAGTGATGTTTTTTCGACTTAATAATAGATTATTTCAGAAAAGGCCAATTCGATAACTGAAAATGTTTCACTTAAAACATAATTTTCAATTCATAATTCAACTAAGAGATCTAATGGAATCATTAAAAGTTGTGTAGTAAAAAAAATTAACCAGTAATACCTGAAAATTTAATGGTAAACTCACAATAATTTAAGAAGATTTAATAAAGCAATACAGGCGATTGCATAGTTTTAGAATAATTTTTTGAAATATATTAATAATCGTTATTTTATATGAATAATGTGCAATAACCAGATATTTAAAACAGTCAAATTTCATTTTACATATATTTATTTATTATTCTTTTTATACACTGAAACATTAATGCTCATCTTAGTTGAAAAATTATATAATTTATGAATCATCATATAATACAAAGTTCTGTAATTAAATGTCAAAAGTTCAACAGAATTATTTGAAAAAAAATATTTAAAAATGATTTATAAAAGTGTAATTGTTTTATATCTATTTCAATCTCTAATAAAACTAATGTTCCTTTTTTTCCGATGTTTTTTCTTTCAATAATCTTTGAGCCATTATGATATCTGTAGAAAATTTCTATTTATTTATATTCTACAAAACAAATTATTATTTTCACGTTAAAAAACTTTAAAGATAATAGATATATATGTTATATGAAATTCCACCACGGTATATGTCTCAATAAACAACATATTTGTTTGTTTTTTTGCGGTTGAAAAATGTTAACAATTTTTGGAAAACACAAATATATTATTGCTTCAAATATTACACAGAACGAAATTCTGTTTCTATACATCTTTTAAAAGGAACGACGTTTAAATTATTTTACTATTTCAAACATAGTATGAAATAGTTAAATGTGTTAACAATTGTATTACAAGCAGTCCTACACTAGACAGATTCGCATTGCATTGCTGTTATAATATTATAGTTATATTACAGATTAAAAATTACAATTTAATTGACAAAGGAAGATGTAATTGATGCATACAGTTTTGAAGTTCCGAAATATTAATAAAAGTACCGAAATATTAATTTTACACAAACTATTCAACAAATTAATTTCATTAAAGATATATATGACGTTAAAACTTTTATATTATAAGATATATATTAGATATTCAGAATTAAAAATTCATTTATAATGCGAGACAAAATCGAAATGTTGCGTGAAATGCAAGTATCAAAATTTTCATCCGAAAATAATTATTGAAGCCATATAACAACATGGAAGAGCTATAATCAACGACCTAGGCTGAATGATCTATTTTGCATTTTATTTTCATATAGTGAAGATTTTAGTCAAGATGCGTACATCTCGCATGATGGAAATTTAATGCTAGGTTTTAAAAGTGTCAAGTGACATAAGTTTCAAACAGATATTTTTAGAAAAACTTTCAACTATGAAAATTCATCAAATAGTTTGAAACAGCATGTAAATAAAAAAAAATAATTATAATAATAGAGATATTAAATATTATATGATTGAAAAATAATTAAAAGTCCACATAGTGACAAACCACTATATAAAACTAAGTTTTGATAAAATTCATTATAATAAATAAATGTAGCATTATTCCCTAATTTTTAAGAAATTTTGATCGTGATATGGTATTTTTGAAAACAAGATCTACAAATCAAACGCAGACAAATGCTTAATATACATTTCAAAACTTTTCTAATTTATAATTCAAGAATTTTCATGGGCAACTCATTATTTATGGATGAAATTTAGAAACGAGACTGTTTTCTGCTCGGATACTGTAGCAAATTTTAATAAATAAATTATATATTTTCCACTGAATTTTATTAATAAAATCAGTTTTAAATATTTCATAAATTTATCTATATGCAACAGTTTGGAAAAAGTTTTGTCTTTCTTTTCACTTTTTTTTTTGTTAAACACCATTTCAATTATTATTAAAAAATATTTTCAATCTGTTAACAAAAAAAAAAAAAAAAAAAAAAAAAAAAAGAAAAGAAAAAGAAAAAAAAAAGAAAGAAAGAAATGCAATCTGAATTAAAATTACGGTTTTCAGTGGGTTTTTTTAGTGTTTCTATCTCAAACTAATAAAAATAAAATTATGGAAAGGGCTAATAAATTCTCTCACATTTGAAATATACAAACATTCGATTTCAATGAAATAGCTATATATTTATTTCTCAATTAAAAATACTAACATAAAGGTATAGTCACTAATTATAAAGCATAAATAACCATTTAAATGCCATTATAAATACTTCCTAAAATGACACAGAAAGGCTGTAGCATTCTTACAAAATAATGTTAATTAAGCGAAGTGTTTAAATGAAAAAATTAGCGAAAACATTTTACAGAACCTGAAGTAAATATTAGGTATAATCATGTGGCATTGTATGAAAGAATTATTGGTTTAAACATGTGGAATTTTAAGTATAGAAAAGTGATAGAAAATTAGAAGCGACAGAAAAAATGTAAAGCAGCAGATATATAAAGCTTTGTAAACGTTAAACAATATTCTTAAAAGCAAAATCAAATGAAAAAAAGAATAAAAGAGAAATACAATTATAAACAAAATATTTAAACAAAAATCATACAGAAATATATCACGGAAAACGAAAAATAAAATACCGGCTATAAGAATGTTTCAGAAGAAAATTAAAAATTAACACTTCATTTAGACTAGAGAAAACAAAAAATAAACCACTTACCTCAACACGTTCTTAAGAAATTAATCGATCACCTCTTAACGGCGTCGCTGTCATCGATGGTCAGAAACATATCGATACAAGACGGACTTCTCAATCAGAGTTATGAACGCACATGGAGAAGTCGCATGTGTACAGCGCGGCCGTTAGTCGAACAACGCGCTACGTTGCGCCGCGTAAACAAACCAAGATCACTTCTTTCCCGCGCGCGCAGCCGCCGCTGACCCCACCCCTGTAAACGCGGCTCCTAACAACCACCACAATAAAAAAATAAAAACCACCACAGCCACTCCTCCTTCAGTGGAAAGATCTTCCTCCGAATTAATTTCTTCGTTATTCCCTAGATGGCAGCACCAAGATTAATAGCGGCAATTTTTTTATAGTAGTTGCTTCCTCCTTTGGGTGCAAACACTTTTTTTTTTTATTAATTTTTTTTCTCCGGTTCAGTCAGCGAGAAAACGCTACAATGGCGAGGGTGGGTGGAAAAAATCATTTATTGCCTATTACCGACACTCCAGTCAAGCCTCGTAAAATGCCGAAAAAGATCGAAATGCAACCTTTTCCCACCTTCGTCTATTCCGCGTGTAGTATGTTACGTAACCACGAGTAGTGGTTTCAGAAAAACCCCGTCTTCGCCTTTCTTTCTCTACTTTTTTTTCACCATTTTCTCCATTTTTTTATATACTTTTTTCGTTATTATTATTTTTCAGTTCCTTGCAAGATCGATAAGTTGGTGTTTACATCGGGATTTTTCTCGTCGATTCAGCACAAGGTATTTGGGATCCAGGCAAGAGGAGGGAGACAGAGGGAACAAAAAAATGAAGCAGTAAAAAAAAAAAAAAAAAGCAAAAGTGAAGCAGAGAAAAGAGGAGAAAAAGATCCTTCGACAGGGTTTTTTAGCTCATAAAGGCGATATTCTCTTCAAATTTTTTTTCTTCATTTTTTTTTTATAAATCTATTTATTTATAGTACGTCGTTTTGTAAGTGGGCTTTAGCCTTTTGACAGTCGCGGTTGCGAACAATACAGAAACGCTCCAAGAATTTTATGCAGTAAATTTATTCCTCTTCGTATGAGAAAGAGGTGTCATTTTATACCTATGTTAGTAAAGAACAAAAAAAAAAAAAAAAGTCAGGCTAAAATCTTTGAGATCAACACTTAAGGCGCTCCTTGATTTACTTCCTTTTCTTTTTTGCAAAAAAGATTTTCTTTTTTGTTTTACATTAATAGGAGGGAAAGAAAGGAAAATAATTAAGTTAAAGAGTGCTTAAATGAAAATGCCGATATACAAAATAAATAAGAATATTTCAGAATTTGTTAACATTTTTGTTTGGTTATAGTATATCAAATTTGCATGTAAAAATATAGAAAATAGTTTTTATGATATGTGGTAAGATAAAAATAAATCAACATATGAAAAATGTTAAACCTTTTCATTATAAATACTTTTTAAAAAATGTTTAATGTTCTGATGAAGCTATTGCGTTGAAAACAAACACAATAAATACATTCTATTATTTCTTAGTCTTGTTATTGCAGTTTCATTTGATTCCTATTTTATTTCTGAAAGCTCATTGTTCTTAAATTTTACATA
The DNA here is from genome assembly GCF_947563725.1 of Argiope bruennichi. Taxonomy (NCBI): domain Eukaryota; kingdom Metazoa; phylum Arthropoda; class Arachnida; order Araneae; family Araneidae; genus Argiope; species Argiope bruennichi. The sequence continues at coordinate 45,904,609 of NC_079160.1, forward strand.
GAAATAAACAAAGATGTAATTTTCAAACGTTACTTAACAAAATGCGTGAATTTTCATTTAAAAACTAAATTTCACTGAATTTATTATAGATGACCTTTTTCAAAAGATGTTTAATATTTTCTCACAAAGAAACCTCGTTTTATGTTACAAGAAGATTACTCTCAATGCCATTATGATTCTAAATATCCAGACATTCCTGACAATTCTTATGCGAGACGCATTTAACTCACAATATTTTTGATAACGAGTTTTCATGAAGCACATGCAATTCATAAGCCACTTTATTTCTTTATTTCAAGAAATACTACGTCCTATGAAAAAATATTTATCTAACGCGACAATTAATGAGTTAAACAGTTTACCTTAGCTTTGATTGCTTCAATTAGATATCACTAGGAATTTAGATTCTATTAAAGAGTTCTAAAATCTCATTTTAACAAATACAAAAATGCTTACAAAAATAAATTTTAGTTACTGACATTATCTCTATTTTTTGTGTCTAAAAGTTATATGCGAACTCCGAGTTGATGAACAAAAAATGATTGTTTATACTCCTTTACAAATAAATATCAACTGGTTCATATCATTCTTTTCAAAATGAATCTGAAAACATTAAAATCCAAAATTTTTATTTTTCATATGCCATGTTCACAAACTATAACGGGAAACAGTTTAAATTGCCCGTATAGAGAAAACCAAGACGATATATTACTATACCTTATTACATAAGCACTGAATATGATTATAATTATTTTAAAATTAAATATATATTTCAACCGGATACATTTCCAAATATCAATAATGAATGTAGTAAAACTCCATATTTAAAACGAAAGTTATTTAATTTCATGGAATTCTTTTTGTAACCATAAGAAGCTTTCAAAACCGATTATTTAAGCGATTGGCTCACTTTTAGTTTCCAATAATTTAGTCATTGTTAATTTGAATTGTCGTTTTTTATAATTTTTTTCTGTAAGTAGATAAAGCTTAGCTTTCTATGTATGTCTACCTTGATTTTGTCATTGACTATTTATAGTTTTTTGATAGAACCTAGCTTTTAATAAACTATTATCTTAAGCAGTCACCGATTATAAATAATTTCTTAGGAGAATAGATAAAGATTTCAACGAACTACTATTTTGCGTTGCCATTGATTATAGACGAAATTTCGTGGGTGGAGAGACAGAGATTAAATTTTAAATTATTATTAACCTGGGTTGTCACTGTATATCGATAATTTCTTGAATAAGTATGTAGAAAACAAGACTACATAAGCTGGAAAGCTTTTATATTCTCGAAAAGATGCATTTTTATTTTTTTAAAAATAAAGCGATATAGATATTTAAAATAATACTATCAGTCTTATTAGACTTTAACAGAAAAACCTGCTTTTGAAGGTTTCAGCAGGGCTATACTAAATTTTTAATCGTTTAAAAAAGAATATGGATGGTATATTAAACCCTTTTAAAACATCTTTTTACTATTATACAAAACTATCAAACTGAATAAAAGCAAATTACTGTTGGAAACATTTTACAGTTTAATAATAATTTAATTAATGCCTAACTCATGAAATGAGTGGAAAATTAAAAAAAAAAATACTTGACTCAGCAGGTCGAACTATATTTAAACGTCTAAATTTAATCATATTTTAAAGAACAAACAACTAGAGTAAAATTATAAACTGTTAAATTATAAAGCCGTTTGTTATCAATGAAGTGCTGCCAACACAGTTACTCTATCATAAGTCTTTCAGTTAACAACACAAAATAAATCAAATACGAAATTTTTTAAAAAAATTGTTGAATCAAAACGACAAAACAGTTTTGATTTTTTTAGAAAATTAAAGAAAAATAATGAAATAATAAAGAAAATAATAGAAGAACTTTAATTTAAAAAAATTATTTATGTTTTTGCAAAAAAATGTTTTCAGTTCTGCATTTGGTTCTATATTCTCTAAAAATAAATGCATTTTTAAGTAAAAATTAATAAAAATAGTAATTGGCAACAGTCATACAATTATAGAAATTTATTGATACGGATATACAAAATTATATTATTAATTTGTTTTTAATAATGTTCAATTAATGCTAAAATTATTAAATATATTTAAATATTTAATTATTATATATATTTAATTATCCGAATAAGAATATTAGTTCAAATTAAAGTAATTTGGAATACAAATAATTTTGTCTATGAGAAGAAGGAGTAAAGTCAGCGTTTTAATTAAATTTAAGATTATATGGCATCTTCTAAAAATAAAATCAAATTTCATTAATTATACGTTTTCTTGAAATATATTTAATTTTACTCATATTTTTATACCATTGTCATTTTTATATGACTATATTTATTTTTCTTAATGATAATTTAACTATACAAATGCCACTTTCAGTTTTGGATTGAAGTTAAAAAACATTCATGCTAGAATTTCATGATCTTTAATTCTATTGGAAATTATAAAGATTAAGACACCAACAAGAACTGAAAAAAAAATGCAGATCAAATACATACAGTATTGCAACATATATCAAAGCATACACGAAAATAATTACAAAATATTCTGCTGAAGAATTTATTAAAATTGTTTTTATATCAATTAAAACCCCAAAACATTGTATACTGTTTATAACAAAAACTTGAAGTAATTATTTCTTTATTAACGATTCAATCTCTAATCTATTTTTTTAATGAAATTAATAATTTTGTTCTGTATTTTGTACTGTTATCACCATAATAATAAGAGCAAAAAAAAAAAAAAATGTTGAAATTGTTTATTTCTTAAATTACGCAGCCCCCGCACATAATTAGAAAAAAAATGTCTATGTTTTCATTATTTCAAAGATGCGTTTTTTTTAAACAATACTTCATGAAGTTCTGAATACAAAAAATTGTTTTCAAAATAACTAGAATGAAAATAATTACCAGTATCAAAGCAAAATTGAATTCAAAAACTAAAAATAATAAAAGAGTGGAGGGCTAATTATTCGAGATGGTGAAACAACATAAAATAGCCAGAAACATTTGGAAATTAAGAAGTTATTACCAGTTAATTACATTATATCCCCCAAGGGATCATCTCGTTTTAATCTAAAACCAGCCGTACAATAAACTCTTATTCTCGCTAAAGAACCCGGCCTAACAACATACAGCAGACACTAACACACACACACACGAAAAGAAAAAAAAAACAATGCTTCTGTCTACCAACATCTCCAAAATATCGATTTCTAAAAAAAAGGGGAGAAAAAATTAAACAACTCCCTTTTTTTCAACTTGTTTTTTTTTCTTGCTTTTTACTTTTTTTTTTTTTTTCCTTCTTTCATTTAGGGCTTTTTTTTCCCCTACTCCCTTCCCGTTAAAACCGCTTGGCTCAGCAATTGTCGACCAATCAAGAAGGCTTCGGTTCGTCCCATGGTCTTCCTCGTATAATGCGTTAAAGACACTACACTGAGCGGCAACTGCTAATGCTTTCTAATTACTTCGGGCTTCGAACAATAGATGGCGTTGGAAGAATTAAAAAAAATAATCTAACTCAAATGAATGGAGGTGAGATTTAGTGTTGCTACTTAGTAGAAGTAAGAAAAAGTCAAAGGCTCAAGAAATTAAACGTGAAATGAAAACGGGAATCGGTATATTTTTGAACAATTATGAATTTCGTTTGCAATGTATTAGAAACCAAAGAAACAAAATATTATAAATAAATAATACATTAAAAATAATGGAATGGAATAATAATGAATGAATACTATTTAAAGATAACAATAAATTAACTGAGTAAAAACAGGATTGAATGTACCTCAAATTACACACTATTTGATACGAAAATATTAGTTTAGTAGGAATTTTAAAACTAGTGATTAAGATAATTCAATCAATTCTAAATATACGCGTTTTACTCCAAAACCTATAATTTATTTGATTTTATCTGACAATATCAATATTAATCAAAATGGATTGTCTTAGAATGGAATACTTTTATTGACAACTAGGAAATTCAGTAGTACATTTCACAGTTAGAAATAGCTTATATGAGATTTGCTTTCTTAAATTAGAATAAAAATTAAAACATTTATCACAAAAAATTCTATATATACTATAACATTCGGTAGTAAACGTATAATTATACCATTTCTTCAGTAAATTTCTTTTTTAAAAAGGAAAACAATATGGTACAAACTGAGAAAAGAATTTATTTTTGCTAATGTTTTCAGTTAAATGAAGGATGTCATGGGCATATGAAGATAAGTTTAATATATACAATAATGCCCTGCTATAAAATATTTGGGAATGCGGAAATAATTAAATTTTAAGCATTCTAAGCTTTATATAACTATTTACTCTCACGTAATACATATCTGTATGTATTTAGTAGGCTCTAGAATTTGTATGAAATTATTAATTAAAGCTAATTTTCAGAAGAAAAAAAATTCAATAGACATGAAATATGTTTTATTATTCTGCGTGGTATAATTTTTCCTTTACATATCTGCAATAGGAAAATACCGTAAAATTATTATTTTTACACTTACTCCTAGTATGTTTTTATTTCCATTTAAGATTATCTCACATTAAATAGAGTGGTATTTAAAAGAAAACCATAAAGAGAGAATGATTTCATCACTCTAATAATAATTTCTCCATAGGGGAAAGGTGAAGTGAAATATAATGAAAATTCATCCTGAAGTTTTGCAAGAAGTATATACCGAACATCTCTTTCTCCCTCTCATTATTATAAAGTGTGTCCCAATATTAGCTCAAGATTTGAATTTGCTACTATTTGTGTATAAAGTATTGACAGCCCTATGAAAATCCATTTGACAGCTGATGGTTTAGGATTAGTAAAAACGGATCGTTACACGATAGAACAACGTGCTAACATAAGAACTGAATTAAACAAAACAAAAAAAGTTTTTATATTATTATATTTGTATTGAATTGTAAAGTACACAAGATAGAATTATGTATGAAATAACACATACGGCAAATGGCCTCCACAGCTTTGCTGACATATACGCACTCTTTTGTCAAAATTTTCCATGAAAATTTTGCATAAATATGGAGGAATTTCCTTCTTCAATTCACACGTGCTTGTGGGCTTGTTGGCTTAGAACTTTGACTTCAAATAACCCCACAAAAAGAAATCAAACGGTGTTAAATCACACGATCTAGAGGGCAAATTTTCACATTTTCGAACTGTAGCTGCAAGACTTTCATTATTTTTGAAATATTGTTCAACAATGGAAATATGTTCTTTTATCGTGTAACACTCCATTTTAACTAACCCTAAACTATCAGCTGGCAAATGGATTTTTTATAGAGTTGCCAACACTTTATTGCACGAATGGTGGCAAATTCAAATCTTCGGTTAAATAATAACCAGCGTACCTTTATAAACACCAGCGTATTTTCAATTTTAAAATTTATTCAATTTGCGAAAAATTCTATTATTTAATTAGTTTTTAGTGACCCAAAACTGTTTTAAAATTAATAATTGTCGTATTAAATTCTATACAGAATTTAAAAATAATTTTGAGGCCTTGGACAGAAAGCAACAGCACTTGTAAGACATTTTAATAGACAATAATAAGAAAAAAAATAGCAAAAATATTTTTAAGGCAACACTTTGACGTTCTTAAAAAAACAATTTTATCATACATTTATCAAAAATTCTCATACTGATGACGTCGGACAAGGTTTTTATATTCCACGTAATGTTTGCAAATACACCTAAATCTAAAGAGCAAAAACAGAATAAAAAAAAACCTAGTTCACCAAATAAACAAAAAGCCTATGCAATAAAAAACAAATACGTATTGTGAAAACAGCTGTCACTTTTAATCTATATTGCATCAATCAGTTTAATGCCTTCGATTACAATGTTATTGTGATGTTAAATAAATAAATAATTGCATCCAAACAATTTAATACTTTTAGTCTAATAAACTTAATAATCTCATCTTCCATTCTTACGATGCGCAGTTAAGAGAAAGCAACGTAAACAAGTCGTAAGGTTTAGGAACTAAGCAAATAAATCATCTTGTCAATTCTAAGTCCCCCCTCCCTTCCCTCGTACGATGAGTGGCGCAGAACAGCCAAATATGGCAATAAACTACATTGCATCAACCTTAGCCAACTACATTACCACAAATGTAGTTCATTGTCATATTTGGCTATTCTGCGCCACTAACTACATTACATCAATCTTACTTTTCAGACACAGAAGCTCAAAAGCTTTGCTAAAGCGCCATTAAACATATTTTTAATCTCAAGCTTCGATCAAATGCTTATTAACATCATTCAGAGACAAATAAACATTTCAATTCAAAATCAGAATTTGAGGAAAAGTAATACAATTATAAAAGAAAGGATTAAAAACAAAGTTTCGCAGTTGGAAAAAGTATTTTCAGCAAATTTAAAAATGTTAAGTAAAACTATTTTTTTATTGAATTGGCAAACATTGTTCCCAAATCATGTTCTTACACTTCGAATTAAAAAAAGTAGATATCTTCCAGGTGTGCAGTGGATGTTTTAAGAACTCTTAAGTGTCTGTTTTTCAGCGTTTATAGGTGGTTCAACAGCGTAAATAGGCTATTTCAAGTATTTCCCTTCATAAATTGGGGTAACAGCATTACAAAATACATTCCAGTGATGCAAATGCAGCAGAAAAAGAGTTAAATAGCTCTTGCAGGACGAATCCTCTCAAATTGCACAAATTGCAATTCCAATAAGGAACGAAGGCAGAGACTAAACACCCAGGACTAATACCTAAGTACCTTTATGTTAAAACTTCGGAATAATTAGACCCACTAAAGAGGAAGAGCATTATTTAAACTGGAAGAAAAAGCTAAAACCGTTTTATTTACTAAATCGAACCCACTATTAAAAGGGAGTCCGAAGGCTTTAAAACCGATATTACAAAGTAGTTTCCCACCGATTCTCAAGCAGCTACCATCTCTCTCTTTCTCTCTTTTTTTTAAATCCGTTTTCCATCCCCACTCAGTCTTTTTTTTACTACTTTATTTTGTTCCACAGCTATATACTTTAAAATAAGACAATGACTTTCCTGATTGCCCTGGAACGATCATCAAACTTATGTGGATAAAAAAAAGAAGTAAAAAAAAGGGATCCCCCGAGCACTGTGGGAAAAATAAAAGTAAAGAAAAAAAAAAGAGTTAAAGAGTATAAAATAAAATAGGGTACAGGTAATCAAGCTTAAACCGTTCAGCTTTTTCATTTTTTTTTCCCTCGATCTCCCCTTCCCTAAACTTTTCCAATAGCCGAGCATTTTTACCGACAAAAACTGCTCGCTAATCACTTCTGTTTTTGACCAGCGGGAGGAAAGTCCTGATGACGTCATAGTTAATACGATTCGTGACGTAATGACCATACCATTGCCAATCGAGATGAACAAAACACCGTTTAGCACTTATTGCTTATGGTAAGAACGAACGTAGATATGCCACAGAATGACTACATTTGCAGTTTTCTGGAAAACAAGCAAGCATTGAATAAATAAAAATTTCAATAAAATTGTTTTTGAGAATCCACTTTTGAGGACTCAATAAACCGAAAATTATTTATCAATAGATGAAATTTAGAAAACGTCACGATTCATGACGCAGTCACCGCATCATTGCCATTGATATCTTCAAACAACATCAAGTTTTTATTACTTCGACTTAAAATATATTAGCCTTCATACGTAAAGCTTATATATCAATAAAATTTAGACTCTTATTTTCTAACACTGTGTGAATGAAATAAACAAATAATATCAAAGCTCAAGATTCCTTATTAAAACATTTCAGTAGAAAGATGAAATTCGAAATAATAGCTAAAAACACGAAATTGATGATAAATTAACTGAAATTCTAAAAGTGAATTGAAATAATTTTCCAAATGATGTCTTTAAAAGATTAGAGAAAATGTTAAATTATTACTAAAAGATGTAAAGAAAAATCGTTCAAAATAATGTGAATCGTCACATTCAAAAATTATATCAATCGCAAAATGAATGTATTAAATGACATCCACAAAATTATACAGCCACTAGAGATTCACTGCGAAATCTTTTACTCTGTGTCATGTCTATCGATCTTTTATTTAGTATTAGTTTTATTAACTGTAACCTAATAACTGTTGTTTGAACGTATTTTGAATTCAGTTTAAAAATTATGTGTTCTGAAAATAAATGAAATGGATGCAAGAAAACGTCTGCTTATTTCCTCTTAACTTTTCGCTATATTTTAGAGTCTTCGGTTTTTTAGAGCTATTGTCTGCTCAATGCGCACAGTCATAGATGCGCTGGTAACGCAATAGAGTATTTATTACCTTGAGATAATACAACACTCTGTATACGAGTTATATTTTTAAAGCATGTGGTGATATGAGCATTGAAAAGTGATTTAATGAAAACGATAACATCTGTGCTGACAGTACACATTTTTAAATTTTCTCTCTACACAAACGTGTTCTTAAACTAACAGCAAAAGGTAATCTAACGCCTATATATCAACAGAATATTTCAGAAATATTATTTATTTAGAAATGTATCACAGAAAATATATTTCATAAACAACAAAATGCAAAGTTAATTTTCTTTTTTTTCTATTGTAGTACAGCGAAATGCAATGTTAATTTTCTTTTTTTTCAATCCTAGTAGAACGAAATGCAAAGTAAATTTTCTTTCTTTTCCTTTCTATTGTAGTACAATGAAATGCAAAGTTAATTTTCTTTTTTTTCTATTGTAGTAAAACGAAATGCAAAGTTAACTTTTTTCTATTGTAGTAAAACGAAATGCAAGATTAATTTTTTTCTATTGTAGTAAAACGAAATGCAAAATTAATTTTTTTCTATAGTAGTACAACGAAAGGATAAGTTAATTTTCTTGTTTTCTATTGTAGGATAACGAAATGCAAAGCTAATTTTCTTTTTTTTTTCTCTACAAAAGTACAATGAAATGCAAAGTTAATTTTTTTTCCTAATGTGAATATGGATTCACAGAAGAAATTTTACTTCTATAAAATATTCTTTTAATGAAAAATAAAATGTTCAAATAAATTACAACTACTTTTTGTTCATGTAGAAATAAAATAATAATAACAGTAAGAAAAAGAATAATAAAATAATAATAATAACCCCGTAAAAATAATATCAAAATCGCTTCTGGATATTGTAAAATAATACATAAATTCTTAAAAAAAACAGTCTTGCTCAAAGGAATAAAAGTTATGTATAAAATTTTATATTCTTAAAGAAATATCTGTATATTTCTATATAATATAGCAAAATTAACTACATAATTTTAATTTTCAAAATATCAATTTCATTTTAAAAAAATAAATAAAAGAATTTATCTGCTTTCCTCATCCAAAAGAGCAATTAATTTTTTTTTTCATTTACCAAAACTGTATTTTTATACAGGAATATTTTTATCAACCAAAAGAAATATATGATATAATCGATTCATTTGAACATTTAATATGCTAAGCACACAAAATATAATAAGACATTTTCTTGTCTTCTAGATAGCTAGCTCTTTTTGTTTTTAAACAAACATAAAATGATGAAATATCGATTATAGAAATCTTATTTTTTTTTCGAAGTAACATTAACGAATCTCAATAACAATAAGCATACCGATACTTGACGAGTTTCCCCCCTCCCCCCTTTTTTTTTTTAAAAAAAAGAATAAAAAACAGTCAAAGAACAAAAATAACTTTTAAAGCATCGATAGGAAATTGTATTTGAAACCACCGGAAGATAATAAATATATGAAGGGAGAGAGAGAAACAGTTTCATGACTTCGACAATGATCATCACTAGAGGCAGTCAATAATTTCTTAATCGCAATGGGAAAAACAGAAAGAAAATACTTTATTTCTCTTTATGCATTATTCGCTGATAACCGCTTTTAAAAGCCACTCGCATTTTTTTTTTTAAATATATAACACGATTTGCGACTACAGTGGCATAAGTCACGGAAAGTATTTTACAACGGCTATGAGACGCAACATTCCATGTCAGCTGTTGGGAAGATACCAGAAGTGATTAATAGTTAGACATTGCCAGTACTTCGATAAACAACTATTCAATTAAAATATTTGTAAAGATTTCAAATCAAAATTTTAATTAAAAAACATTAATTATATGTTTTCTTCTTAACTTACATTACAAATTTAATGTTTTATTATATCAATCGTAAATGTATGATAGTATTTTTTGAGATGATGTTAAAATATATAATGTACAATAAAAATAAAAGTCTGAAATTAAACATTTTCTTAAAAGAGAGAAAAATCACACCATTATCGCCTATACAGAATACTAATTATTTTATGCTTATTATATGTTCATCAGCATATAATAATAAAAAAAAAATTAATTGTCATATACTGACTGTCTATATTAATTACAGCAGTTTGAATCGAATTAAGTTCATTAATGTTTTTCCAACTATTGGAATTTTTCATTTGAGGTCCATAATATCTTTCATATTATATATAATGTTCGTCATATTCTTCGTCGTCATAATTATCACACGACATTTCTATCAATTCATAAATTGTTTAATTGGACATATTTTATTAATTTATTATTTATGGAAAATTTCAAAGTCATATAAAAACGATATAAATTCTACATATTCATCAAATATGATCTCGAAATGAGTAGTGAAAACCGACATATAATGGAAGTTTGTGTCTTCTGCGTCATGTAAAGAAGTATTTTATCATTATAATCGTAACAAAAGGCATCAAAAGCGCGAAGAAACGACGTATGAATTAAATATGCACAAATGAGAAGTATAAACAGTGTTGTACTGTAAATTAGAAGTAAATGTATATTACGTAAATAATTTAAGTTGGAAAACAAATGTATATATTTAAGAAGTAAATGCCAGTACGCTATGTAATTGAAATAATGTACTGGCAAATGTAAGTAAGTTATGCAAATAATACAGATCATTTTATGCACAACAATTTACTTAAAAATAGTCTTTGAATGAATGTACGATATCTATATTCGACGTCGCATGAATAAAATGAACACCCAGCAATGGATTCATTTCACGTCCTATAAGCCTTTCTTATTTAATTCTGTAATCCATTGAGGAATCTCGCTAAGTCATAAAATATTAAAGACTTATATTACTAATTCAGTCATGTGACTGAGATGCACGTAAATTGACTTCAGTAATGTGGAATAATGTCAATTTCAGCTCAATAACATAGAATGGGTTTAATTTCTATACGATGATATGCAATGAGTTCAATTCTAGCTAAATAATATATAGCGGGTTTAATTTCTGCTCAATAATGTACAATGGGTTCAATTCTTGCTCAGTAAAGTTCAGACGGTTCTATTCCTACATTGTAAAATAAATGGTTTCAATTCCAGCTCGATAATGTACAATGGATTCAATTCCTGCTAAAATATTGTACAAAGGGTACCAACTTGTTGTATAAAGTACAATAGTTTCAATACTTGTCTACTTCATACACTTCAAGTGAGCTGTTTTAATTTAATTGCATTGCACAGCTCATAGAAAGAAAAAGGACAGGAACCTAATGAACAGGGTAAGGCAATATGTTACATAAATATCTATTAGTCATATATAAAAGTTTATCAACAAAAAGTTGGCTTCTTCAACTACTCAAAGCAATAAAGATGTCACAGTTAATAACGTGCTCTGACATAATGTAATAAATATCGAACAGGAGATGCGAAGTAGATTAGAAAAATAAAATGGCACAGAACAAATTACATGTATTATCATATTTGCATAAATTTTGAATCAGTTATGTCATCATCTGGAATAGCGATGATTAAAATGCACGAATAGATCAAAAGTGTAAAAAGAATTTGCACTCGCATAACATTTATCTACTCTGCACAGTCAGAAATTTAATGCATTTGAAACTAAATGGCTACATAGTAAGAAAGCGGCTACCACAACATCATTAGACACTGTTACCTTTACGTTAATGTAAATCAAATTTTAAATGTAGAGTTTGAAAAGTGAATTATTACAGCAATATGATACCAACCTATTTGTAAAACTTAAAGTCAAAAACATTACACTAAATCTATGAAAATGCGAGAGATAAATCTAGAATTAGCAATATTTGAACAACCTTGCAAGAAAAGTGAAAAATGAAAAATATTGTTAAAAATATTCCACCGATTAATGCAGTATTGCAATCGGAAACCAACAGTCATTTTGTGGATTTCCGCTTCAATAATTCAAATTATACCCAAGAGAATATGGTTTATAATTCCAAATTGAAACTCCAAGTGAATTGAAAGCAAACTACTTGTAATTAAATTATTGAGTTTGGAAAAAGAATGTATAGTCAGAATTTGTACGGATAAATTTAAGAAAAAACAGTCATCTCGAAATATGGATTTTCCTGATAATAAACAATTTCTTTTCAAAATTTTAAAGCTTTATCTCGAATTTCTATTTCACCTTTTTCACAATCCAAGCTTTTATTAATCGGTAAAAAAAATTAGTAAAAATATCCCAATATAATATTAACAAATATAAACCTAATATTTATCTTTTCTTTTAGTATAAATCAACAATTGTGGAATAACAATTATTTAGCACTAACTGAATGTAAAAGAAAAGAATGTAGTTTTAACAGATTTGAATTTTTCTTTTAATATAAATGAACGATAGTGGAATAATATTACAAAACAATTATTTAGCATTAACTGAATGTAAAAGAAAAGAATGCAATTTGAACAGATTTGAATGAACTCCATTTAAATTTGAACAGATTTTGACACAAAATATAAATTTCATTGTCACCCACATTAATGCTTTCAAAGGGAAGGGAGAAACAATTCGCAGAGAATCTTTTTTTCTTTTGATAGAAAGAGACAATTTTTTTCAATAGAAAAAAATAAGAAGGTAAAAAAAAAGGAAAATAAATGACAAATATTTTTGTTAAATCAATGGATATTATCTGGGAGAACATTCGAACATTCAGAACATTGATGTACACAGGAATCAAACGAATTTAAGAAATAAAAAAAATTAAAAAAAAACAATTTGCTGGAATCCATTTCAAGAAAAAAGAAAAAAATGTTGGAAGGGGAAAAAATTCAACAATATTGAAACGATACAAAGCAGTAAAAAATTAACTGTAAACAGGACAAAAAAGAAAATAGAAATTCCATTTGGAATAAAATGTCTGAAAACACTGTGAAAGGACTAAGTAAACTAGATCTTAACAAATTGAAATGGAAGAGTTCCCCTAAGCAGACGATTTTTTCCCGTAATATTTTTTGCATGGAATTTTTTTGTATGTGTTCAACATTTTTTTTTCCTCGTCAGAACTTTTTTTGTTGGAATTCCATTCCGTTGTGGGAGAACACGCTTACAAGAAACAAATATAAAAAGATAGCAAAAAAAAAAGTCTCCAAAACACCAATTAATAAGAATTAAAACTATTTTCTGTAAAACAATATGAGACAAAAAAAAAGATTTTTTTTAAAAAAAAACAATAGTTTTTGTGTACAATACGATACAATCTACCGAATAATACCGAACAGTTTCACAAAGAGAATAATGCGAATTTAAAATGCGAGTAATATGCTTTAATAGCAATGTTTGTGTACATTTTTGAAAACAGAATCATAAACTAATGAACATCAATAATTAGTCTTTTTAATTTTTTTGTTGGATAATAGAATAAAATAGAAAGAACTAGGGATAGATAATACTTCGATATATTACATGGAAAATATGCTTAATGAGAAATTTTCATAAAGAATCATTGAAATTTTTATTGCATTTTAATTTACAAAGAAATTAATTTAGTTTAGTAATTACTGTTTATTTTCAGAATTAGATATTATATTTCTATATATTACATGAAAAATACGCTTAATGAGAAATTTTCATAAAGAATCATTGTAATTTTTATTGCATTTTAACTTACAAAGAAATTAATTGAGTTTAATTTTGCTGCTCATTTTCAAAAAACAGCATTGAGGTATAGACTAAGCTAAAACAGTAGTTTAGAAGTAGTAAACAGGAATATATTAAAATAATAGTTATAAATCTTTCAAATCAAATTTAATATGAAATTATTTATAGTAATAGATTTGTGTTTCTGAAAGCTTAGAATTCAAAAAGCGATATAATTGAGCACAGAATCGATCGTTAAGATCTTACTGGATTCAAACCACATTAATAAAAATTTCAAATACTGATAAATAAGCAATAGAAACGATTATTTAATCATATTTTTTATAAAAATGACAAATTTACGACTCAATAAGGTTAGCAAAGGAAAATTAGAACAGCATTTTTAACTAGTGATGATATACGCAGATTCTGTAATTAAATTCAAAGATGCAATTGAATATATTTCATAAACAAATAAGTTTTGAGAATTTAGAATATTAATTTAGTTAACTATATTTCAACTCTCTTATAATTCATATAAAAAGTAAACATTTTATTACTGTTTCTCATTTTTGATTAAAATGAAACTAAATAGAACTTTAAATCGCATTTGGAATATAATTTTGAATAAAATTAGTTCGAATGAAGCATAATTATTTTTTTAAATGTTTCTTTCACATAATTAATATTATCACTTTTACATTTATATGTAGTGTACTTTTATACCCAGGATATTTGTACGTATAATTTATTTTTATTATTTAAAATATCACATACTAACGAAGGAATTTTCGGTGGGCAAATATTTAATTTACAAATTATTTTTACTTAATCTTTTTTTTCAGCGAATGACAACTATTCAATACTATAATATTCATAGTAAAACACACACACACACACACACACACACACACACACACATATATATATATATATATGTAAAAACTACAGAATTAACATAAATAGCATCTGCACTTTTCTGGAGACATAATGTTTTATTATTTAAAAAAATGCATTCTTTATATACTTTTTACTATACATTTTTTATTGAAAAAATGTGTTTTATAAGATATTTTTATGGTATTTAAAAATAGAAAGTAAACTTTGTTCTTAATTTTTCGGTATTTTATAAATGAGATGTAGTTGCGTATTCAATTCGAACAAATGATTTTTGTAGAATAATTGTAAAACTTAAAAAGATAAATTGCTTACTTTTGATATTAAGTTTATATGAAAATCAATAGAATTTAATATTTAATCCGTTTTTTCAGCGAATGGCAACTTTTCAAGACTATAAGATTTACAATAACATGTAAAAAGGCTACAGAATTAACATAAAGAGCATTCATATTTTGCTCGATAAATATTTTTTATTGAAAAAAAAACATTTTTTATGTACTTTATCGAAATAAAATCTAGCGTATGGTATTTAACAATAGAAAGTAAACTTCGTGTTTAATTTTTCGATATTAAATAAATGGGACGTAGTTATGTGTTCAATTCGAAGAAAGGATTTTTGTTGAACTGTGAAAAGTGAAAGACTTAACTTAACCTATTAACCGGGTAATTAACTCATATTCAATTCGTTTTGCATTGAAATATTTCGTCATACCCAGTTAACAGGTTAATATAACAAACTTCCTTTTTTTTCGTAAGTTTGGTTATAACTACGTAAAAATCAATAGAATTTTCATAAAAATATTTTAATTCTATTTAATTAGGACACAGTTACAGAAAGGGCTTGCGAAACGTCAAAAATCATTATAAATGCAGCAAAATATGTGAAAAGGAAATCAAAACAATAATTAAACAACACCAAACTCGAACCGATTGCACTTCCAATGACTCTTACCACTTTGCATACAAAGTAGCACCTACGACATTTTTTTTTTTTTTTGTCTGCATTACTTTTAACTTTTTCTTAAGAAGAGGGAAAGATTGAGAGTACATTAAGTCAGGGGTATAGGCAGTAATTATGTGGTATTAAAAACAAATAAACAACGGACACAAGGAGGGATAGGAGAAAAGAAAGCTTTCATTATTTTTGAAGCCAGTCTCTCACCCTCACCCCCCACCCTCCTTCCATTATTTTTTCCTAACTTATATATTTTTTTTCTCATCTTATTTTCTTTAATCTTTTATTTTTATAAATCCTTAATCTATCGAAAAAGAAACGGGAGCTAATTTTTTTTATCCATTTTCAGAGTGGTTTATAGAAAATAAAAATAAAGTCTTTAAAGGGTGGGGGTAAGCAATGGGGGGAGGGATGGAATCGAGCGACTGGGTGTATTAGGAGTATATTTTGCACAGAAAACAGTAGAGGGGGGAAAGAAAACGATATAGTCAGAGATGAGGGAAATGATCGGATGAAATTAGTACCACGTGCAATTTAGGGGGCCATTAAGGGGTGGTAGGGAAACAACAGTATTGATTAGGAAGGGGGGGGGTGAAGGTATTATTTGAGCCATTCAATGATAAAATGTAATAAGAATGTGGCACTTCTTATTTTGTAAAAAGGTTTAAGTAATGTCCTTAAGCCATATACAGTTGCATATTCAAATAATATCTATCCAATTTAGATAACTTATTTAGTCTTAAATGTTAAAATGATCAAAAAGAATGTTTATCTATTGTTGTTAATGTTGAATGCCCATAAAAAAGATTCGATATAATATGGAAGATTGATAATGGAAAAGGTTCTTAAAAGGAAGTAAAAATTTAACTTTTAAATAAAAAAAAAAACTAGTAACATATCTGTTAGAATTAGGAGGAATTATTACTAAATCATAGTATTCTAAGATTTTAATATAATTCTGATGGTTTTTATTGAATGAAACATTTTATAAAATATTAAAACGCTATTTAAAACTCTATTAGCACAAACTATTGCACGATATCAATAACATATTTGATATCTATATGTTGCGTAATACCGTGAAGATTTTGTGACACTGTTATTGGTTTGTGCTAATAAGGAAATAACGTAGCATTACGATATATATTAATAATCTGTTATCTCTTTGCTTCAAATACAATACGATTATAGTTTCAAATGCCACTGATATATTTTTAACATGACAGTATTGAAATATTATAATGTAGTTACCGCTTGTGTTGTAGGTTCCAGTGAAAAAAGGTCCTTCAAATTTTTAATCAGACATTTAATAAAAAAATTTAGTAGGAATTTTAATAGTTTTCCTCCAGTAACTTCGAATCATATTATTGCACAAAACCATTTTTATATTATTCCCAAATTAATTTCAATAAAATTAGAAATACTTTTTAAGAATAGTTTTCAAAAATTATTGCAATCAGCTAACGGCATGTCTTTTGATTCTCAAGTCGCTTAGATAATAAAAAAAATAAAAAAATCACTCAATCTGCGGCATTTTCTCAATTTTCCGTCATCGTTCATCCACATCAAATGAACGGATGTCTCAATTCTAACTTGGAGCAAATGGTTTTATAAAATACTTTTATCATAATCCTTAAATTTAATCAGTGGATTTTAAATTATTCAAACGCCTTTACTAAATCTATATACCACAAACCAATTGCAAATTTTGGATCCATTAAAAGTGTGAAGTCTCTACGCATCGCCAAACTTTACCACTTGACGACATTTCTTTTGTTCAATTCCTACTATTAGCTCACACTCTCCCGATATATATTTATGTAACTTGTCCAAATTTTCAATCGTTAATAAAATTCTTTTTATTCATCCACTCAAGTTCAAATACATTTTTTTAAACTTTTAGTGGATGACACTTGATGTTAATACAGTTTTTCAAATATTAATTAATTAATTAAATTTGTCCAGTAATTTCTATTTGATCGCCAAAGTCGCCAAATCCGTCGCCATGTCGCGAAATGGTCGCCAAGTTTGTCACCAATTTTGTAATTATTTATTAAAAAGTAACTAAAATAAAAAGGTTTTTGTTGACCTAAAAAAAATTGACTTAAAAAATTTTGTTTTATATATTACTTGTTTTTAAAATAAGTATACACATATTAATTTACCCAATCAATCATTCCTCACCTTTCTTATTCACCTTATCCATTAAAAGTGTGAAGTTCAATATATCGCCAAACTTTTCCACTTGACGACATTTCTTTTGTTTTTAAAATAAGCCTATGCATATCAATTTACCCAATCAATAATTGTTCCTCACCTTTCTTTTAATGCTTATTCATTTAAAACGCCGCTGACTGTCAATTCTAAACAATTTAAAGCTATAGAAAAACATATATTATCATCTTCAGATTTTATAAATGGATATCAAAATCAAAACATCTTTTAATGGAAGCCAAAAAAATTTCCATCTGTTAAAAAACTGTGAAATTCTCATTTGTCGATCCAACCAAAGCCTTCCACTTATCGCCATTTCTTTTTTTCTAAAGCCGCTCCTCAAGTATAAAGCCATTTGATTCACAACACTTACTCAACTGTTTTTTAAAATTCCTCATCCATCTTAAACGAGATAAATTTCTCTATCCTAACTACCGGCAATGTAGACAGGTTTTTAACAAAAAATTATCATCCATCCTCAAACTCCATCGCTGAAACAAACATCTTTTCCAAATCTGCACCAATTTTCCCAACCGTTAAAACTGTGAAATCCCGATTTGTCGAGCCAATCAAACCTTTTCCACTTAACGACATTTCTTTTTATTCTAAAGCCTTTCCTCAGTTATAAAGCCAGTCAATTCATTACACTTTCTCAACATTTTTTTAAATTCCTCATCCATAACAAACGAGATCCTCACTACTAGCAAATTTAGATCGGTTTTTTCACAAAAACTTATCATCCATCCTCAAACTCCATCGCCGAAACAAACATATTTTCCAAATCTGAACCAATTTTCCCATCCGGTAAAACTGCGAAATTCCGATTTGTCGAGCCAACCAAACCTTTTCCACTTAACGACATTTCTTTTGTTTCTAAAGTTGCCCTTCAACCCAACAAACAACCCAATCAGCCAAGTCGTTCCTCAACTTTCCTTTAATCTCCATCCAGAGGCAACCGGGACAGATCTCTCCATCCACCAACTTTCCCTCATTTTTACCTCACCCTCTTTTCTACACCCGAATACGTGCTGAGAGAGAAGAGTTGAGGAGAGAGAGAGAAGCATCTTCTACACCCTCCCCCTCTCCATCCCTTTTTCATCCCATCGGGCACCTCCTGCTCTTCATCTTCCCTCGGTGGCAGATGGCTTTGTTTACCTCGGGAAAACACATGGACGGGCGCTGCTCCTTTTAACCCACCTGCCTTGAGGATCATGTTAGGTGGTGGGCTCTGACGCGTTCTTTTATCACTGGGAGAGGGATGGGGATATCAAATTCAAAGAATAAGTTGCATCACTTTTTTTCGCTCTTAAATTCGCATACTTAAGGAACTCTCCTGAAAGGATTTTAGGGATTTTTAGCAGAATTCTTAAGGGGTATTTGGAATCAAATACTTTCGCAACAAGAGAATAGCTTTATTTTTTAAAAATATTGATTCTTAAACAAAATGAGTGCAAATGATCATCGATTGTCGATAGCGAGCAAAACAGATAGCCAATAGGATTCATAGCAATGTTTATATGAGAGTAATTTCCACGTGCCAAACAGGTAGCCAATAGGATTCTTAGCATATATGAGAGTAATTTGCACTATAAATAGGAAATCATTTAACCGTTTTAAGAAAATGGCTCGCCAGTTCATTTATTTATCACGTTGTTGATTATATTTAAACGGGTATATTTAAATATTTAAAAAACTGTTGTTCTAAATATGTTATCAATACATTCCAGCTCGATTTTATAAATTGAAACGCGAACTGTACTGAAGTGAGAGTAACAATACTGCTTTTTTTTAAATTTTAGAGACATTTCAAAATTCTGCCATTTGAATCATAGTAACAACAATAGTAAATTTGGAGTGAATTTTCAAAGAAAAAAATTGTATCTTTTTTTTTTTTTTTTTTGCGTCAAAATTCGAACACTTAAAGACCCCCCTCTCCCTTAAGGATTTTAGGGATTTTTAGTAGAATTCTTAAGGGATATCTGGAATCAAATACTTTCGCAACTACAGAGTAGTTCTATTTTTCTAAATAATTGATCGCCAGTGATAAAAAGGGTGTAAATGATCATTGATTGTCAATAACGTGCCAAACAAGTAGCTAATAGAATTCTTAACAATGCATATATGAAAGTAATTTGAACTATAAATAGGAAATCGTTTAACCGTTTTATGAAAATGGCTCGCCAATTGATTATTTGTTATATCATATTTAAATATTTAAAAAAAGATTCTTGTCCTTATTCTGTGATTGGTACATTCAAGTTTAATTTTATAAATTCAAACTCATGAACTGTACTGAAGTGAGAGTAACCACCCCCCTAATAGCATGAATTCTGTTTGTTTTTTTAAATTATTATTATAAGAAAAATTGCAAAATTGTGAAACTTGAATCGTAATAACAAACGATAGTAGATTTTGGGTGATTTTTTTCATATAAAACATGCTAATATTAAGGGATTCTGAATAAGTAGGCAAATCATATCTGAATACTTTTTCATTTACGTCATATTTTTAAGATTTATACCTATGCATTTTATTTAAACGCATAAGTTAACAATTAAATTATAACAACGCTAATGAGTAAACTTTAAAAATTCAATTTTTAACTTTGGTCCATTTTTTTTTTTTGTATTTGATTATTTTTAAAAAAATTGGTAGCATTTTCAAATTTAAAGGTGATTCATATCAATTATCAAATTAATAATTTAAGTATAAATTAAGTAAGTAAGTTAGAACTGAAATTCCTACAACAAAACGCCATGAGATGTAAATATTTAAACTACAGATTACAACTCCAGACAGAAGAGCAAAGATCTTCAGGGTGGCAAAGCTTTTGGTATGATGTATTTATACTGTTACAAGAATGCGTTAAGAATTTTTGTAATCAATGTGGATGGAGAGAAATAAATTGATTGTATTAAATCTGATTTCTGGCTATATAATGGGAAGTCTCAAAGACATTATGAAACAATAGTATGATATACTGCCATTAAATTTTGGGAATAAAAATTCAGAGTTTGTTCGTTACAAATATCGAGCATCTTGTACCAGACAGCATAAAATGAATATTTAAAAACACTATATTGAGATAAAAAGAATTAAAATAGATAGAGTATTTCCATTACACTAAATTTATCTGCCATTATTAATACTTCGATTTGTTTAAAAAATTTTTATTCTACACGTGGAGTTCGAAAAAAAAAAATTCTAAATGGAAATAAAGTAGCGATTGACGGGGGAAAAGTTTCTGCCATACGGTATCAAATTGTAAACCTGTTACAGACATAATGATGTAATCCTTTATGGACATTTTAAATTTTCTCCTTATCAAGATACAGCTGTTCTCCAATCAGCATCTAATGGCTAAATAATGTCAAAAGTAGCAGCTGTTAGATTACAGATGCCACTTACTTTTAACGCCATTTCGCCACATTTTCGTATACTCTGTTACACACTATCTCAAAATGACACTATTTATCCATAGACCATATAAATATATATCTGTCAGACACACTTCCATTTTTAATTACATTTATTAACATCTTATCTATCAAAGCACTTCGTAGAATTTCCAGAATATTTTCCGTAGAATTATTTCCAGTCCCACTAACCTACATTGCTACATACTCAACAAGAGAAATCTTTATAGCTTTCTTATCGTGTATTTAACGGTATCTAAATAGCAAAAAGAGCATTTGTGTTTTTCTATTCAGTATTTTAATCCTCTCTCTAAAATTGTCTTGTTTTTATGATTTTTCCATCACAGCCAGGTTGTCATTACATTTAATTAGCTGATTATTAATAATAAAAAAATATGTTAACTTGTTGTTGTTTCAAACATTCATAACCTGGTCATTGTTAAAATCGTAGTAAGGGAGTTTTTTTTTTTTTTTTTTTTTTTTTCCCCCTAGAAAGAAGAAAATTAAAGGGAATTCGAACGTTCAGTTCAAAACATAGCATGAGCATATTTAACATATTTTACGGTCTATAAATTAAAAAATATACATTTTTTTATTATATATATACATAAAAACTAAGGAAAATTACAATATTAACACTGGAAAACTGATTTTTATAAATTTTTAAAATATAATGTAAAAATGTTTTTGCGTACAGTAATATGATAATCTTTTGTGATTGATTCGTCTGTCTTCAGTCTGATTATTCGTTTTTGTATATTTTATTTTTAAAAATTTACTCTTAAATTACGACATTTGTGACGTGCACACACACACAAAAAAAAAAAACGTTTTTAATATGAGTGAAGTGCGCGAGTGTATAAAGAGAGTTACAGTAACAACTAAAAGTACATGATTAACTCTGGAAAACTGATTTTTATAAATTTTAAAATAATGTAAAAATGTTTTTGAACGATAATATTTTACAAAATTGGCGAAAAAAAAATGATTCCATTACCTTAAAAATTTATAAATCACTTTCTTAGTATGCACTTATTATTCAAGAATTCACTACGGAAAAATTCTACATTCAAGTCCAATGTTTTGTCCGGTAGAGCTGTCAAGAGTTTTAATCACATCATTAACCCTTATCGTGACAAGATGGATTTTTTGAAGAAAAGCAAAAAAAAAAATGTATATAGGTAGCTTCTTTACGCTATAAAAAACATCAAAAAGTAAATTAAAAAATCTAGAATGTCATGTGTTTAATAAAACTAAGTTAAAAATTATTTTATAGTGGTAGTATATTTTTATAAAGTTGTATGTATGGTACACTACACAAAATGAACATAAGGGTAAATGTAGCATGCCAGCCTATAAATATTATTTAAATAAGAGCAAATTCTTTAAATGTAAATTTTTATAAAACGTACTTAAAAATTAAAGACAAAAAATTGCGTGGTAGTATGATTATTGTTACTGAAAAGTTATTTTTTATGAATTTTAAACTGATGTAAAAATGTTTTTGTGCCATAACATTCTGCGAAGTTAATGAAATAAAATGTCAAAATTACGATTCCATTCAATTAAAAATCGGATTAAACTTTGAAAATCATTATCGTAGGATGCACCTACTATTTAAAAAGCCACTATCTGCAAAATTCGAACTAGTTCTGTCCTGTAGCATATCGCACAATTTTTAATTATGAATGTGGTATGGAGTTATTTAAGAATTATATGTCAGCTTATAAATATTATGTGAAATAAACTCTTTATAGTTAATTTTTTCAATTATATTTATTATTTTTACTATTATTTCTTTTACATCTGATTATTTTAATTCTTGGGGTTTTTTTTTCTTTTACTTTTTTTTGGCTTATTTTCAGAGATATCCGAATTATAAATCACATTCACTATTATTATAAAATTAACTTAATTATTATCTGTTTAATAAATGGAGTTTCAACTTGTACAGATATCAAGTCTTGCGAAAGGATGACTTTATTAAAAAAATAAAATGCTGGTCGTTATTTCCTTCCAAATTTTTTTTGGTGGGGGAAACCACTTCAAAATACCATTTTTTTGTTATTAAATCATAAACGAAATAGATACGATTGCATAGAAGTTTCATTTTAATTTTACGGTCTGTAAATCAAAAAAAATGAAGATATTCTATTAAATATAATCATTATATTTTCATACTGTTATTAACCTAAGTAACAGTTTTTAACAAGGAGAAATAATTTCATACAGTTACTCGCTCGTATTTGACGCATATAAGCATACTGAGAAAAAAATACATGCTAATTTTCGGAACATATTCTTTTTGATTCTGCTGAAGAAAGATTATAGCCGTTTATACAACTTAATACGAAGAATTTCCTCCATAAAGATCTTGAATTTTTTTGAGAAATTCTCTATTAACGTATATTAATGTTTTAAAGAAACACAATAAATTACACATAAATTAATTTCAATTGTTCTCAAATATTAACCATAAAGCATAAATTTATATAAAAGTATTATCAACTATACAAACAGTTAAGAGTTATAATTTTTAAAATTTGCATAATTTGAATCAAAGTCTATAATAATATTTTATTCTAGTTTCTTTCCATTCAGGCTCATACTTCTTAAACGTAATAAGGATCATAAAAACAAGCATACTAATAAACTTACGCCGATATTACCAAGATGAAATTATTCTAATTTCAGCCTAGACAAGAATTTTTGAAAAGCATGCTCCTATATTTAAATTCAAAATTTAACACATCATTAATCTTTAATTAATGAAATATTTAACATGAATATTTAAAATATTTCTAAGAGCAGAGGGTTCAATAAAGACAGTGTTACCATAATTTGGATTTTTTTCTTTTTTATTTATACAAAAAAATAAAATAATGAAACGCTATAGAAACTAGTAATTTCAGTTGAAGCAATCATAGTTTAGATATTAAAAATTCAAGCCTAATTGAAACCAAATATTAGTTTTCTGGCAAGATTGACACAATTAAACATGTTCAAGAATGCATGCTCAAGAATATAACGCAATAATTTCAAGAATGCATGCTCAAGAATATAACGCAATAATTTCAAGAATGCATGCTCAAGAATATAACGCAATAATTTCAAGAATGCATGCTCAAGAATATAACGCAATAATTTCAAGAATGCATGCTCAAGAATATAACGCAATAATTTCAAGAATGCATGCTCAAGAATATAACGCAATAATTTCAAGAATGCATGCTCAAGAATATAACGCAATAATGCCTTGCAATATATATTTAAACACTGTTAATAGAAAAGAGACAGCTCAACAGTTTATTTATTTTCTGTCTTATGCAATAAAATAATTATAATTAAAGCGAAGTAAAAGATTTAAGTTGATCAAATTTAATATATATTAGTTATATAATATATAATATAACTTATAATAATATATAATAATTTATATAATATATATTATTAGTTATTTATTTAATATATGAAATATTAGCTGAAACCAAATGTTAAAATATTCCGTAAATTACAAAATATTAGAATAATATAAATACTTTATCATACATAATTCTCAAGTTCTTATTTGTTTTATTACGTTTATTTATTACAGTACTTATAGACACTGAGCGTATACTCAGATAATAATATGTAATATAGATGTCTTGTAGTCATAAATCATTAAAAAAAATTACATACATTTTCACAAATAAATTTTTTAACATAAATTTGAATTATATTAATTACTGAAATAAATCTATCTAATATAAATCATTGCTATAGAGATTAAGATCAAAATGCGTTGGGATATGTAACTGAATCAATCGGTTCATTAAAAGAGAGGCTGTATCATAGGTAGTAGTACCTAGAGCTGCAAAATGTCCGAATTCTCTACAGGAGGTAACTTAGTAATCTTCGCGGTTCACAATATTAACCATTAAATTTTAATATTTAAAAATATCAAATTACAACGAAAACCAACTTAATGAACTTAATCCGCTACTAGCGGTGATACCGAAAACTTCAAGCTCAATAACACTAATTATCAAATTTTAATACATAAAAATATCATAAGTAATACATGGGGCTGCAAAATGCCTAGATTCGCCATAGGAGGTAATACAGAAAACTTCAAGGTCTACAATATTAAGCATTAAATTTTAATAGTTGAAAAATACCAACATCACTAATAAAATGACTTAATCCGCCACTAATTGTGATACTGAAAACTTCAGAACATCAATCATCAAATTTTAACATACTTAAAAATATCATAAGCACTATCTAGGGTTGCAAAATGCCTAAATTCACCACAGGAAGTCATATAGAAATCTTCCTAGTGTACAATATTAACCAGTAAATTTTAATAAAACTGTCAAAACTACTACAAAAACCGACTTAATGAACTAAATCCGTAACTATTGGTAATACCAGAAATTTCACACTCAGTAACAACAAAAATCAAATTTTAATATACTTAAAAATATAAGTATTACCTAGGACTGAAAAATGCTTCAATTCGTCACAGCAGGTAATACAGAAATCTTCCTGGTGTACAATATCAACCATCACTATTTTAGTAGTCAAAAATACCAAAAGCATTACAAAAAATCTCTTAATGAACTTAACCCGCCATTAGTGGTGATACCGAAAATTTCATGCTCAATAACATCAATCATCAAATGATAATACACTTAAAAATATCATAAGTACTACCTAGAGCTAAAAAATGCCTAAATTCGCCACAGGAGGTAATACAGAAATTTTGCAGGTCCACAATATTAACGATTAAATTTTAATAGTTAAAAATACTACGAAAACCGACTTAATAAACTTAATCCGCCACTAGTGGTGTATACCAAAAACTTCGAAAACATCGTAAAACGTAATAACTCATATCATCAAATTTTAATACACTTAAAAACATCAAAACTACTACAAGAAGCGGCTAAATGAACACAGGGTTGCCATCATGAGAATTTTTTCTTACACGGCCAATAAAAAAAAGAAAGGAAAAGAAAAATCCATGCAGGAGACGAGTTCTGTCTAAGCGTTTGATTAATTCACCATGCATCACGACGCCGTTTCATCATATCCAGAAAAAACAATCAGCCCTCGGTGTAAGGAAAATACTTTCAGTCAGTCCCATATTTTGATTGCTTTTATTGCGACTGCATGCTTAGGCAGCATCGAAAGAAAACAAATTTATTATTTGCCAATACACAGGAAAAGTGTGGATTATGTATAGAAAGAATCCGTTCCTACTTTATTTGCCGGGCATTGTTTGTTCATTCTTTCAGGTACACAAAAGCACGCAGCCCCATGCATTCTCATTCATTCATTCAACGCGATAACAATAACAAACACGAAAAGTAATAAAGTATAAATCTAAGAGAAAACAGACAAACGTGAGATTCAAAAGTCTAAAAGTAAGTATCATTGAAAAAGAAACGGGATTTATAGAAAGTATACACAATGTGTCATATACGTTTGAAGGCGATGCTCTTGGCCGCCTCGCTCTTTTTAAAGGTGACTTTGAAAAAATTTTCCACTTCGGATAAGACAGCTTGATCAAGGTTTTTGCAGCTACGCCACAGTACCAAAAATCCAAATCCTCAATTCAATTAATTGCACGCAAAAATAAGTGATCAGATTAACATTTTTTTATTGGAAAACTATAAAATAAATTAAAATAGAGACCTGAAATCCAAGATTTAATAATGTAAATCATATCTGAATGAAGGAAATATTAACCCTTAAATGCATATTGTTACCAACTGTTTACATCCAGTTCCATTTAATTTTATTCAAAAATCTCAGTGAGTCCGTTTCCGAACACATGCTGATAACCATAGATAATAAATCATGTGAGATAATAAATTATCTCCAAAAGTAAAGCTGACATTAATTTTGGCGAGTACGTTATATCGTTTTTTTACATTTGAATGTGGTGGGGGAGTAAGTTCAGTGTCTTGCCTGAAGAGACAGTTTCTATTGTCGAGTTCCCTGTAAAGGAGTGATCTATCTAATTGTTAAAAAATTACTTCTCCTCTGCTGTCAGGTAAGGTATCAGTGTTTGATGTTGTATTTGAAAATTATATTAGATACAAGCTAGATTTTGGGGAAATATTGTATGTTGCCAAAAGTCTACATACAACTTCTTTCAAAATAAATATACTATATCATTACCTGGATTTTTTAAATTTATTTTTTACGTAACCTGTGACTATTTTCCTAAAATAAATGATTTTTTGTAAAAAATTCAAAACAAATAATCATGCATTTAAGGTTAAAGGCAGTTAGAATTATAAAAATTTGTAAAGCCTGATCTTTAATTTTTACTCACAATAAATTGCCCGTAGTATTAAACCGAAGTTTATAACTGATATATAAACTGAATGTTTCTCACTTGTTAATTCGAATTTTAAGTTTAGTTTAGTTTAATTATATTAACGTCCGTTTTAAAGCAACGCTAGGGCTAATTAGGGAAGGACCTTATAATTTTGAACCACGATCAGATGAAGAGGACGACACCTCCCTCTCCACATCACACGACACCAGCGGGAGGACGTTTGGCCCGGGCGAACTTAACGTGCACCAGACCCGCTTACACGACGGTTCTTTGGCGGAATCGGGTCTCGAGCCAGAAACACTCCGGTTCCGAAGCCGAAACCTTACCACCTGGCCACCGCGGCCCCTCGAATGTTTAGCAATTCAGTTTTTTGAAGATTTACTTTATTTTTGAGAGTTTCAATAAATACAGTTCGATTGTACAAATAATAATCACAATCCTACCTTCTGTAATTGGTGACAACTTAATTTGACCGTATGGGAGAAGTTATACGGCATAACCTTGCACTCAATTAAATAGTGATTCTAATTAATAAGTGATTCTAATTTTATTTGAATCGAATTATTTTATCAATGATCTTATATGAATTTGAATGTAAACACTATTAACCGATATTAAGTTTAAATGCACTTCAGGAAAGAGAAGTTGTTTAATCTTATAGTGATTTTCAACTTTAAGATTATATAAAAGCAAAACGCTATAATCGATCGCGCAGGTCTAATAGCCTTATATTTGCTGATAAATTGATTTGTCATTTTACTATTGTTCCTCAATGAGGATCAAGCATATTCATTAGTTAAAAATCACAGAACTAAATATAATCTATGAAATGTAATATACATTAATCTAATCTATGAAATGTAATATACATTTCATTAGATACCTAAATTTAACGTCATACTTTTGTTTGTTCATTTTATTGACTAATAAAAATATTTTTAAAAAACGCAATTATATTTTGGAATAATTAAACTTTTTTTTCTTTTGCTACATATAGAGAAATCCCAATTATAACCGCATTTTCGAAAAGCATATGAACTATGAAACAACTGGTAAAAATAGAGGAGAAAAAAAGCAATTGAAAATCCGGTAATAATCTCAATAAAATTATCCAAATGTAAAAAAAGAACCTATTCGACGATGAAATACTGTTAAGTCGAAATAATTGATTACCATACCAGAATACCATCTGATTTCGGGAAAAAAAACCACGCTAAATATCAATAACTAAAGCCCATTAAAAAATTCAGAAAAACACACATTTTCTTATTCTTAACAAATCACAGCTCATTTCCAAATAAGCGGTCCTCAATAATATCTCAAATTGAAGCAGGAAGCAGACGAGAAAAAAAAATCCCTACTACCTTTACATAAAAGGAATGGGAAGGAAGGGAATAACAAAAAAGTATTTTTCCTAATTATCCTCCAGTGTGGACGTAAGTTTAATCTCAAATAAAAGTTTATATTTTCATAATTGAAAACTAAGGGACACACTGCTATTGAACTGCGCGGCGTTTCATACGGGCCAATAATTCCAAATCAAAAAAGCCCACAGAGACTTGTTAAGACAAAACTTCGTCATCGTTTGTTTATGTGGTAGGAATTGGTGTTTGTGAAGAACATTTCGGGAACAGAAAACTATAATATCGCAATCGTAACACTCCTCAGGGGGGCGGGGGTAAGGGGATGGAGGGAAGGATGGAAACGTTGCTCATTGAAGTGATTAAAAATAATGACTTGCTTTGGAGACGTTTTTTAGCATCGCTTCTTTAACTCCCCATGCCCCCCTCTCTCTTAGCTAGTTCCTCTTTTTGTTCCCATGGCTCGAAAACTTATGTTTCCAAAATAATAATAATAATAATAATGCTTATCTCCAGTTGTTGAAAAAGTTTAAATGCCGATGAATTACGAGGCAGTACGTCTAGGGAGTTTTTAATTATCGGACTTTACTTGTGGAATTGGAATGTTCGAAGAATTTGATATAAAACGATGGAAGTGTATCTAATGTAGCATCTTTTTTGTTCATTTTAGATTTCAGGGATTATAAAGGCATAGCAGTGCGTTGATAATCAAAATTATCATATTTTTCCAGATTTCAAACGACTGATTTTAGTACAGATTGTAAACTTATTCATTTTCCAATTCCACAACGAGGTTTATAAATACAGTTCAAGAATTTTAATAAAAACACGGCAATATAATTTATGATGAAATTTTAGTTTGAAATACAATTCGAATTCATGCAATTTTGTTACATAACAGGAAATACTGTGAAATATAGATAACTTAAAAATCTATAATATAAAGTCTTAAGTGATAAGACATCCCAGATTAGTCACAATTAATTTATCACTTTTTGCCCCAAATTTAAAATTTAAAAAAAAATTATCTGGAATTAGTTTTTAAAGAAACCGATTGCCAAACCAAAGTGCTTTGATTTTTTTAACTAAATAAAACAAATTAAGTAATAATTAATGAGGTAAATAATTCATATTAAAATATTATTAAACTAGATTTAATTTTAGAAAATCTTAGCCTTGTATGATCTTTTCTGCTAAACTTCCTTACATTTTTTTGTATTTTCTTTAAATATTATTCACCTGTATTATGCACAGAATAATGCTTTTATTAAAAATAAATCAAAGTAGTTAGAAAAACCGTTTTCAAAATTTTTCTGAACGACATATTATTCCTTCTTCTAAAAATATCAAGACCGTTTTGGGCCGGAAATTCAAAAAACAATCAGCTTACATAATAACTTTAAGTCTATAATACATGCCTTTTCAGAAATTTTCAATAACTGAAGAAGAAATTTAATTACTTACTGTTCTAGGATAAAACTGAAGATTAAAAGTATTGAACGTTTAAGTACCAAAAGAGAAAAAATGAAAAAAGCTGTTCACATTAATACACTCTTTGCAAGCTCTTTTGAATTACTCAAAAAAGTAACAGTAATTTTTATCACATTACACAGTTCTGTTCATATGAAACGTGCAAAAAGAGTTTGTTCATGGTTGCATTCTTTTAATCATCAAATTTTATGCCAATTTAGCAATGAGCTTTAGTCAATACACTTTTTTTTACAGAACAAAACTGAAATTTTGAAATTCTTGGAACATAAAAATGAAAAAACGAAAAAAAAAAATTATTACAAACAAACAAATCATGCATATTGATGCATCTGAGGCTTTGCAACATTCAACTGAAGGACAATGATAGCATTGAAATAAAACTACAATAAAAAGAAAAATCCTTTAAAAATATAATCCCCCGGCAAAAAAATATTCATTTAATATAATTTGTTAGTTATCAGAATGCTGCATCGTGGAAATAGCATACGCCATAAACATCTTACTTTCACTTTTAAGGAGGAAAACAGTTCTCAAACATATTTAAAAATCATCGTCAATTAATAGACATCTAATTTCGGCAAAATAAAAAATACAACATTTCAACTCAAAATGAATTTTAATAGTTACAGTTCAACTGTATACGTATGGTTTTTAAAATTCGTGTAAAATTAAAACATAATTTATTTAAATTCCTCAAATCATTAATCAATTCATAAAATAAAGAGAAAAATACCCAAAAAAATAATAAGACGAAAATAATTGGAATGGGGAGAAAAAATGAAAATGGCCCATGCATCATCGGTTATAAAAAAGCACTAAAATTCTAAGATAAACAAAATTAGTGCCTTAAAAATAATATTCAGAAAGAACCACATTCATTAGTATGATTATTTACCTAACATAAATTAAAATATTATAATAAAAACTGACGCTGATAAATAGAAGAAAAGCCCCATAAAACAAACATGGATTCTGGCGCGAAAAAAAAAATTATCCACACACTCATACAAAAAAAGAAATCAATTTATTCGGATTAAACCTCATTAGCATGGCGTTATTTTTTATTTCTTGTTTACTCAATTACAACATTCAGCTTTACGTAATAACGTGACGCAGCATAAATTTTATTATTTCCTATTTTTATTGTAATATTTTTTAATCACTCCCAATTTCCCCAACTGGAGTGGGAAAAGGGAGCCACGCACCCCTTCCAAACAAACCATGTCCAGCTGGAGATGCAGAAGTGAATGTTTACCCAAGGCCTGGGACGTTCCATTTCGGGATTGCGCCCCACAAACAATGCTTGTGGAGGGTAGGTGGGCAGGGACGCTTCTTTAAGTCATGGGTCTGCGTCCTCATTTTAGATTCCGAACACTCAGAAATGCAACCCAGCTTTTAATAGGAAAGAAAGGGAGTAAAAATGGGAAGAAAAAAAGAAAAAAAAAAGAGGATGAAAGTTTAACCCAGTAGCTGGATTGGAAAGATTTCTTTGTAAAAAATACACAAATGTTGCAGAAGAATGTGTAATATGTAGAGTAGATAGATAAAAGAATGACATTATTTTTAAAATATTTGCTTAATAGAAAGGGGAAAAAAAACATTCACTTTCCCAGCGCAAAAATAAAGTTAACGAAGAGAATAAATTTGACGTGAAAATAATGTTTTTTTCGCAGATTTAAAAGATCAGCAGATCAGAATGTTTACCACATACGGTTTGGCTGAGATCGTTAATGATTGGTAGATTTAAACAAATCAGATTCGGTAGTATAATTTATATATCACCATATAATATTCATTTTATTAGATGCCTTATGATAAGAGAATGATTCTTTCTAATTCAGAGTGTATGGATATAATCTATTCATAATGTCTATAATTTTCAGCAAGAATACTAAATTTTTTATAAGAAAATAGATGTTATCAAATTCAATCAGATAACTGAGTTATAATTGCAGTCTTTATAATTTAACATATGTAAAATGAAATCTAAGTTTATCAAACTATCATAGGGTTGATTATAGGATGAAATCATAAGAATAAAATTTTTTAAAAAAAGGGAATAAAATTATTAAAAAAAATTGCTAGCATTAGCATACATATTTATAAGCAGTGTGTTTTTTGTTTCAATGAAAAAATACAAATTAGAGAATTCATCCATTTAATTATTACTAATCTTCTGTCAATTTTTCTGTAATTTATTTTGTAAATTTCATTTTCTATTCCAGTTACAAATCTAATCATAAATATTATATTATATATTTCTACTACCAAACATCAAATTTCAACAAGAATAAGGACAAGAATTTATGGAATTCAAACGCCGCAAATTATAATAATAAACAAATACCATAAAGCAATGATAACAATAAACAAATAAAATAAAACGATGATAATAATAATCACTCTAAAAAATAATAATTTCTTCATTCAGATAATTTAATTAATATAAGTTCTTTATTTTAAAATCCAACTTACAATCTTTTTACTATAATTGAATTGCATAGATTTTTTTTTTTAAATTGAGGACTACTTGGATAATTAAGAACATTTTAAAAGTCAAATGAAATGATGAAATGCTTAATTGATGGAATTTAAACTTTTGTAAAATATTAGTAAAATGAATTTTCGTTACAAAAATTATACGTTTTATGGAGAGAAACTATATCTCCCTAAATATTTAGAAGAAGCTAGTCAACATGTATTAAAAGCTTGCTTCCAAAAAGAAAATTTCAAAATGGCAAAATTTGTCTAACCATAATTTGTGAAAATAAGAAACGTTAACATTTTCCAATTTTCCACTGTATAATCCTTTCAATAAACTCAAAGTCAATTAAATTTGATTAGATAGAAAACCAACTCATAAATAACCAACACCATTTCAAAGATATTGCACATCAGGAAGTTTCTCACCAAATTTACAGATAATTACTGATCACTTATCTATTTAATATTTTCGAATATTCAATTAAATGACGTATTCGAAAGCATGCAGCTGATATGACCCAAAATAAGAAATCATAGGAATGTTGAAACATTTAAAACTCCACACTTTATTTTTGCATTGAATCATGATGCTTGCGAATGATTTTATTTTAGTTAATAAACTTTAAAATACAATAATTTGGAGTACACGTGACGCGTAGGCATTCAGTTAAGTGCTTAATCAAAAACTAATTATTGCATTCATTTCAGTAAAAAAAAGCTTAATTGATTTCAAATGCTTAAAATATAGATTATTTTTTCTAATTTAAATTTTTAGTTAACTTTAATTTCTATATTTCTGTTTTTTTTAATCAAATGTAATTTAATTCTGTAGGATCTGATACTTAAGTAAAATAAACAAAATTAACAAATAAATAAACGATATATAATGATAATGAAAATTTAAAATTCAGTCATCATCACGAATTTCTACATAACATCTGCGAGAATTTGGAATTTAGCATAAAGACTAAGGTATTCAAATACAACTATTCCCCAAAGAAGGAGTGGAAAAAAAAATCAAACAGCCGCTAGTCTATTTCTGGCAACATAGTTCCCAATTTTTCACACGGCACGTTTTTATTTACGGCGTAAATAAAAGTTTTTTTTTTTTTGGAGGGCATCTAACGGGACTTTGTGATGAGTATTCCATCTCTACCCCCCCCCCCTTTCCCTTAGTCCCATCTCCTCTCAAAACCAGCGTAGTGTACCTTTCATCAATCGCGCACCTGTCGCACAGCAAGCTGTCCTTTCGACCCATCCCCCTGCTCCCCAGCTGTCAAAAGAGGGGGGCTAACCCCTCCCCCCACCTTGTCAACAATGCAACACAACTAGATGCGGAAGGGCAAAAAAAAGCTTTTTTACCGTAAGATGGGAAGCTGACCCTAAAGTATAACGTACCAGCACCCCTCTCCCCCTTAAAATCTAAGCCCAAAAATAGCATGCACACTTGGTACCGTTATGGGTTCCTTTTTTCTTCTTTTTTTAAGTGCTTTTTTGGCCAGGGGATGGGAGCATTGTTGTATTTTTATTTACCTATTTATTGTAGGGGGAAGCGATTTCATTGTTAGGGTTCGATCTTATTGTTACGTCACCACAGTAACAGAAAACCGGAAGAGAAAATGGTGCGCCGGTTGTTACGTCACGGACTTGGCACTTCCCGCTTCTTTTGATAGGGGAGGGTGAAAACTTAGCGAAAGTTAGAAGAGAGTTTTTGTCGCCAAGTTGTTTCTGGTGATGCCAAGTGCGAATAGAAGGTTACGAATCTGAGCAATTTGGATGGGATTGAATGAAGATTAGATTGGATATGCCATGAATTTAGTGTATAAAATTAATATAAAAATTGACTAAATGAGCATTTAAAAGAACGTTAATATGAAATCCGATTAAAACACTTCCTTTTAAATAATATATTTGCATTTTAACTATTCAGATTATGTGTTTCACTTTGAACACTATACTTCTTATTGTATAATTCTTGTATTCGGAAAGCAATGTGACTTACAAAAATGTAATTATAAAAGAATTATCACTTTTGACAATTAGCTGATTCTAGGCGAATATTGGTTGTATTTAACTTCAATTAAATATCTTATGTCTTATTTGATGTTAAGAATTCTTTGAATACAGAAATCACAAGCATCAAATTTAAAATCGGGTAATTTTAATAGTCTCGCACCTGTTCTGTTTATAGGTACATGAATAATTCTAATAAAGTTGAGTCTAGTGACATCACATTGTGTTCAAAAATACAGTTCTTTTGAGTAACTTACTTTCTAATTGCACTTTGTCATTCGCAGCAACATAACTTCACTTTCGGATTTCTTACGTAAACTACACAGATGATTAGCAGAATTTTTCTTTCTTAGCTTTTACCAATGGGGGAAAAAAAATCCACGTCATTAAAAATTTGATGAAACAATGGAAACTCTTCGAACTTCATAGCAACAATAAAGTCTGTTATTGAAAATTATGCAAATATATATATATTTAAAATATTGTCAAAATTTGAAAAAAAAAATGATGCTATGAAAAATGCATTAAAAAATAATTTTCGGTGTGATAATATTTTTGGAATTACATACTTATATTTTTATCTATTTTTGACAACACAGGCAGTGTATCAGTAGATTTTCTCCTTTATGCAAGCATTAATAGAGCTCCTGCATGATTAACCCATTAGAATTGTCAGCTTCCTGTCTTCAAAACTAATCTATATATTATCATTTTAACGATAATCATATTTACTATGTTCATTATATTCATTTGTATCACCAAATGTGTGATAAAAAGAAAAAAAATAGAAGAAAGAAAAAAAGATAACTCCCTAAACGACCAAAGAAGATCATAAATTTTTCCATAACTTGTCAAAGAGAACAATTTGCAAAGAACAGGTAGAAATTAGAATCGCATTATCCCCTTTTCTAATCTTTGACTCAAAATTTAACAAAAAAAATTACGAGGTTAAAAAAATGCATACACAGTGAAATGCGACATAATATATAACATAAAAATTATCACCTAATAAATAATGGAATATCTCCACACCATCATTATATGATATAACAGCATATCTTGATGATAATCGTCCAAACAGATGGTTTGGAGCAAGAGGTCACATAGAATACATCGCCTCTTCCCAGACCTGACGCCACTCGATTTCCTTATATGGGGATACTTTAAAGATAAATGATAATTTCAGAATTCCGACGATACTGAAAGAAGCAAACGCTGCAGTAGAAAAAGAATGCGCCTCAACACCAAAAGAAATGCTTGTTGAAACTTATGAATCTCCAATCCACATTATCAGCAGAACGGCAATAATGTTTGTAACGGCAATAATAATGTAAAAAGTAAAATTATAATTTTACATAGATTCTTTTGAAATTTAATTTAAATATATATGAATAAAAACTGAAATTATAATCATTCAAACTGTGCCTACATTTTTGGGGACATCCTTAAATTCATACTCAATCGCATCATATCAGAGGATTAATAATAGAAATGTAATACTAAAAGAAAATTGCAGTGATTTGAATTTTCATTAAAAAAATTACTGAAAAATTATTAATACAAAGAAAAGAATGAAATAATTTATTCGTTGACTGCAATTTTCTATAAATTAAATAGTAATTAAAAGTAATTTTTTTTCTGTCAACAAAAAATAAAATAAAATAATAATAACTTTCAGAACGGAGAAAAAAAAACATTCAGTACCTTATAAAATGGGAATATCTCTAAACTTTCATCAAAGGTTTTTCTTTTCTTTTTTTCTAATACAACACTCAATTCAAAAATCGCCAAATACGAAGCACACTATCGCCAAGCATGCGATACGAGAATTACCGTTATGTTAATTCGGACCATTTGGTAATGGTAAAAGGACTATTTTTAGAGGGCAGACTGCTACAGCAGAAGATATAAAAACATTTTTGAAAAAAAAAAGAAAAAAAAAAAAAAAAAAAAAAAGACGCCATGGTCTGGGAAAAATAAATAAAAATTAAAAACATCGAACACGTGAAAATATCCATGGTACAAGAATGGGGATAGAGAACTGCTTCTGGAATCCCTAGGCTGTTTTTTTATATGCACCGATATATATATAGGTGACTATAATTCATATACGGAAGTTTCTATTGAAGTTATTTTTGCAACGCGTATTGAAGACTTAGGTGGAGGGGGGAGGTGTAAGACAAGCAGATGGTGTATACAGATTTCAGAATTTATTTACTTATTTTTTAAGGAAATCATTGTGGGAATCAATCAAAAGAACCGTTACAATGAATTCTCTTGCAGAATTGTAGGAGAAAAATTCGTGTTCCAGTGGAACAGATTGTTGGTAAAATAGGTCTGGCTTTCCTGTTATAATCCGAAAGAAATTTAAAGGAAAAAAAAAAAAAAAAAAAACTGAAAGAATAACATGTATACATATGGCAGAAAAATACAGATATACACAAATATGTTTTTTGTGAAGAAAAATATAGGGAAAAAACTTTGTATTTCAGCGTGAAGAAAAATCTTTTAAAAAATTAAATATATAAATAAATAAATTTGATAATGGAGTATGCTTTGATTATACTTGGTTTCATGACGTAATAATACACATTTTAAAGTTGCATTGGGAAAATAAATAAACAAACTAAAAATAAGAAAGCAAAAATATATGCTGAGAGATATCTCATGATCACTAACTATGAATTGTTTACTCTACGATGATTTTTTTTCATGCAGAACTTTTACTGTGCTGATTATAAAGAAAAAATATTTTGGAACATATAATTTTTAATCACTGCCAAATTTTCAACGAAAATATAGTTTTTGTGAAATATTTTCAACATTTCTTAATCTATTTTATAAAGTAGACTTTGTACTCATAGCAGAGGGTTAACTCAGACTGTGTACGGCACAGTCTTTTAAATGCAGTTATAAAACTAACACATTGAAGTTTAATAAGTGACTTATGCCACTGTTCACTTAAATACCATTATACGATAAGAGATAACTTTATTAATACCTACAATGATATTAATGAATTGATTATGAGTATACTGTAAGCCCACTAGATAAGCTACCTTATCTAGTGGGATTAGAGGGCTGCAATCCGGGCGCATCTTTAATTCAAGAGGTCTTAAAAATTTACAATGTTGAGTTCATTTTGGACCAAAAAACGTATTTAACATTAATTTCAATTTTAACCATCGCTTTATAAAAAATTATAATCATTTATATAATAATAAATGTCGGAAACTTATTTATAAAATACTATTCTGAAAAGGCCCATATTTGCAAAATTATAATTAGAGAGTAGATGCTTTATTCTTTTATGTATCTTTGCTTCTCTGTTATTTTATTAGATAAGTATTTTCTTTAGATCAAAGGGATTGAAATTCTGCATATCCATGTTTATAAATTGAGTTTATTAATTCCTCAATTTATAAACGCTAATCTATTAAAATGGCTCACTTAGTTTTTAAATATATTGGGCACAAATTTAATGAAACACTAAATTTCATCCATCAATAATGTGGCGTTCGTTATTTTATATAAGTATGCGTACACAATCAAACAGATAAAATATTCATTGACGAACTAGAAACAAAATATAACAACTATTCGCAATTTTGGTAGAAAACAAAAATTACATACACATTTTACTCAGTTTTTGTCTGTTATATTATGGCATTGCCGTATAAACAACAGACAATATTCATCTAAAGGCATAACAATTAGTAAATAACTAGGTGGTCATGTTATTTAAATTGATAAATTCAATAGTTTTTTATTTTTAATTTCATGCATTATTTATTCGTTTTTTTTAGGTTTATAAAAAACGCAAAACGTATAAGTTTTATCAAAATCAAGAAATAAATTCTTTAGCGATTGCAGTATTTACTCTGTGTGAAAATAAATTCTGAACTAGCAAGCTATATTTATAAATGCTTGATATCAAATTTTTTGCAATGATCGGAATGCGTTAAGTACAGTTCTCCATTTTAAAAACATTGCTGAACAGCAAATAAAATTAACAAAAGAAATCAGTCCATTTTCACTGTTTTAGATAAGAAAAGGTGCAGTAAGTGGAATAAAGCAAATTAAAGAAAATACGCATACTGTTATTTTACTGATAAAATTTCAAATCAGGCTGCTTTAAGTAATAATAATTTTCTTAAAACCTAAATACCACTTAAAAAGACTAACTAAATTTCATTATTAGAAATGGAAAAAAAAAAAAAATTAGGGGATAAAATGGTTTGTATTCTTGTTTTCTATATTTATGTACAATCTACCACATTACACGTGTCGAAGAATTGCTGATTCATGTTTTATACGACAGATTTTAAAGCATTTTAAAAAGTTCTGTTCAAAGGAAATAAGTGAAATAAAAAGTCGAGTTTTGATAAGGATAAGTGAACTGTTTTTTTTTCTAATATAAAATACTTTAAAATTTTACATCATTATCAGCGAGTGACAAATGGAAATGCATTAAGTAACGGAACTTTAAAAATAAAACAACTTTTATATTGGACTATTAATACAACGCATGAGTAGAGTTTGAACCATTTCGACATGTGGAAGATATTAGAAAATAAAAACAGATAAATAATCCGGTTTCGCCGCTGAAAGCAGGTAAAATGTTAATGGCCTCAGGCGTCAGCAACTAGGCCTTACTGGAGCCCCCCGATATCTCAGATATGGTAATATGCATTCCTATTGTGTCACACGACGTCCTTGGGCGGCCATAGGGGCGAAAAAAAAAAAAGCCACAGATTTCATTCTGGAACATTGAAATTCAGAATGGCGCACATAAAGAAGTCCAAACTTATCTATAGCATAGAACTGGTAACTCGTATAGCTTCCCAAGAATTCTGCTGACCTATTTAGCAAACATTTTATTTTATTTTAGGGAAGAGGTCTTACAAGCTCCGGGACGAGCAGTCATTTTTCAATGAGCATGTGGAAACTGGCAGATGATCTGCCGTCGTATTTCTTGATCTTGTTTCTAGTGTCTAATTTTAATTTGTGCGTCTAGTTTTCAGTGTTTTCAAAGAACTTTGCGTAACATGGCATTGGCGATAACAGAATTAATTGAACAGCGTCGTAAAAACAATTTCAATTGGTTTTTCCTTAAAAGCAAAGTGTAAAAAGGAACGTCTGAGACGATCTCAACGAGATGACTGGAAAAGTTGATAGAAACTAATGAAATTGTTAAGTAAAAATAAATAGAAGATAAGAGAAAAAGAAAGCACTTAAAGAGAAAAATTGGAGAGAATATGGAATGAGTGCAAATAAAATCCGATAGAATGATAATCATCTGAAATATAGCTTTTTGAACCTGTTTTTCGCGCTACTTATTTAGGCTGTAAAAACTTTACCCAACACTATTTTCGTCTAAGAAATCCCTCCTGGTCTCAAAATTATTAAATCAATTATGAATTATAAATAAAAAAATCATTTTAATTATGTTAATTTGTAAATACAATAAAAATTACTTATGTTAAAGACAATTTTCGTTGTTGATTTTGATGAATAATTAAAATAGCTTGATATTCACACATTTCAGATTTATTAAAATTTCTCCTATCTCTACTTAAGTGATGACTAAAGTGATCAAATTTTCACTAAAATCTAAAAGCGTAAACAAGAACGCCGACATTCTGACTAGGGAGAAAAGAGGGGATGTTGGAGAAAATACCAAAAAAAATCCATTAAATAAATAAATTTGTAATAATTATTCATTAACCAGTGGTAGAAGTCAATCCAAAGCCTTCTCGCATAATCTCTGATAAAGGAGGTGTTATCACAGAGAACGCCTTGCATAGTATTGACGTATAATAGTTACGAAATATTAAACTTCGACGTGAATCTAGCATTTTTACTAAATCTATTGTATAATCCCAGGCGAGTTATTTTGCTTTTAATCCCTGGCATGTGATTAATGATATCCAAAAATCGAATTTATGTTTCAACAATCGTTTCTTCCAACCGACTGAAACAAAAATTTGTCTCAGAGTGTCTGTTGCAGTAACAAAATCCCATAACAAATTTGATATATTTAAGTTATTGCATTTTTGAATTATCGCGTTTACATGTTTCTGAAAGTACAGAGACCTCGTACTTTATGAGACCTCGTTAACTCGAACTCATGAACTCATATTCTTTTAAACTTTCTAAAAAACAAGAGAATAGATTGTTCCTTTGGAATGCAACAGAAGCATTATGCAAAAATGACCTTTTTTGTGATGTGAAACAGGCATATTTTTGGAAATTTTAACTCCTTAAAAAACACATGCTCCTTTTTTGAAGTATCGTAACCTTAACCCTTTACAAAATGCTATTTTCACGAAAAAGTAACAGCGATTGAACTGCAACATTCATATGTTTCGCATGTAACCCCACACAGAGATAAAAGAATATGAAAAACTAAGGCCTCTTCGCATTCAAATGCGCGAAAAATATGGAGGAGGCAAACAATATACATAATGGAATACATCAGATCTAGAAAAACAAACCTCTGAAAGTGCGTAATAAATACCAGATAGAATAAACTTCCTAAAAAACTCCCGAAAGTGCGTAATAAATACCAGAGAGAATAAACTCCCTAAAAAAAGTAAACTCTATATACTCACAAAGATAAGGGCGCCGTATCACAGCGCTCTAGAGTAAAACAAAAGGATTTATAAAAACACAGAAACAAAATAAATCCTGGCGATGTTTTTAGGCCAGAAAAAACACAAAACCTGTGTAAAGTACCTCTAAAATGCCAGTGGCGTTTTCCGGTGGAAAAAGGGTGAAATACCACACCTTCTCTTAAAAGTCATTCTCACGGACTCAAAATTCCTTGAATAAAACCGTAATAAAAGCGGGAGGGCCCAACAAAAATATGAATACGTGAGCCTGCACGAAGTTTTGTCAAGTGCATATATATCGCCAAGTAAGACGGTTTCGATTGCACCCTAATATATGCAATTCGGGTCTAAGCACACGTTGTGTGATTGTATGTGAGAAAACTGGATACGGATTGCAAAAGGGGAGAATTTGGACCAGGAGAGAAGAATAGGTGCTGAAATGGAATAGGGTTACGACGCGTTCGGACTACAGAAAACCGCATCGGAGGGACAGAAGATTGAGGATAAAAATGTTCGTGTAAATTTAAAAATCAAAAATAAAATTTGTACCTGAACAGATATTTCAAAAGAAAACAGTGAATTTTCTGTAAATCAGTTCTGATAGAAACATTAATTATTTATATTTTAATTCATCGAAGCATGGCTTCTCTTCAACCAATAAAAAATAGCTAAAATGGTGCAATTTTCTGACTTTTAAATCAGGATACTCTTAATATCAGGGAAGCGATGAATTCAAGGTAATTAATCAAAAACATGGGATGTCCAATTGTTCTCTACCACTAACTTCAACGAAATGAACTATAAAAAATTTACATTATTTAAAGAAATTGCTATCATTAATGACATATTCATTCAAATAGTGATCATATTTTAAATGCCCATATTTTATAAATATAAAAGTCGGGAAGAATTCTTCAGAAAATGATTTTTCTAAAATTAAATCGATTATATTTTTATTTAAATAAATTTAGTAAAAATGGGAAATCCATGAAATTCAATAAACAGCGGAAATTTTCGTGATTTAGTTACATACTTCTTAAATACTACACGCGTGTATTTAACTTTATTATATTGTATTAAGAAATGAGTAAGTATTTGGCAGCTGTACTTTTTCTCATAGACAATTTTACAGTAAAGACATACCAATTTCATTCCCTAGTTCTTTCTGGTTTTGAGTTACTCAAGGCATAAGCATAGACGTAAAAAATTCCTTTGAATTTACATTGTGATTCACACTCAAATGATACACATTACACAGCGGAAGTTCTCGTGATTTAACAATATACTTCCTAAGTACGGCTCGTTTTGTGTTTAATTTTTGTCACATTATGCAATGAATTGAGTATGCATTTGGCAGCAGTACCTTTTCTCATAGGCAATTTTACCGTAAAGATCACATGCCAATTTCATTCCCCAACTTTTTCATAGATTTTAGGATACTCAAAACATAAACATAGACGTAGAAGGTTCACTTGAATGTGAATTCAAGTGAATCGTTACGTTTATACAAGCATAGACGTAGAAGATTCACTTCACTTTCCCTTCCTTGATTACTATATGAAATCGAATTATTACAAATGGATTACATTATATTGTAAATTCATTATGTAATATATTTTAATTCGTGAAAACCAATACTTATTATTATTCGCACATTGTCATTAAGTTGCAGTTTTATTTTCTACTAGCCGCCTTTGGCGACCAGCCGGTTCGCCAATCTTAATGTTCGTTAAAATTTTAATAATTAAATATTTTATGCAATTCCAACTTTAATAGATTCTTCAGCAAAATATTTTAAAACTTCAAATTTTGATAGTCATATAATTCACTCATAATATTATAAAGGCCTTCAGTCATAACGTGATATGTATCTCTAATTTTCTGTTACCCCTCGTAGAATTTATGCTTTAAATTAAAGTGTAAAGGATTAATCTGCAATTAATATAATAATATTTTTTTACTGAAACAAAGCATTTTTTTTAATAATATGATTACTGATAATAGAGTCACTGAGCGTTTAAACTTTATGAGCACTAAAGAATATCTTTCTTAATTTATGTAATATCTCAATTTATCAACAAAATTTTCTCAGATTCATCATGAACGGATCGATTCATTAACAATGTCATTTTAAATGCATCAAACACTAAGAAAATAAAATGAATCGTTTAAAATAATCGGTCGAAAACAGGCTTAAAAAAACTACTTAAAAAACGATGTACTTAAAACTATAAGCATATACAAAAAATATATAACTAACATAAATACAATTTACTTACAAACGCATACAACTAACCTAAAAGCAATTTAAATCGTCCGTTGATAATGGTTGCCATGCCAACAATCAGAACACAGTGCGCATGCGTGAATTTTCTTCGCCTTTTACGGTAACGCAAATGAGTGAATTTTTCTACGCCAGTTGGGGTAACGCTATGCAGATTATACATTTTTAATTTCCTTTATTCTGTGTTATTTTAATTCAAAAGTACTTCAGAATAAATCTGAAACGTGGATTAATTAACAATGTTTCATTTTAAATGCATAAAACATTAAGAAAATAAACAGAATCGTTTGAAATAATCCGCCGAAAAACGTTAACCCTAGCCTCATTACTGTTGGGAGAAAAAAAATTCTGAAGCCTTACTCATTTGGCGGTGGGGAAAATGGAAGATTTTTTTGGCGGAAAAGTTGGCGGTGGGGAAAATGGAAGATTTTTTTGGCGGGAAAGTTAGTTTTTAATTAATAAAATTCTAATTAAAATTTCAAAAAAAGGGACCCCTGGTGCACATTCCCGACCTCTAAGGTATACATGTACCAAATTTGGTAGCTTTAAGACAAATGACCTGGCCTGTAGAGCGCCAACACACACACACACACACACACACACACACACACACATTGAGCTTTATTATAAGTATAGATTACGTATTTTTGATCAATTTTAAAATGGCACATTCCGGTAATAGAGACGTTCAGCGATTAGAATCTTTGAGTTCAAGAGTGCACAACCCATTAGTGTACATTGGGCGTTTTTTCGAGTAATCGTATTCATAGACAAATAGATAACAGTACAATTTAAAAAATCGATTTTTCACCTTTCGCGTGGCGATTCAACAAACTCTCTAAGAAGAATTCATTAGATAATTATTCTACTGCT
Source organism: Argiope bruennichi (assembly GCF_947563725.1). Lineage (NCBI taxonomy): Eukaryota > Metazoa > Arthropoda > Arachnida > Araneae > Araneidae > Argiope > Argiope bruennichi. The sequence goes on from NC_079160.1 coordinate 45,949,475, forward strand.
GTTTGAAATCATCGAAAATGCAATAATTCACACAGGAAAAAGTAGGGAAACTAATTGAATTCAGAAAATGTTTCCATCTGAGAAAAAAAAACAATAAGTTGATTGTATCGTTTTATATAAAAGAAAGAAAACTGTAAGAGGAATACATAATGCGCATACCATTTTTTTTTTACTCACAATATAAAAAGAAAAAGTATTGCTATCATCCAAAAAATTCGAATTCCAGATTTTGATAAATCTTTACATTTCAGGCCTCTCTAAATATGAAAAATACACTTTTAAAATTATGATGGTCTTCTTGTTTAGAATATGGTTCTCTAATTACGAGATTTCTATCAAATTTTCAATAAAATCCATCCTGAAAATTTCTCAATATCAAGCTTTCCGAATATAAGTTAACCGGATAGAACAAAACGAAAAAAATTGGATGAATAAAATGAAATACGTAGATTTAACAACTAAAGTATAGAACCTATAAAATTTTGAGCCAAGTCTGTCAAGGCGTTGACTATCCGTCCATCTGTACTTTCACAGACAAGTATCTTTAAAACGCAAATACATGAAATTTGGTATGCGATTTTATGACTACAACTGTAGTTCTGTGTTCACATTTTGATTTTAATCGGTTCGAAAAAACGACGCTCAAAATACACATTCGGTTTTTTTAATATTAACTAATTAATCGCATCTTAGCGATTAATCTTTAAAAAAATAACTTAGGATAACATACTAATAGGCATTTTCGCAACTACTGTTTGCCAATGGCATATGGTTAATAATACACAAGTACATTTATTAGAAAATACGCGAGGAAATTTCGGGGAGACTCCCGCTGGTTTCAAAAGAGAGAGAGAACATTTCAATACATGCACACAACAATAATATGCAATAAATGTTATCTGCAATGTATTATTTAATATATGAATGTAATGTATTATAAATGAAAAAAAGGTATATGAAATAAATTTTAACAGTACCTTAATGTAGCTGTTCCTAATCATTGAACATTCCGAACCCATATTTCTAAATCAATTTCAGTCGCATCCGCGTTTCAGAGAATTTTCTAATTTCGAATTTAATATAAGCAGTGTCAGAAAGCGTCCGTTTAATTACATCTGATTATCAATTTTTAAGATTTTAATTTTTACACATAAGACACGTTTTTATTATTTATAGTTCATCAATTAGTTTTAACAAATTTTTTTATCTTTAGAATCTTTTTCTCCTCCTCTCATCACTATAATAAGGGCTTTCTTAATTGAAAAATGAAAATAAAAACAGCGAATTATTTAAAAAAAAAAAAAACTTCTAAAAACTGATCAATTCTAAACGCATTGTGAAATTAATAATAAATACCATCCTATTACAATTGCAGTTGTTTATTTTTTGTCAGATCCTGTTTTCGATACATATTTAACGAGAAAGATTATTTTTCAGATATATTTTATGCCGATAAAAACTCAAAAATGCTCAAAATGTAATGGATTTCTATTATTTATTTATTTGAGAGAAGGGATTCATGAATATTAAAATCTAATTTATTTTGAAATGAAACAAATTATACATATTAGTTAAATGAATAAATTTGCTTTTATTTCTTGGGCTTCTTTAAATATGATTTGTTAAGATTTCGTATGATAGAAATTTACACATTAAAGAAATATCACAAAAAAATGCGATTAATACGTTTGATATTTATTTCTATATACAAAGAAAAAAAACATTGTAATTGTCACAGACATCGAATCCCGAGATTATCAAGTATCTTTACATTTTAATTCACAAGAGTTTGTAAATATCATGTTTGGAATTATATCTGCCCGCAAATTTGATACTACGGGAAAGGATAAAAATTTTCAAAGTGATTCTTAGACTAAAGTTGTAAATTTTCATCAAATTTTAGGCGAATACATTGATGTGAAATTGTCAGCATCTATCTATATGTTCGATGTATTTCGCTATCGCAAAAATGCTGATTTTCGGGCGGGTTAAGGGAGTACTCGAATTCGAATTGTCTAGCAGTTAGAATCTATATTTTCTTTGTATTTCGCCAACTCGAAAATACCGATTTGCGAGCTGGGTGGAGTACCCGAACTAGAATTTTTTCAACGCCAGACATAACAGTGTATAAAGGTGAAATATCAAATAGATACAGTTACGTGAAAAATAAGGAAGTTAGAAACGCAATCAGATTCTTATCGACAATGTATGAAATACCGGCATTCTATAGAATACCTAGGCATTTTATAGAATGCGGGCATTCTTAGACAAAGTATAGAATATGAGAATTTTTTATATATTTTTTCCAGGCATTATAAGCAATAATCTAGGCATTCTTTATAATAACAAATAATGTTCAGGCAAAGTATGAAAAAACTGTTGCAAAGGCTATTGAGTTTTGAAAAAAGAGTGCATAAAATATTCAATTCATAGGTCTTTATTAGCAAGATGGCATAATTTATGAACTTTTTTTTACCGAATTTACCTCATGCGTGTGCATCACTGGTTTCGTTTGAGTACACACAACAAATTGGGGGGGGGGAAGGAAATCTCTTCGTTAAGTATGAAGTCTTCATGCTGCAAGACAATTAACAAACAGGAAATAATTTCAAGGCAATTAAATAAGAATCGTTAAAATCACAATTCTTTAAATTTTAAAATGACGTAAAAAATATCTTTTGTGCAATAATAATATCGGAAATAACAGCAGAAAAATATAGCTTAATTTTTGTTTAATTAAAATTTTAAAAAAATCACTGCAAGAGCATCTCTCAATTCTCAAAAGTCAAAAAAATTTGATAGTCAAATTTCATCAAATTTGATAGCTACAGATCAAATACTCTGCTCTGTTGAGTACATACACATACAGACGTACACATATATTTCTTTATATTAATATATATTATATATATATTCTTTGTTCAGAAAATAGCAGTATACTGAATTAATTACAAATAATAAATATCTAAAAATTCATTTCATAGTTGTGATATATTATTTCTTGAGATTTACCATATTTTTATATTTCTTTTTCATACAAATTATAGAAAATATCCTTTCTATAATTTTAGAATAATAGTTATGGGGAAAATATTAAATTATTCGTTAATTTATCGACACAAAAGAAAGTTAAAGAATATTAAAGAAAGAAAAAAAAATCAAACCAAAAAACTGTCGTTGCGTGAGCACGTAACATCACAGAGTTTATTACATAACCTCAACACATAGCAACATTTTTAACGAAGCAGAAAATATGGAGGAAAAAAAATTACGTCCTAAAAATTCCATACTTAGAGCCGGTTGGTTGTTTACGAAAGGGGCCAACAAGAGGTAGAGCGACCTTCAAAAAAGACCACGAGGGGTACGTAAAGGGGCCTCTCTTAGTCTTATCGTGCGTCAGGGGCCCTTCTTACCCTTAAAAAAAAGGGGCGAAGAAGCGAGGTTAACCCTTGTAGGGCCCCTATTTTTTTTTTCTCCAGATGGTGTTCCTCGGTGCCAATGGCCCTTAGATGTTTAGAAAACAGGTTCGGAGGGTAGATTTGGTGAATACGAAAGAAGATGAAGTTAGAAATATATCGAAGTTTGTTCCGTTTTGGAAGACTTTTTATGCAGTGTAACAGAACATAAGAGAAGATTTGCTGGTTTTTTGCAAAGATAAAATAAAAATCTGCATCTTTTAAAATGAAAAAAATAATAATAATGACTCTTTGCACAATATAAAACACATATTTATAATATAGCAATGAATATAGTATTACAATGTGAAATAGTAAATTATTTTTTTCCATTCTGTACGATTTTGGAAGACTTTTTATTCAGTGCAACAGAACATAGCAGAAGAATTGTGGGTTTTTGAAAAGTTACAACAAAAATTGGGATCTTTTAAAATGAAAAAAAAAAATAATAATTGCTCTCTACATAATATAAAACACATATTTATAATATTGCAATGAATATAGTATTATAATGCAAATAAAAATCATTTTTTCCATTCCATACGATTTAATTTGAAATTTACATCTTTTTTTTGTTTGTGGAGTACCGCATTTTTGATTTTTCATATAGATAATTACAGAAAAATATATTAATATTCTTTTGCATTTAACTGATATGGAGAAAATAAACTTATCATCTAACGAAAATTGTCGATTTAAGCTCACTAAATTTAAATATAGAAAGATAACAATCTCGTACACAGTTTCTAATTAATACATGCTTTGCAATTTTATTTTAATTTTTAAAAATAATTTTTAACAATTTAAGATTCCAATTTTGATCTTATTAATATTTCTTAAGTAGAAATTGATACTTATTTGACGGAGTGGTTTCCCACCTCAGTTTTTATATTCAATTCATTGCATTATTTTATATTTATTCACTTGTCTTATTTGAATTTATTCATTACATTTTTTTTAGTATTTTAATTCATTGAACTGAAGAGGTAAAATTTATTCTGAAATTCAAGTGCTCTTTTAAGTTATTACTTCGTATACATCTGAAATTAATAAGTTTATATTTTGGTCCTGTAACTACACTTTTAATTTGGATTCTTTCTCCAAAGTATAAGCATTTATTACATGTAGTGCAATTACAGTGAAATATTAACTATTTATTTAATATTAGCAATAATATTAAATTTGTATTTACAAAAACAGCGATAAGATTTCAATTAAATTCACGCTAAAACAAAATGTTTGCTTAATCAAATTTCAATTTATTTTTTAAAACCAATATATGAACAGAAAAGGGATTTACATATTGCTTTCCATTAAATTGAGAGAAATAATAAATAATATAATTATTTATTTATATATCAGCAGAATGAAATACAGAAAAGAAATTATTTTTAACTTAAATTACAGCAATGAAATATTTTATTTGTCAATCATTTTCTTTTTAAGACGCAGTTCATATTTATTTATCTTAAGACGCAGATAAATAATTAGTTTTAAACAAATTATTTATTTCTTATTCTTCGCATCTCTGTTCAACAAACATAATATTATTTCTTAATTTATTGACTCATTTATTCAGAATTTCAGACCACAAAAAGGTAAATAAAATTGTAAACTCCTACAATCAATCATAAAAGGAATGAGTTATACGAAAAGGTACTGAAACAAAATACAACTGAAACTAAATCATCTAAAAATAAGTAAATACAAAACAAATTCATGATATTGAGCAATGAAATGCCATTTATAGGTTAATGTTAAATATAAAATACTTTGGAAGACTATTATTTGAGTGGTGTTGTACTTAGAAATCTCATACTTGAGTAAAAATAAAGATTTATTTGATGTAAAAACTAAAAGATGGTATTATCACTGAAGCTATCTATTATTAACTGCCTTTGAAAATATATAAAATAAGGTATTTTTCAAAATAGTGAATGTGAATTTCCTCTCTTCTACTTTAGCATGTATTTCTACAATATAATACATTTCATATTTAGCTTCGTTATACAATTAATGAAGATCGTGTACGCATTTGTATCTGTTTTCATTATCCAATTAAATCTAAACTTCGGTATAGACTTAGAATTTCGGACGATTACATATTAATTTGATCCATCAAGCCTTCTGTACATACGAATTATCGCATACATATACAGATTGAATAGACAGACTGGAAGGCAATTAACATCATGAGATTTGTACTAAAATTAACATACATATAAAATTCCAGCGACAAAACCATATTCCAATTTTCATTCATTCAGCTTTATGTGTGTTCTAGATATCATATTTGCATTAGACGGTAGTAAATTGTATACAAGTTTCTCTTTAACATATTTCTTTTAAAATTTCGTGAATACATAAAATTTTGGTATGACGAACAGATCAAATACCAAATATCATCTATCTAGCTCGCTCCCTTTTTTAGATATTGCATTTATAAATAAACATAGTTGAAAGAAAATAAAAAGTTTCCGGGAGATTTAAAATATGGCGATAAGACAAAACCACAAAATGGAAATTTTTTATTTTTATTTATTTATTATTTATTCATTTTGCTGCGATGCTTTTTTTTTTAAATTTCTTTTTGAAGAGAAAGTTATTTTCTGATTCTGATGTGAAAAATAAAGTTCCTCATCTAATGACTGAAATATATTTAAATGTATACTAAAAGAGACCGATATCTGATTAAAGAACTCTTTCAATATAAAATTTATAATGACGTAAACATTTTTTTAACTACATGTAATAAATATTCTAGAAATTTTGAATTAAAAATTTGATAGAAGTTATATAAATAAATTATTTAAAAGTAATAATGTAGCAAATGTCAATAAATGTCACTTATTTTCCACAATGTTGCTTTAAAAATATTCAAGATTTCCCCAGTATTGAATATTAATAAATTCATTAATAAATGGAAATTAGAAGTTCTTTTGGAAATTATAGCACAGAAACAAAGGTAATATCTTAAATATGTACTAAATAGACACATTAATAATAAACTGACTAAACGCAAACTATATAATACAATATACGCAAACCCATTTAGTAGGATGCAGAGTCTGTTAAAAGAAAAATAAATTAAAGCTACTCGATCTAATTAAAGAACAAATCATTACTATAAACCTTTGATTTATTAAAAATTCTGTCACTACTTCAATCTTTTTGAATCAATAAATGAATATATCCAAAAATTATCAGCCATTCAAAAATTCAGTCACGCAAAATTTTCTCAATTACCAAAACAAGAACACGGGTATCTTTCATCTCTTTTCAATAAAATGTTAAAAAATTCTCATTCAACTTGGATGTTTTAGTTAATCATACAGCAATGAAAGAACATATCAAAGGATTTTTAATAAATATTTAATATAGCATTTCAAATTAATGAAAATTTTGTGATAAAAATTACAAGTTTGCTAACCACTGTAGCCGGGATTCGCTACTGGAATGTTCTAGAATTTTACAATTTCAGTCAGAAAGTTGTTTATGAAGTTTCACGAAAACTTGACATAAATTAAATATGGTGCATTTCGGTTTTTAAATGAAATAAGAAACTATTAATTACGGATACAGCAATAATTGATGCACAATTAATTTTAATAATACTGCCACTGTTCCGATTAATGAATTTTCATAAAAACTTAGCTAGTGGTTAGGAATTACAGTGAAAATTATAGCATACGCAATCTAAACAAATACTTAAACCTGAATACAAAGATAGTTTCATCAAAAATAGATTGAGACGATAAATAATAAATATTATCATATTTCTCATATAGTTATATTGCAAAATAATAATAATAATCTGATAACCTAAATACACTAACGTTCGACATAAACTGCTGGATAAATGCTACTTTTCGGTAATTTAAAAGACATTGTTTTTTCGCTTATGAATGAAAATTTTCAAAAATGCATATCAATAAAACGTTTTACTCTTAGCAAAATATACAAATTTTAACATCAAACGATTAATGGGAAAGTACAAAGTTTAACATCAACGAGTATGGGAAAAAAAATACAATACACAAACAATAATAAACAAATTTTTCATCTAAGATTGCATTTTTTCAGTATCTAACACAAACAACTAACGCATAAATATATTTTGTTAAATAAACGGCGTATAGTATAATAGTAGCATATAAACGACGCTTTAGAGAAAAAGATTTTTAAGCTTTATAAAAAGAAATTAGTTTCAAAATTGTTTCAATTCAGACTAACAGGAAAACGTGTTTAAAAACGCAATTTGGAATATTAAAAAAATATATATATATTTTAGCACATTTTATGATTATAAAATAAATATCATAATAAAATTTAAATATTTACACAGAATTTTCATTATTTATAACAATTTCAAATGATTAATAAGTAAAGTACGATTTTTTAAAACTCGGTTCAGTTTTTTTTTTCATTACTCCTCAATATGTAATTAATATTTATACATTCAATATTTATATATATATTTAATTATTGAAGTAGAATAAAACCTTTGGACAGAAAATACAATGTTTTAATATTAACGGCATTATCTCAATTTTAAATCATTGAAAATTTAAAAATAACTTTTGAAAATTTCACAGTTAATTTTGCAATATGATATAAAATTTAAAATTTACATAATTAATTACAAATTAACTTGAAAACAATGCTAAACATTAAAAAATGCATGCTAGCGATGCAGTTAGTTAAATTATACATCTTAAAGTTTCAAATATAATTAGAAAAATTAAATTTTACTGCTCACTTTATGTTAAAAAAATTGATAATATCCAGTTTATTTGAATACATAAAAAGTGCAAGCAGAAACTTTTATTAAAATCAAATTGATGCTCCATATACCAAATTTTAAAATATTCATTTCATCCTTAAACAGAATTTTAAATAAATATCTAGTTAAAATAAAATCTTTGAAATTACATTTAATCGATTACACCTATTAATGAGCAGCCAATTTGAATACACCAAAATTAAATCAATGCTCCATATTACGTACCCATTTTTACACAATTCGATATAAATTCTCTTGTGTTACGTTTGTAAAAATGGAATTTTGTAATCAGTTTTTCACAATTTCTTTAAGAGCATTTGAAATTTTGCACGTCTGTAGAAGGCAATATACTATTTTAATATTTTCAAGGTTTAATCACCATTTAATAGATTAAATTAAATTTTGATTCATAAGTATAATGACAGTAGTGAATTTAAAAAAAAAATGTTAGATATAAAATAATATTCCTTATTTCTATTACAGAATATACATGAACTTTTATTCATGCATTAATAAAGAATTGCAAATTTAAAATTAAGAAGAAGAAAATAATTAAATTCGAAAATATTTATCCATTAACCAAATTATTATAAAAATAAACTAAACAAATTATTTCAGAAATATCCTAATAAGCTTTTAAAAATTAAATAATATATTAAACAAAAGCAAAAAAAAAAAAACAACCTTAGAAAATCTTTTTTTTTTTTTTTTTTTTTTTTGCGAACTCTATTATAAAGAAATAAATAATTCAATTTTCAATTCCGATTTGTCATCATTTGTAAAGTGAGACTCATTTAATACAATTAACCGAAGCCCCACTCAGCAAAAACAAATTAAATTAAGCTTTAAATAAGCTTTTGAATACTAAATATCATATTAAGCTAAAATCATCAAAGCGTTGGAAAGAAATTTAAAAAGAAATTATTTTATTAATAAGTAATTCACTTATTTTTCTGTCTCTATAATATCAACTCAGTACAGTATTTGTAAAATAGCATTAAATTTACAACAATTAACCAAATTCTACGAAAAAAATTAATTAATCCAAAGTCTAAAATATTCTATTAAGCTTCTGAATAATAAATTAAGAAGAAGTCTTAACTGAATCGTTAAGACTTCTGAAAATAAAAACATTTCCATGAAAACGCGAACTAATAATAAATAAATAACTCACTCACTCACTTTTCAACTTCGCTATCACCTTTATCCCACAATTGTCAATAATCCAAAAAGTGCCCCGATTCTGCATTTATTCTCTTTTAAGCAAATCTCAAAAGCAGCGCGCCTCCTCTTGCTCACCGGCCGGAGCGTCTCCGCGGAACCGCTGCACAGAACCGTTTTTTTAAAAAAAGTGAATCGCTCTCTGCGAAAACCGCACGCTGAAATGAATTATAATGAAATGATGGTGAAATAAACAAATAATAATAAAAAAATCGCCTCGCTCGCGATTCGCGGCTGGGTCCAGGGCCTTGGAGCATCCCCTATGCAAAGGCCCCTTTGTTGCCTAGCAACCAAACATCCGGACCAGGCCCCTTTTGGTCTTGGAGGCCCCTCTAAACACAACACCAGCCTAGGTTCGAGTCCCCAGAAGATTCGCCCCTATAGACTACTTGTATACACTACAAACGGGGGAAGATCTGGCCAATGATGCCGTTTTTTTTAATAGGGGTCGGGTAGAAATGGCACTTTTTTTATTGGTGTTTGATTGGCGTTCGCTGTTTTTGTACATGCTGTAGCTCATAGAATAACTAGTTAATTTAAAAATAAAATTAAGTTTATATTGCATAGCGAAGAATCAGAGAAACATTTAAAAGTTTTTGTGTGTTTTTGACAAAAAAATTTTACACTATTTAATACTACTATTTTAAAATTTTCATTTCATAAAAATAACTCTAAGGAATAGTTAGAAAAGTATAAATTTCCAGTGATAATATTTTATTTTTTTAATTGTAATAACAAACATACTAATTTAATTTCATATGATTTTCTCAAAAAATTAAACAGAGCGATAACATTTGCAATTTAAATGTTCTTGACGTGTAATTAAATAAAATGTAATAGCAAAATAATAGTTATAATCGCAAAATATAATTATTATAAAAATATTGCAAATAAAATAATAATATAGTTAACTAAGAATTGTAATTAGAATAATAAATTCGCAAATAATAGTTATTTTGCACTAACTACTATTACTAATTTATAATTACTTTTTTATAAAATAAAAGATTTAATAGTTAGTAATATTATTAAATTTAATAAAAATATTATCTAATTACTTGAGGATAATACATTTATCATTGTTATTTTAAATAAAAGAATATCTACAAAACGTTTCTAATTTTAATTCGTTGCATATTACCTAAAAGTTATACGATAAAGTTATAGAATTACAAAACATTATTTCTTTCGCTAAAAGATTATATTTTGATTTCAATTTTCTTTTTTTTTTAATATAATTTTGATGCAGTTTTTCAAAATTGAAATGAAGAAGTAAATAAGATAAGTAAATATAAAATTTAAAAAATATCACAATAAAATAATTTAACGATTAAATAAAGCGTCTACTTTAAAATACTAATTTATGCTATTAGTAAAAAAAAAAGCCAGCAAAAACCATTCAATTTGGCGCTTTTTAATGATATTTTCTTAAGTAAAAAAATAACTTACAATAAAAATAATTTAACTTATTAAGTTATTATAAAAATAACAACTTATGAATTTACAGGATTGCTTATATTAAAAATATTAACATAATCTTAAATCTTAATAAATATTATTTGTTTATTACAGCCTTAGAAATTGAACAGAAGACTGGAGAAAAGAGAAATTAATTATATTTTCTGAATCATCACCGTTTGAGACAAAACACACACACACACACACAAAAAAATTATCAAATTAATATAAACAAATAAACTTAATACGCATTCTTTTGCTATTTAAGAGTTTATTTTTACTCCTATTATTTGAAATTCAAGATTTACTCAAATAATAATAAAAAATATATCGATTGAAACATTCATAAGCTTGCACAACAACAACAACAACAACAAATAAAAAAAAAGGTTCTCGAAAACCAATTATTTTGATCCCAGCTGAATTATTAAAAAGCAGAAACGTCGCATAATTCAAAGAATAAGCGTCAATTTCCAAATTACACATTTAATGATGTAAAAAGTCTTTTTTGACATTTAAAACGCTCGTGAATATTAATCTAGAGGAGCATTAAAAAATTCAAATGACAAATCGTCAACACGGAATATTTATTCCCTAGTTCCAAAAAGAAAAAATAGAAATAAAAAATTGCATTATCTTGATTATTGTAAGCTATTATTTTTGAGAATTTTTAATGCCTCTCATCAGTTTTGTAACAATTTATCATAAATTGGCTATAAATGATTGCTGTATTAAATAAAAAGATGACAGCTTAGAATTGCCAGAGCTCTACAGACTGTATAAGACTATTTCGCGTGATACTTCAGCCAGATTTTTTAAAAATATTTATAATAAAAATTTATAATAGCTATTTTTAATTTTTAAAATAATAAAGTTCTTCTCAGTTTTCATTCTATACAAAATATGATTACATTTTTCTAGTACATAATTGTAGTTTAACAACGCAATTGTTTTAAACAATTAAATTCCATTATATTTGTGGCCATACTGTCTGAATACCAGTAAAGAGTAACTAGATGCTGGTTCTGACAAGAACAATCCGATTTTTGATTTAGGTTTGACTCTGAGCCTGTATTTAATAACTAGAGATTCTCGATTAAAGTTTAGAAAATCTAGTGATTACTTTTTCACACAAAAAAATCGTTTTAATTATAATTTTTACAATGGTATAACAAAAGAGGTAATAATGCATTCATCATTTTTGTGTTTTATCATAAATTTTTTACATCAATAATTTGCCTCCCCCCCCCAAAAAAAAAAGTCTTTATTTTTACTCTTCATCTGTCTTCTGAAATGATATCCTCGGGAAACCTCGCATATCTATGGATTACACATTTTTTTAAGCACAATGACAATTTCTAAATAAGCTTTATATTCCTCTGCCTATTGGAGTGGTGTGGAAGTTTGAAGAAGACGGTACAGGATTATATGCCGTCTTCATCACGATTCGATTTCATGTATTCTACAATTTCTCAAAAGAAGCATGTGATTTTTTTTATATCCTTCTTTTATAATGATAAAATACATTCAAGCTTATATTTCAAATAAATAAGACGATTATGATATAAAGCTCCCTCGACATTAGTATCAAATAATAATATTGTTTTTGCAGCGTTTACTTTAAGTGGCAATCGAATACCTAAGATATTACTTTTAACTATTTCTGAATAAATGATTTTAATATTATTAATTTTAAAATTATTAAATTATAAATTTAATAAAAATTAATTAAAAAATATTTTAATATTATATTTAAATAAACCATTAAATATAATCAAAAATAAATCATGAAGCAAACACCATAATTCATTCATTCCAAATAAGCAAACACACAAAAAAAGAAAGCTTTGCAAAAAAAAAAAAGCAAATTTTAAATGAGTGGACAGTCCCCTAAAAAGCGGCTTTATTCCTATTCAGGAATATTTAAAACAAAACAAAAAAACAAATTGCGTCATCCCAAACGCGGTGCCCCATTCACCTGAAAAAAAAAATGAGAGCGAAAGAAAGCTTCCTACAAAGAGGCCTCAACTCACCCCCTGATCGTGACGTCATACAAACATGTATTCCCCCCCTTTTTCTATAGCCTCTGCTCAACACAACAAAGAATTTCGCATGATTCTCTTTATTATTTTATTTTTTACAATTGTTCAGCCCTCGTCTTGGAGCAGAGAGAGAAGGCTACGGGCTGGGCAGGGGTGGAAATGCGATCAGGCATGACATTTAATCCTACCTTCATGGGTACAAAGACACCCCCACGGTACACAAAGCAACTAATTCGGAAAGTTTTAGCTCGAACATTCAACTTTGTACAGTAGAAAACCAGTTGCAATTAGTTCGATCAAGAGGATGAGAGAGAAAAAAATTAATATTGAAAATAATCAAGGAAATATTGAATAATAAAATACGGATTCAAAAACATGAAAGAATAGTAATTTTTACCTCCCTTGTTCTTTCTGTAAATTCTCACGATTCGAATAAAAATTCCTGAAAATCGATCAGCATCATTGACTGTTTATTTTAAAAGTTAAAATATTCTAATTCCTAATTTAATTTTTTTATTACAATTAAACTAACTTAAATGATTTTTAAAAAATTCAAGGAAATCAATCTACATCACTGATTGTTTAGTTTAAAAATTAAAATATTCTAATTCCTAATATTAATTTTTTTATTACAATAAAAATAATTTTAAAAATACTTGCAATATGTTAAACAATAAAGCATAAACACTTTACTGCAATTAGTAAAATTATATATTTATCAACTAATTAATATTTCTACAAAACATTAAACATTTTTTGTATTTCAATTACATTATCATGATATCAAAATTTCCAATCCAAAGTTACCATTTTTTTTGACAAATTAATAAAAAAATAAAAATAAAAATATATGAAAAATTGGAATAATAAAATTTAAAACAAAATAATTTAAATTTAAAAGCTGAATGATCCTCATTTTCGTTCTACTAATTTTTTTTAATTACTATAAGTATTTTTAAAAATGACCGCATCAAAATTCAAGGAAGTCAATATATATTCCTGATTGCCTAGTTTAAGAATTAAAATATTCTAATACCTATTTAAAAAAATTACTACAATAAAAGTAACTAAAAATATTTGCACGAAATATGTTAAACAACAAAACATAAAAACTTACAGTAATTAGTAAAATTATATATTTATCAACTAATTAACATTTCTACAAAAAAAAAAAAAACATTAAACAATTTTTGTATTTTAGCTACATTACCATGATATCAAAATTTCCAATCTATAGTTATCATTTTTTGACATATCAACAAATTAATAAAAATAAAAATATACAAAAAATTAGACTAATATTTAAAAAAAATTTACATTTTTAAAACTGAATTACTCTTATTTTTGCTCTACAATTTTAATTATTACAAACATTTTAAAATATAATCTCATTATATCTCACCATCATACAACTTTTTTTTCTAAAGTGAAAAAAAAGAAAAAATAGGTAATTGGTATGGGTTAAGACATAAGAGAAGAACAGAACAGAAATTTCAATAATTTTAAAGGCTACAAAAATATTTAAATTCACAATTTACAAACTTCAATAGCAGTTTATCCCGGGTGAAGTACTAATTTTAAATAACATTTAATAGAAAATGAGCCTAAATAAAAGGCTTGTACCAAAAAGATAAATGCATTCAGATGCACTTATTAGCAAAGTTTTTGAAAATTCCTTTTGGATAATATTAAAGAGATCTGTGCTTGCTTAGATGATGCTTTAGAGGTTAAAACAATATATTGAAGTTTTTCCAGCTAGCTCTGGATCCTAAGCTGAAAAAGTAATTTTGTTTCAGTCTGAGGGAAATTCAAAACAGTTTGCTTATAAGATAATGTTCAAAAAAGAAAGCCCAGAACCAAAAGCTAAATACCTCGACATTATTTTGGGTTATGACTCTTTTTTTTTTAATCCCTCATAAAAGAATATCGCAGTTTATTCAATAAATGAATGCAATAAATGGTCTTTAAACGAAGTTCGATATAAGTTCCATTCCAAGTAACATCCATTTGAAGGCAGAAAATGCAAATGGCAGCTTAGCCCAGAAAGCATTTTGAACTCTATATATTAGAAATTAAATAAATATAATAATCTACTTCATTTTTATATTATGATACAGATGGAATGATATTATGAAAATTGGTATTTTAAGCACCGACTGTTCGATTCAACGTCCGTTGGAGGTTAGGACTTTAATACAAACTGCAACGGGCTTGCACGCCCAGAAATCTTCACTTTGAAACTTTTGGGCCTCCTTTGCATGCCTGGCATTTCTTCCACTATCAGGAATGACACCTTACAGAGTCACGGGAGGGAGCAAGTGGGTGGTTTTTGTGGGACGCTCGCAGAATTTCTTCAGATGCCCCCTTTTTGTTTCCTTCTCCATAAACTAACCCCAAGTCAAGGTCAGTAATGAAACCTTATCGAGGGGTTCCGACACGTAGCCCTTTATTTTCCCCCCAAAACGTAGCATCTGCAAGATGCCAGCTTTGTTAGTTTTGAGGGGAAGAAAGGGCCTCTCGCATCCTTAAGCGGAGGGCCCCTCGTCTTGCAAGAAATTGAGGCCTTGCATAACGCAGAAAAACATAGAAAGAACGCATTTTAACGTCATACGTTATTTATGGTGTACTATTCGATTGCATACAGGTGATGTAATCAGAAAGAGATATATATATATATATATATATATATATATATATATATATTTTTTGGAAGTCTATTCAAGTTGGAAATATTTCAAAATTTTGCAAAATGATGGCGAACTGTTTACTAAGGGTTATGCAATGTAGTTTCAATTTTACTGATTAAGTTAATTTTTTTTAATGATAACACTTTTAACTTTTATAATATTGAGAATGATAGCAATTTTTTGTTAATTTAATAGATTATTGCAGTTAATCCAGGTCGCAAAATTAAATTGAACCTAACATTATTCGCTAAAATCATCTAGAAGGCACAAAAACTTAACTAAAAGATTAATTTGAACCAGATTTTACTGAATTTTTACTGCCTGCTTAAACAATATTTTAATAATTAATAATGCTTAAGCAATATTTTAATTTGCTTTTAATGCTTATCATGGATACTGTAATATTTTTTATAAATAAGTTTGATGTTTTCCAAGTAATATATTTTCTTTTCAATTTTAATATCCACAAATAAAATAATTAAAATAGAACCCAACTTTAACACCACTTTAAAATCAGAATACCAATGAGAAAAATTAAAAAAAATTTGGGAATATAAATTCAGTTATGCTTTAACTTTACGCTACAACCAGCAGAAAATTTAACTATAAAATTTTCTGTACTTCAAAAGTTTGCATAAAAAGCAGAGAATCAAGTAGTAACGTTTACAAAAATTAAAAATATATATGTTTTAAACAACGTTACATGTAGATGAAAGGCATTTATGTTTCCTTGCAATAATTTTCATGCTCATAAAATTAAACAGCATGCTAATTCATAAAAGAAAGCATTATTTAGTAATCCTCAATAAGTTAAAAAAATTCATAATGCATAAAAGCAAATCAAATTTCCTTAACGAAATCTCAGGTAAAAATATCAGAACACTTCGTCACAATAATATAATTTCATTAAGCGTCATTGTAATTTTAAAAAACAGTAAATCTCACATTAATACATAAACATAGGACTGTGCTGGCGATTAATGTTTCGAAAATTTCTATAAAATAATATTTTTAAATTTTTGCATAAAAAATTGAAAGAACACCTAAAAATAAAACAATATAAGAAAAAGGTATTTTTTTTTTAAACTGGGAGGAACGAGTTTTTTTTCCGGGGGGAGGGGACCAGCGGCAATCGTTTTTCCGAAACTTTTCCCACACTTTCTAATAAATACATTGGAAAATTATTAATTCCATGCCACTGGCGAACACCAGTATCGAAAGTGCCTATTACTTACTGTTCGATCTTTGATGCTTTTTTTTGAGACTAATCGCTGAAATATGATTAATACAAAATTACCATAAAACCGAACATGTATTATGGATGTGATGTCTTTTTACCGACCAATTAAAACCAAACCAAATTTTGGCATAGAATTATAACTGTCATGACAAAATCATTTATGAAATTTCATATATTTAAGTCATTCCTTGAACTATTAAATTTATATGTTTGTAAAAATACAGACCGATGGAAGATTTACCACTCGACGGATTTCGTTCCAACTTTAAAACATATCTAACAATTCAAATATTAAATCCATGCATCAAATTTTAACCATCTGCCTCTCCTTTTTTATAGATATCGAATTAACCAATACTCGGATAACCGGAAAGACAGACTTTTCCGAATAGTTATCATTCAAAATTGATAAAAATGTAAATAACTTGAAGTAGAGACCAAAAACCAAATTTTATCAATCTAACTCAAAGCGTTTCTGAATATCGTATTCGCAGTCAGAGAAACGAATAAATAGGCATTCCAAAAATATGTTTTTGTCTATCAATGAAGTCTGAAATTTGGAAACGCGTCCCAATTTCAAATTCGATTTTTTTTTTTGGGGGGGGGGGGGAGGGGGTCGATTACAATACTTTTTCTGCGTACAAGAGAAAGTAAAAAGGTAAAAAAACCAAAACCTTCCAATTTTAAAATTTATTAAATGATTTGTTTAAAATGTTGCAGAAAATTTAAGAAATAAAGCTACTGAATTAAGAAATAAGTTGTATTTCTATCCAATCTTGAAATATTGGGTTTCAAACTAATAATTGTAATGAAGTTTTCATTTTTTTTCACATTATGGAACATTGAAACAAGTGCACAATCTTTTTCTAAATAAGCAAATGGCTTATTACTATAGTTCAAGATGTACGGAACATATTGAGAAATTACTGTCTGAAATTTGAACGCAAAATACGAATTGGATTTCAATGTATGAGTCTTTTTTTTTTTCAGGATCATTTTATTAAAATTTAAAATTTGAGGAAACAGCATTTAAAAAGGCAAATATATCATTAAAAGGTACTTTATAAAAATAAAAAAAAAATAATGTAATTCTGCAAAAAACGAACTGAAAATCAAAATTTAAAGGGAACTATTCAAAAATTTAAAATAATCGATATTTTTCATAAAAATCGATTCTTTCTCATAGTTACCTGACATTCATAAAGTTCATGAAAACGCAACGGAATTTTCTTAAAAAAAGCCAGCAAGAAAACGTATTAAGCTTAATTAAAAGAGCAATAATATACAACGTCGACAGCGCCCACTATATCAATGTAGCTAATATCTTCAAAATGTAAAATGATACAATGTAACAAAATTCTAAGCAAAATCGTTATTTAACTGTCTTTATGCACAGCATGAATCATTACGTTAAGTGCACAGATAAAACTATTCCATATTTTAAATGAAATGTAGGTTAGCTTTTCCCATTTAAGGGGGAGAAAAGCGGAGGAAGTTGGAAGGGGCGGGGGGAATGTGCTCTGGTGACCTTTCCCCCAAAGCGCCTAAAGCACTGCTGTCAGAACAATCTATCAAATTGAGGAGTGAGATTATTTCAACCTCCTGATTAAAGCGCGCATCTAAGATTCCGGTCCAAAATCATTTAGAAACGATTATTTGAAATAATCTGTTTGAAATGAAACGCTGAATTTTCATTTATTTGTATTCTAATCACATTCAGAAATCAATTCTTTATTTCTCGATACCTTTTATAAGATTTGTTTAAACGAAAAAACTAGAGAGAAAATCTAATGAAATGAGCGAAAGTGGTCTCCGCAAAACTTTCTCGCATGCTCTCAAATAAACTTGTCACGTCAGAGATGGTCTTGCATGGCAATGGCGGACAACAGATACGAAATATTAACTTTTGGAGCGAATTTAACATTTTTACTGAATCTATCGTGTGAACTTCGGCGAGTATTTTCGCGATTAATCCCTGGCATGCCTTAATAGTATTCAAAAATCGAATCTGTGTTTCAGACACGTTTCTCTGATCCGATTGAAACAGAAACAATTTGACACAAAAATACACTTGTAGTCACAAAATTAAACATAGTGTTTAGTATATTTAAATTATTGTGTTCTTGAATTATCGTTTAGCTTTTGGAATTCTGAATTAGTGTTTTGAAATACCGAAAGTGAGAGTTCGACAGCGAGTCAATCCTTGATTGAATTTGGTTTAAAATTTGACAGGTAATCTATCTACACTATAGATGTTAAATCAATACAGTGAGTCTTATTTACCTATCTCTCTTTATTTAGTAATTACCGTGTTAAGTTATATTCGAACAGCCGTACAGACGGACTTCCTCTGAATATATTTTTGTTTTAAATCTGATAAAAGTCTGCAAATTTGGTGTAAGAAACGTATATCAAATTTCAACCGTTTAGCTCAAAGCGTTTTTGAGTTAGACAGACAGACGGACATTTTCTAGAAATATGTGTTTCGAACTCAGAGAGGTCTAAAACATGGAGATTCGTCAAAATCTCGAATTCATAATTTTTGATGATTACTATATTTTCTCTATATTACGTAGACGAGAAAATGAAAAGGAAAATAATGCATAACAGTTTGAAATGTATGCAGTTATTAACATAAATTCAAAATACTTGATTTCTAGGGGATTGCCTAGTATTCTGCAAGTGGAAATATAACCGTTTAACTTAACAGAGCGCCATCTTTGGAGAAACGCGTGAACTATTAATGAAGGAAGAGAAGTAATTTGATCTTTGTCCTTAGAATACTTCAATGATGATATTAACTTTTGTACGGATGAGAAATTTTTTTTCATGTGTTGTGAGAGTGGAGATAAAATCATTTATAATTAATATAAAATAATTTATTTTATATAATAATATTAAGATTTCAATTTTCATAAACTTTCGAATAAATTGAGCTTTGATTACAAAAATTTAATAAAATTATTTATAAAATAATTTTTTAGTATACTAAAAAGATATTTTTTTATTCCAAATATTTTCTAACTTTCAATCTTTAATTAATAATAATTATAAATAAAATAAAAATTTTAAAATCAATTTTACTTCTCAAATCGACAACCAGATGGTACTACGTGAATGGAATCACAATTTAATTAAACTAATGAATTAACTGATAACTCAATTGTGTATTGTCCTCAAGGACACATAATCAGCAAAATATCAAAATGCCAGCACAGCAGGAAGAAATTCAAGGAACAATTACAAGATTCCATCTCTACAAACATAAAAAAAAATGAAATTAAATGTGAATAAAAAAAGAAATTATAATTTATCTTTTTTAAAAACATTATGGAATCTAGATGTGTACAAGATAATTCGTAACTCGTCCATAGCAGATTAAATATCAGTAGGAAATCTCCATTCCTTTTAATTATAAAGGATAATATCAGTGTTTGTATATAGGCAGGCACTTTACAAACCAAACTACTGAATCTAGAGATATCATACCTAGTAAAAACAACATTAGAAAGCAAGACATTCCATCTTATTTTTTTTTTAGAAATTTAATTAATTAAATAGAAAGTGGGATTTTATCGTTTTTCGGCGATACTTTCCAAAAATATTACTGCATAAAAATAATTTTCGTATTGTTTAAAATACAAATCTTTTCAATGACAATTTGTTATATAATTTTTCCCTCAATTTGATATAAAAATATTTTCTTGCACAGTTTTTAATGATAAATTTCATTGTTGCAATGAAATTCAAACCCTTTTTATTGTTTCAGCAAATATTTAACATTTTTATTGTTGAAAACTAATTTTATTAAAAGATTCTGTTCTGTTATTATCTGTGCAGTTTATAAAGCGAAACAAGAAAGTCATGTTTACAGCAATTGCGAAAGATGACATGGATTTTGAAGTAGATTACTTGGAAAATTACATTTTTAATGACACTATAATGTCATGGGACTTGATGCCATAAGGAAGGTGAAGATTTTTTGAACCCTACTTTAATGTCTATCAGAACTTGGTGCTTAAAAATACTCTTTTCGGGAATGACGATTATCAAAAATTTTCACACGAAATTAAATGAAAATTAAACGCAACCAATATTCCCAGTAAACTGACAGGTCGCTAGTTGTTAATAAAAAGAGAATTATCTGTAGATAATGAATATAAAGCTAATAATCTATTAACAGCAACGAATTAAGATATAAACTTTATTGAAGCATCTAAGTAGGTCCAAAGATTTAAAAAAAAACCGAAATATTTTAAAGTTTATATTATATTTTTATATTAATATAAGCAAAAAATGATGAATAAAAGTGAAATTATTTAAATATCTATAACTTCTGAAGAAAAAGGCATATTTTGATATAAATTTTAGCATTTACTTACAAAACTAGGATTGCTCTAGAGAAAAGAAACTTAAATTTTTCTTTATAACATTACATGTATAACATATCTTAAAGTGCAAACAACTATTATCTAAGAAATATATATAAATAAAAAAAATTGTATAATATACAAAATTATCCATACAATTTTGGATTTTTTTTCAACAATATTTACATTAAAGAATCATAAATCCATTTCTAGAGCATTCAACATCAAATCCAAAGTTTATTACATTCTGCATAACATAAGGAGCATTAATTATTAATTTAATTAAGATATCTTGATAGTTTTTTAAGACATGATGATACTCTACAATAGAAATATGAAAAACTTATCCTTCAGGAAATGCATTTGACGTTTTCATATGCTTATAAATAAGCATCACTTTCAAGTCAATAGACTGCAAAAAAAAAAAAAAAAAAAAAATCTAAATTTATGCTTTTAATCTAGTTGGATACCTTAATAAGGAAAATGAATTATTCAAGAATATTTGCGGTCATTGGATTTATTTTAATACATTTCTTTTTTAATAAATAATTTTTTTCATTTCACCTATTAATCTTTGCGTCATTTCTTATATTTCTTATTATTTTCTGCATTATTTAATTCCTTTAATGCATTAAATCCATAATATAGGCAGCAATGGATAAAAAAAATGCAACGAGCATAATTAGTTGCAACATGTTACATGATTTATAGCATTTGAATCAGCCATTACCGAGAAAATGGGGTCAATAAATAAAAAATACTCGTTGTTTAGTTGCATAAAATTTTTGAAACCCAAAAGCCATTTCCAATTCTAAACCCTTATCACCATTCCAAATCGCCAAACAACGCATCCGAAAACCAGTCGAATTGAAACAAATAGCAAAGATTAATATCTGGCGGGCCGTATTCTCATTCAGTTGGTACATGCCGAAACACGTTCGCCAAACCTTGACGGAAATTAACCACCCAAAAATACCACCAAATTCGCCAAGTTCGCAGAAAACAATATCCATCTTGCAACAACATGGCAGATGCGTGTGAAGGCAAGAAAAAAAGATCCAGGAAGGCAAGCAACAACAAAAAAAAAGGAACAGCAAAGCACAGATAAAACCCTAAAAGCACAGGGAATAGAAAACCCGTTGCTCACTCAAAGTTGTAAACAGTGGAAGTTGCGTTGAAAAATAAACGTGGGGCGGACTATTGGAGAAGAGAGACAAATGCTTCTATTTTCGGTTACATGGGACCTACCATCAGTTATCGCTTGGCAGCGAACAACGCGTGGAGAAAAATCGTTTGGTCATTTGCTTCCCCCTCCCTAGACGCCTTTTAGGTGTTTCGCATTTTCTTTGTAGCAGATTAAATGTAATTTTTTACTCACTACAATTCTTTTCAATCGTCACATAAATTAGAATAAAAGTAAAAAGGTGTCGGGCGGCGTCATGTAACAATTTGCATTTCTCTTTTAAATATATGAGATAAAAATGTAATAACACAATGTAAAATTTAAAGAATTTCAAAAATAAATAATAAAAAGATACTTTTCTGTCGATTAGTCAACTTTGGCGAATAGTTCTTTACTTTTGGCTATGTTGGTTAAATTTAATTTTAGGTAAATCGTTTAGATACAGTTTCATGCCTATGATTAGTCAAACTGTCAGTCATTAATGGAGCGTTATTTTAATTGGTTTACATACGTTCTGTCTACTGTGTACATGAACCTTTCTAATGGAAACCCGTAACATCACAACGCTATTAAAAAATAAATATTGGGTTCGTCAATCCTCCAATTTTCACTTTATTGTAACATCATTTTTTAATCGTCTTGGGATCTGCATTGTTATTAAACAGAATTAATCTTAAGGTTTCAATAATGGAAGAAAATCAAACGATTAAATATTTGATGAAGCAATGATAACAGTTTGAATTTCAAAGCAAAAATGTAACATATAGTTGAAAACTAGGCGGAAAAAATTGTTCTTGAAAAATGACAAAATTTATCCTCAGGGCTATTAAATTAGTATAATTTAAAAACATTTATTAAAATCTTAAAAAGGCACAAAATTCATTTTGAGTAATATTATTGTCGAAAATTTTTAATTATTGCGGAGAAATGCCAAGATTCAGATCAATTTTTAATTAACTCAAATTCTAATGAAAGTTTGAAAAAGGAAGAAAGAAAGAAAAACGCTCTGAGGTACACATGCCCAACCTCCAAAGTATATATGTACCAAATTTGGTAACTGTAGGTCAAATGTTCTTGCCATTAGAGTGCCGATACACACACGTTTTTATTCTTAGTAGATTTATTAGATGTAACGAAATTTTTTAAAAGAATGCAATAAACACCAATTTTATACACTCACAGACATAATTCCAATAATGAAACTAACTTTTAAGCAGTTTAAAACACACATTTATATTGTCACGTAGATACTTTAGTATAGAACTCAATGACACACACAGAAGAAGTAGAGCTAAATCAATTTATTAACTGAACTGAGAACACAGTGACTGACAAATCTTCTGCTTTTATATTAGCAGGGAAAGTTCCAGAATACTTTTCTGGAGGCAGTAAGAAAAGTCCAGAACACTTGTCTGGTAAACTAAAGAAATGTCCAGAATCTTCTGGAACATGAAATAAAGGGAAACATAAAATCAAAGAATTAGATATTTACACAAACTGTACATCGCATTGTTGCTAGGGAGATTCGAACTCGCGATCTCTTGATTATAAGTCCAGTGCTATGACCATTCGGCCATGGAGATTCGATTGTGTCTTTTTTCAATGCGACAATATGCTACATTCAGAACTTTTTACTTTAATTATTTTTTTTTGTTTCCTTTTTCAAATGAACTACGAGATGGTGTCAATCATATGGAATCAAAATATAATTAAATTAATTGATAAGCTGATAATAAATCTTTGAAAATATTAAAATAATATATATTGGCCAAGAACACACAATGTTCAAAATTCTAAAATTGAAGCTCTCCAAAAACAGAGAGGGGTGGAAAACATTTCGTTACAAATATGAAACAAATCAAATAAAATAAAAAAAAGATTTAAAAATAGTGTTCCGAAGACAAGGAGACAAATAAGCAAGTATCGTAATTCATCAAAATCTCGCGATGATTAAAATTCTCTCGTCGTACCTTATATTGAAAGGCATATTGTTTAAGCAGTTTCTAAATCTTCACGGAAAAATCATTTCTGATACTTGCAAATAACAGACGCATATTGGTTGATAAAGTGCAAAACATGAGGGATGAGACAATTTGAAAACAAACGCAAAGCGTGTGATCATGAGTTTCAGCTCATATACAGAGCACTTGTCAAGCTTGGATTAGTTTACTTGTGGACAGCTGAAAATACCCGATAAGAAGCACGCCAGCGTTCGGAAAGAATTCGATTGAATATCGGGATGGTAAACCAGAAGCACTAGCAGAAAGTCACGCTTTCAAAATGACAGTGAATCAAAACATTCTTAATTGCAAAGAATTAAGGTAATGCTGGACAGATTATGGCTGGGAATCTTTTAAGTTTTCCGTTTCTGTTTAGTAAAGAATAAGTTTTCTAAATGGGTAAAACTATAAATTTTACGCTGAACACGTGAAAGAAACAGTGGAATAATATTTAATTATATTAGGATACGTTTTGAAGCTGAATTTTCGAAGGGGAAAAAAAAATTAAACAATTGAAAATAGTTTGGACTTTAATCAGACGAAGAGGGTGGCACATGAGTCGACAAAGTTGCAATGGGCGATGATGTAACCCGGGTTAATCGAGCTCCGCAACATTTTTTTTTTTTTAGTCTCAGTTCATTATCAGTGGTTTAGTAAGTAAATGTTTGGCTCCCCCCCCCCTCTAATGTATTTTCATTTCAAAAATTTATATAACTTAATGCATTTTTATTCTGTTGGCATTCAGGCCATTTATACTTTCGTTTGTCTACCACTCGCTCTAGCATTGCGAAGGAAAGCGCAAAGGAATACAGAACTTTCGGTTTTTGTTACTTTTGTTAGGGAATAATAATGTTGTTGTTTCTAATGGCACTTGTCAATAATAATAATTATGCATTTAATAATCGTAAGAAAAATATTTATGCATTTATTGTATTTAAACATAACGAAGTAATTAGAAAAAAATATAAGGAATTGGACGTCATCTATTTTTACCAAACCACTGGTCGAAAGGTAACTTTTGATTTTAGACAGTAACTTTTATTATTGGTTATTATGAAAATGGAAATGAGATAAATGAAAAGTTTGATTTATTCATCGAAAAAAAAAATCAACTGTCAACCTTTGGAATTCAAAATTTACAGCTTTTGTCAACCTGTTGCAATATTTATAGCTCTTGTCATAAACTGTCAACTCATATAAATAAACGGCATGAATGGCATGAAAAGTTTTTAAAATATATATATATATATATATATATATATATATATATATATATATATATATATATATATAAGCATGATTATTTTATTTTTACGGAAACCATATATTGGATTAGACTTTTGATTTTGTTACCGATACCGATAAATATACCAATTTTTAGTATTTTTAAAGGAGTTAAGTACATGCCAACTCCTATCAGCAAACGAACTTTGTTAATTTAACATCATATTTCTCGCACTGGTACGATGGTTGGGTGATAACAGAAGAACAAATTTCATCTGTCTAGCTGTTTTCGTTTTGTAGCTATCGTGTTAACTTATATTCGAACAACCGGATAGACAGACTTCTTATCAGATTTTGCTCATGCAATATGCAAATGCATGAGCAAATATGCAAATTTGGTGTAAAGATCATATACCGAATTTCAACCGTCTAGCTCAAAGCGTTTTTGAGTTATCTTTGTCACTGACAGACAGACAGACAAACGGACCTTTTCAAAAAGTGTGTTTCTCAAATTAAGGACAGTCTAAAACGTGGAGATTCGTCAAAATCTCGAATTCGAATTTTATGACGAATACTATACTTTATCCATACTACTTACATGAGAAAGTAAAAATGGCACGATCCTAACCTACGAATTAAAAAAATAATAATAATCCTTAAATGTATATTGTTGCCAATTGTCTACATCCAGTTCCACTTAATTTTATTCGAAAACCTGAGTGTGTCCGAACGCACATTGATAAACATAGACAATAAATCATGTGTGAAAGAAAAAAGGCGACACCACTTTTGACGGGTAAGTTATATTTTTTTACATTTGAATGTGGTGGGGGATGAAGTTCAGTGTGTTGCCTGAGGAGGCAGTTTCTATTGTTGAGTTCCCTATAAAAGAGTTACCTATCTAATTGTTAAAAAATTACTTCTCCTCTGTTGTCAGGTAAGCTATCAATGTTTGATATTGCATTTCAAAATTATATTAGATACAAGATAGAAATTTGGAAAATACTGTATGTTGCCAAAAGTCTACATACAACTTTTTTCAAAATAAATATACCATATTATTATTTGGATTTTTTTTATATATTATTTACGTAATCTATGACAATTTTCCTATATTAAACGTTTTTTTTTTTTAAATTCAAAACAAATAATCATGCATTTAAGGGTTAAGCCTAGACTAACAGACTACCGCATCCTCCAAAAAGTAATAACCGAATTACATTATTTATAATTTTACTAACAACAAAATTTAAAAAAAAAATAATATTAATCCAAACCATCTTATATATAATCCACAAATAAGGCCACATAAATATCCAGCATAAAGGCTCTTTGTTTACCTTTCAGAACGAAACGCAACCGAAGTAAATCATTTACAAAAAGGAAAAATCTTGTTGTTCGCGCCAAACGCTCACCAAACACAGCCAATCCTCTATCATTCCGACCTCAATCTGACAGACACTATTTCCGAAATTTGTTCTCTCAATCCGTTTTTCTCTCCTCCGTCGCTCCTCCTAGACACAATTATCTTTCTACACGGCCACTTATGTCATTGCTGGCGACCCACCCACCCCTGGCAACCCCATGGGACCATTCTATCACACTGTGACACTGGCAATTGGATTCGTCCGTTACGCAACCCCTCTGTACACCCCCGACTCCTATCTCTGCTGCCTTTTATTCCTAGAACTTTCTCTCTCTCTTCCCCCCCTTCTTGCGAACGAATATAGATTTAAAAAATTAGAGAAGAAAGAAGACTTAAAAAGAAAATAAAGTAGAAAATAAATAAAAAAAAATTGCATAGACTTTTGGTTATAAAAGAAAACAAGGTTTTAGAGGAAGAAAAATTTTGGGGGCTTTTTGGTTTGCTGTTTGTGTTGTTGTTCCATGTTTTGTTCTATTTACGTAAATAAAGGAGCAAGGTGTAATTACACGGTTGCCAAAGTTTTAAAAAGGCGAAAAAGTTTAGAATTTAGTAAGGATCTCTTATTTTCAATCTTTCACATTTTTTTTCCTCTCTTAACTTTCTGTGATATCTTGCATTTCTGTGATAACCCAAGAGATTAGAAGATTTTAAATGCATCGGTTGGACACACCGGGCGTGTCTAAACAAAATAAGTCGAAGAATAATTTTTTTTTCTTTTTTGAAAAAAAAAAGTTTGATTTGCTTAAGATTTAATTTAGAAACCGAATTTAACATGGACATTTGAACGTGTACTTGAATTTTTACTTGAAGTTGAATGTTTTAAGCTAAGATCTTTTTGCTCAGTCTGCATATCTTGTTTTTGCATTTGATGCATGAAACATTCAACAATTCTGTTTCTAAAACTCAATGTCAAAGAGCAAAAAGTAATAACTATTCAATGCTAAGTCGAAATTTCAATATAAAAATAAATTTAAATGTAAAGGCAAACTATAATATCTTGCTTATATTAAATTCCATTTTCAATAAAATTAAACTTTACTGTGAAATGCAAACGATAATACTTTGTTTATATTAAGTTTTATTTTCAATAAAATTAAACATTGCTGTGAAATGCAAACTATAATATCTTGCTTATATTAAATTCCATTTTCAATAAAATTAAACATTGCTGCGAAATGCAAACGATAATACCGTGTTTATATTAAGTTCCATTTTCAATAAAATTAAACTTTACTGTAAAATGCAAACGGTAATATCATACCAACATTAGTTGCAACTTCAATAAAATCAAATAAATTTTGATGTGACATGGAAATGAAAATTGTTTATTTTTAGTTGTAGCTTCAATAAAATTAAGCTTTGATGTCTCTGCAAGATATTATAATTTGAAGTTATAAGTATGATATTGTAAGTTTGATATTTTAAAGCTATACAATTGTCTCAAAAACCTTGACCGCGGCTTTTATTTCTTAAATATTGATCACAAACATATACTGTAAATTACGAAGTTGCATAAAAAAAGGTGCAAAATGTTATGAAATCGGTTAAAATTTTCAGGGGATTAAACTTTAAAAAATACAAAATTTAAAGTTTTATACGGACCCCATACAAAAAAAAAAAAAATACCAAGGAGTAAAATGTGCCCCATTCTCTAATAAGGTCATGTACAAAATTTCAGAATTTTATCATGAAAACTCTCAAAGATATGTTAAAACATAGTTAGTGAAGGGTCAATCACAAATTAAAATGCAAATGTTTACAGCTTCAGTGCAAATGACGTGACGCCGGAATGCATCATAAGAAAAGAATGCTTTATATCTTTAGTTTTAAATACAAATTTTAAAATCTATGCTTCCTGAAAAATACTTGAAAACTGTATATCCTGAATTACAGAATATAACTTAAAAATAGCACAGTCAATGTACTTGTAAAAAAAATTATGTAATCTTTCCTTTAAGTTATTATTTCTACAAATTTTCAATACTTTTGAACCAATAAATAGAAAAATTATTATTTATTTATTTAATCATTACTTTCTTTGTTAATTTATGTGCGACCCCAAAAACACGAACATCCGACATGATTTTTCCACTTTGCGAACTCATATCCAGGCATAGAAAAGTGGTTTAAGTCAGCATTTATGTAGTTTCATATCTTTGGGACTTTTTGTAATAAATTGCTGAAATTTTGTACATGACCTTATTAGAAAATGGGGCACATTTTACTCATTGGGATTTTTTTTTTTTTTTTTTTTTTTTTTGTACGGGGTCTGTAGAAAAATTTAAATTTTGTATTTTTTGCAGTTTAATCCCCTGAAAATTTTAATCGATTTCATAACATTTTACACCTTTTTTTACGCAACTTTGTAATTTACAGTATATGTCTATGATCAATATTTAAGGAATAAAAGCCAAGGTCAAGGTTTTTGAGACACCCTGTATACATGTTAAAACAAGCATTAAAAATGAATTTTTGAAAAGTGAAATTTTAAAAAATATTTATACTTTAGAATTACTTAGATGTTTTATGCCAGATTTTTTCAGTTGTTAAAATTAGATGAGACTTTTCTGTTCTTTTTTTAATTCCAAAAAAAATCTTTCACCGTTTTATTAATTATGCTTATTTATATATTTTATTTTAAATTTTT
The DNA here is from genome assembly GCF_947563725.1 of Argiope bruennichi. NCBI lineage: Eukaryota > Metazoa > Arthropoda > Arachnida > Araneae > Araneidae > Argiope > Argiope bruennichi. The sequence continues at coordinate 45,979,211 of NC_079160.1, forward strand.
ATAATTTGCCCCTTAATAAGGAAGAAATTTTATTAATTATCTTCAAAAATCATGCTCCACATTGTCATGGCCTACATAGCTGTGAGTTGCATTTCTTTTCTTGGATGCTACACGAAATTATCAAAAATTTTATTGAAGAAATTTGAAAGATGTGTGCATTAAAAATGATTTAAATATGAATAAAAGCTGTATGTTAAAATTCATGCAGAATACAAAAGATTGCGGACAAAAAATTACGCGATAAAAATATACACAAAACAAATTAAGATTTAAATTATTCTGTAACTGTTAATAAAAGATAACTGCTACTTTTAAATATTATTTTCAAAAATAATTTACATTTCATTTTGATTTAAAACATAATAAAAATAATAAGAATGAGTAAGAAAATAACATTTTGAGTAATAGATGAAAATAACATTCAAAGTAATAATTCTTTCTGAAAATAATACAAAAATTTCCAAAAATACTAAAAAAATTCTAAAAAAAACAAACAAAACGTATAAATAGATGAAGCACTGTAGAAATCAGAATAAATAATTTATTTAGCATGGATAGTATTCGAATTCAAATATATTTAATGCTCTTATTTTTGATTTAGAAACATACTGATAAATTCACAACTTCGAAAATGCTGAGTTAAGGCATCATATTTATTAACAATGAAAGTGAATGATTTGTTAATGATAAATGCGGCTGCTGTCTAAGACAGTATAATTAAAAGCCCGTTCGTCCATTATGGTTTTGGAAGATATACTTTCAGTTTTAAAATGGCGTTTAACATAGTTTGGTGAATACTGTGGGACCGCTCTTTTTACTTTCCGTATATGTAGTATAGAGAAAGTATAGCAATCGCCGAAAAATCCGAATTCGACATTGTGACGAATTTTTAGATCTCCCTGAATCTGAAAAACACATTTTTGGAAAATATCTTTGTCACAGGCAGACAGACGGACAACTTAAAAAAACCCGGTTTGATCTAGACGGATGAAATTTACCATCTTTATACCAAATTTATAGATTTCTATCAAATTTCGAGCCATATCCACTCAAAGGAAGTCTATCTGCCTGGCTGTTCGAATTTAAATTTAATATGATAACTACAAAACGGAAAGAACTAGACAAATAAAATTCAATACACAAAATTAACAACTATAGTCTAGACACTTTTCACATTTTGAGCCAAATCCCCTATGGGATTTTATGATTATAATTGTAATTTTTGCCGCTCTTTTGTTTCAGTCTGTTAGGAAGAACGTGTCTGAAACACAAAATCTATTTTTGTATACTATTAACCGTATATTAAAGATTAATTGTCAAAAGTTACGAAAGGACCAAGGATCACACGATAGATTCAGTAAAAATGCTAAATTCAAGCGTTCTTTGGAATAACACTTTTACTAGGAAGTGTGTGGGAAGGTTTTGGGAAGACTACACCCACTGGTTTATTGCATACATTTTGACACTTTGTAGTTTTTTCGCATGTTATTGAAATTTGTTAAATGGCTCTTCTATTTATTAGCTGGCCGCGGTGGCCTGGTGATAAGGTCTCAGCTTGTGAGCCGTAAGGTTTCAGGTTCGAGACCCGATTCCATCGAAGGACCGTCATATAAGGGGGTCTGTTGCACGTTAAATCCGTCATGCCAAACGTCCTTCCGCTGGTGTGGTGGGGTGTGGCATGGTGAGGGGGGTGCCCGCTCAGGTGTCGTCCTCGTCATCTGACCGCGGTTCATAATTACGAGGTACGTCCCAAAATAGCCCTAGTGTTGCTTTACAAGGGGAGGTTAATATAACTAAACTAATCTATTTATTAGCAAATATTAGGATTGGGCTTTCTTTTCCCTTAAAGTTTCGATAGACTATAAAGAAGTCAAATGATCCATTAGAAAGAAGAAGGCCCTCTTATTTCACACATACTGACAAAAAGTTCAATCATTTTCATGAATATTTATCATTTATGTAATAAATATATTTTGAATATTTTTGTCTAGTCAGCAAATTCTACCTGAACATTTTTTTTTTCTTTAAAATTACACAATGATTATGTTATTTCCTGCGACCTTGCTGCAACAGATAAAAATGAAACAAAAAATAAAAAAAGTATCCCCTATTGTATCAGCACATTTTTTACATCCGTTAATATTTGTATAATTTCAGATCGAATTGCAATTCCATTTCTTCCTTGAAGATCTGATTATTTACGAATATGTTTCTTTGTTACTTTGATAAAAATCAAAGCTGTTATGCGAATTATGTATGCATTTATATACGCATTCTCATGTAAGTGGATTAATTTTTTCCGGGAAATTATTCAGTAGGAGTATCTGACACTGAATGTTACAAGAAATAAGGATGAATGTATTATGATATCAGGAAAGCAAAACCTACCAATATTTATCCTTGTTTTTATTTGCAGCAATGACTAGCGAAATTTTTCTTATCGCGATCTGCTTGCATTTCTCTTGACTTATTCATTCTCTTACGTGATATAAACTGATATTTTTGATTGTACCTGCTTGCTATTTTTGAATCGATATGTCAAGGTCAAGATTTAGAGGCAGCATTTCAAGTTTATTGTAGCAGATTTGAAATGATACGCAGTTTTCATATTTCTTCAGTTTCTTCCTAAGGTAGAAATTCGGTTCATTCCGGTTCATGTGCTGAATGACATTATACTGCCATTAGATTTTAAAGCGCCTGATTTTTATTAAAATAAATGCTAAAATATATAACTTTATCTGCAGTGATTTGTAGATTTCAGCATACGAAATGCAATGGAAATAAGTCGAACGAAAGACGGTTTGTATTGATAAGTAATTTGAAATGTAAGAAATGCGGATAGAAGATACTGAATAATAACATAAACATATCATTACTGAACTTCTAGCTAGTAACAAGTACATTAAAATATTTTTAAATTTCTCCATTTTCATCTTAAGGTAGAAATTCGGTTCATTCCGGTTCATGTGCTGAATGACATTATACTGCCATTAGATTTTAAAGCGCCTGATTTTTATTAAAATAAATGCTAAAATATATAACTTTATCTGCAGTGATTTGTAGATTTCAGCATACGAAATGCAATGGAAATAAGTCGAACGAAAGACGGTTTGTATTGATAAGTAATTTGAAATGTAAGAAATGCGGATAGAAGATACTGAATAATAACATAAACATATCATTACTGAACTTCTAGCTAGTAACAAGTACATTAAAATATTTTTAAATTTCTCCATTTTCATCTTAAGGTAGAAATTCTGTTCATGCCAGTTCATGTGCTGAATGACATTATACTGCCATTAGATTTTAAAGCGCCTGATTTTTATTAAAATAAATGCTAAAATATATAACTTTATCTGCAGTGATTTGTAGATTTCAGCATACGAAATGCAATGGAAATAAGTCGAACGAAAGACGGTTTGTATTGATAAGTAATTTGAAATGTAAGAAATGCGGATAGAAGATACTGAATAATAACATAAACATATCATTACTGAACTTCTAGCTAGTAACAAGTACATTAAAATATTTTTAAATTTCTCCATTTTCATCTTAAGGTAGAAATTCTGTTCATGCCAGTTCATGCGCTGAATGACATTATACTGCCATTAGATTTTAAAGCGCCTGATTTTTATTAAAATAAATGCTAAAATATATAACTTTATCTGCAGTGATTTGTAGATTTCAGCATACGAAATGCAATGGAAATAAGTCGAACGAAAGACGGTTTGTATTGATAAGTAATTTGAAATGTAAGAAATGCGGATAGAAGATACTGAATAATAACATAAACATATCATTACTGAACTTCTAGCTAGTAACAAGTACATTAAAATATTTTTAAATTTCTCCATTTTCATCTTAAGGTAGAAATTCTGTTCATGCCAGTTCATGCGCTGAATGACATTATACTGCCATTAGATTTTAAAGCGCCTGATTTTTATTAAAATAAATGCTAAAATATATAACTTTATCTGCAGTGATTTGTAGATTTCAGCATACGAAATGCAATGGAAATAAGTCGAACGAAAGACGGTTTGTATTGATAAGTAATTTGAAATGTAAGAAATGCGGATAGAAGATACTGAATAATAACATAAACATATCATTACTGAACTTCTAGCTAGTAACAAGTACATTAAAATATTTTTAAATTTCTCCATTTTCATCTTAAGGTAGAAATTCGGTTCATTCCGGTTCATGCGCTGAATGACATTATACTGCCATTAGATTTTAAAGCGCCTGATTTTTATTAAAATAAATGCTAAAATATATAACTTTATCTGCAGTGATTTGTAGATTTCAGCATACGAAATGCAATGGAAATAAGTCGAACGAAAGACGGTTTGTATTGATAAGTAATTTGAAATGTAAGAAATGCGGATAGAAGATACTGAATAATAACATAAACATATCATTACTGAACTTCTAGCTAGTAACAAGTACATTAAAATATTTTTAAATTTCTCCATTTTCATCTTAAGGTAGAAATTCTGTTCATGCCAGTTCATGTGCTGAATGACATTATACTGACATTAGATTTTAAAGCGCCTGATTTTTATTAAAATAAATGCTAAAATATATAACTTTATCTGCAGTGATTTGTAGATTTCAGCATACGAAATGCAATGGAAATAAGTCGAACGAAAGACGGTTTGTATTGATAAGTAATTTGAAATGTAAGAAATGCGGATAGAAGATACTGAATAATAACATAAACATATCATTACTGAACTTCTAGCTAGTAACAAGTACATTAAAATATTTTTAAATTTCTCCATTTTCATCTTAAGGTAGAAATTCGGTTCATTCCGGTTCATGCGCTGAACGACATTATACTGCCATTAGATTTTAAAGCGCCTGATTTTTATTAAAATAAATGCTAAAATATATAACTTTATCTGCAGTGATTTGTAGATTTCAGCATACGAAATGCAATGGAAATAAGTCGAACGAAAGACGGTTTGTATTGATAAGTAATTTGAAATGTAAGAAATGCGGATAGAAGATACTGAATAATAACATAAACATATCATTACTGAACTTCTAGCTAGTAACAAGTACATTAAAATATTTTTAAATTTCTCCATTTTCATCTTAAGGTAGAAATTCTGTTCATGCCAGTTCATGCGCTGAACGACATTATACTGACATTAGATTTTAAAGCGCCTGATTTTTATTAAAATAAATGCTAAAATATATAACTTTATCTGCAGTGATTTGTAGATTTCAGCATACGAAATGCAATGGAAATAAGTCGAACGAAAGACGGTTTGTATTGATAAGTAATTTGAAATGTAAGAAATGCGGATAGAAGATACTGAATAATAACATAAACATATCATTACTGAACTTCTAGCTAGTAACAAGTACATTAAAATATTTTTAAATTTCTCCATTTTCATCTTAAGGTAGAAATTCTGTTCATTCCGGTTCATGCGCTGAACGACATTATACTGCCATTAGATTTTAAAGCGCCTGATTTTTATTAAAATAAATGCTAAAATATATAACTTTATCTGCAGTGATTTGTAGATTTCAGCATACGAAATGCAATGGAAATAAGTCGAACGAAAGACGGTTTGTATTGATAAGTAATTTGAAATGTAAGAAATGCGGATAGAAGATACTGAATAATAACATAAACATATCATTACTGAACTTCTAGCTAGTAACAAGTACATTAAAATATTTTTAAATTTCTCCATTTTCATCTTAAGGTAGAAATTCTGTTCATGCCAGTTCATGTGCTGAATGACATTATACTGACATTAGATTTTAAAGCGCCTGATTTTTATTAAAATAAATGCTAAAATATATAACTTTATCTGCAGTGATTTGTAGATTTCAGCATACGAAATGCAATGGAAATAAGTCGAACGAAAGACGGTTTGTATTGATAAGTAATTTGAAATGTAAGAAATGCGGATAGAAGATACTGAATAATAACATAAACATATCATTACTGAACTTCTAGCTAGTAACAAGTACATTAAAATATTTTTAAATTTCTCCATTTTCATCTTAAGGTAGAAATTCTGTTCATGCCAGTTCATGCGCTGAATGACATTATACTGCCATTAGATTTTAAAGCGCCTGATTTTTATTAAAATAAATGCTAAAATATATAACTTTATCTGCAGTGATTTGTAGATTTCAGCATACGAAATGCAATGGAAATAAGTCGAACGAAAGACGGTTTGTATTGATAAGTAATTTGAAATGTAAGAAATGCGGATAGAAGATACTGAATAATAACATAAACATATCATTACTGAACTTCTAGCTAGTAACAAGTACATTAAAATATTTTTAAATTTCTCCATTTTCATCTTAAGGTAGAAATTCTGTTCATGCCAGTTCATGTGCTGAATGACATTATACTGCCATTAGATTTTAAAGCGCCTGATTTTTATTAAAATAAATGCTAAAATATATAACTTTATCTGCAGTGATTTGTAGATTTCAGCATACGAAATGCAATGGAAATAAGTCGAACGAAAGACGGTTTGTATTGATAAGTAATTTGAAATGTAAGAAATGCGGATAGAAGATACTGAATAATAACATAAACATATCATTACTGAACTTCTAGCTAGTAACAAGTACATTAAAATATTTTTAAATTTCTCCATTTTCATCTTAAGGTAGAAATTCTGTTCATTCCGGTTCATGCGCTGAACGACATTATACTGCCATTAGATTTTAAAGCGCCTGATTTTTATTAAAATAAATGCTAAAATATATAACTTTATCTGCAGTGATTTGTAGATTTCAGCATACGAAATGCAATGGAAATAAGTCGAACGAAAGACGGTTTGTATTGATAAGTAATTTGAAATGTAAGAAATGCGGATAGAAGATACTGAATAATAACATAAACATATCATTACTGAACTTCTAGCTAGTAACAAGTACATTAAAATATTTTTAAATTTCTCCATTTTCATCTTAAGGTAGAAATTCGGTTCATTCCGGTTCATGCGCTGAATGACATTATACTGCCATTAGATTTTAAAGCGCCTGATTTTTATTAAAATAAATGCTAAAATATATAACTTTATCTGCAGTGATTTGTAGATTTCAGCATACGAAATGCAATGGAAATAAGTCGAACGAAAGACGGTTTGTATTGATAAGTAATTTGAAATGTAAGAAATGCGGATAGAAGATACTGAATAATAACATAAACATATCATTACTGAACTTCTAGCTAGTAACAAGTACATTAAAATATTTTTAAATTTCTCCATTTTCATCTTAAGGTAGAAATTCTGTTCATGCCAGTTCATGTGCTGAATGACATTATACTGCCATTAGATTTTAAAGCGCCTGATTTTTATTAAAATAAATGCTAAAATATATAACTTTATCTGCAGTGATTTGTAGATTTCAGCATACGAAATGCAATGGAAATAAGTCGAACGAAAGACGGTTTGTATTGATAAGTAATTTGAAATGTAAGAAATGCGGATAGAAGATACTGAATAATAACATAAACATATCATTACTGAACTTCTAGCTAGTAACAAGTACATTAAAATATTTTTAAATTTCTCCATTTTCATCTTAAGGTAGAAATTCGGTTCATTCCGGTTCATGCGCTGAACGACATTATACTGCCATTAGATTTTAAAGCGCCTGATTTTTATTAAAATAAATGCTAAAATATATAACTTTATCTGCAGTGATTTGTAGATTTCAGCATACGAAATGCAATGGAAATAAGTCGAACGAAAGACGGTTTGTATTGATAAGTAATTTGAAATGTAAGAAATGCGGATAGAAGATACTGAATAATAACATAAACATATCATTACTGAACTTCTAGCTAGTAACAAGTACATTAAAATATTTTTAAATTTCTCCATTTTCATCTTAAGGTAGAAATTCTGTTCATGCCAGTTCATGCGCTGAACGACATTATACTGACATTAGATTTTAAAGCGCCTGATTTTTATTAAAATAAATGCTAAAATATATAACTTTATCTGCAGTGATTTGTAGATTTCAGCATACGAAATGCAATGGAAATAAGTCGAACGAAAGACGGTTTGTATTGATAAGTAATTTGAAATGTAAGAAATGCGGATAGAAGATACTGAATAATAACATAAACATATCATTACTGAACTTCTAGCTAGTAACAAGTACATTAAAATATTTTTAAATTTCTCCATTTTCATCTTAAGGTAGAAATTCTGTTCATTCCGGTTCATGCGCTGAACGACATTATACTGCCATTAGATTTTAAAGCGCCTGATTTTTATTAAAATAAATGCTAAAATATATAACTTTATCTGCAGTGATTTGTAGATTTCAGCATACGAAATGCAATGGAAATAAGTCGAACGAAAGACGGTTTGTATTGATAAGTAATTTGAAATGTAAGAAATGCGGATAGAAGATACTGAATAATAACATAAACATATCATTACTGAACTTCTAGCTAGTAACAAGTACATTAAAATATTTTTAAATTTCTCCATTTTCATCTTAAGGTAGAAATTCTGTTCATGCCAGTTCATGTGCTGAATGACATTATACTGACATTAGATTTTAAAGCGCCTGATTTTTATTAAAATAAATGCTAAAATATATAACTTTATCTGCAGTGATTTGTAGATTTCAGCATACGAAATGCAATGGAAATAAGTCGAACGAAAGACGGTTTGTATTGATAAGTAATTTGAAATGTAAGAAATGCGGATAGAAGATACTGAATAATAACATAAACATATCATTACTGAACTTCTAGCTAGTAACAAGTACATTAAAATATTTTTAAATTTCTCCATTTTCATCTTAAGGTAGAAATTCTGTTCATGCCAGTTCATGCGCTGAATGACATTATACTGCCATTAGATTTTAAAGCGCCTGATTTTTATTAAAATAAATGCTAAAATATATAACTTTATCTGCAGTGATTTGTAGATTTCAGCATACGAAATGCAATGGAAATAAGTCGAACGAAAGACGGTTTGTATTGATAAGTAATTTGAAATGTAAGAAATGCGGATAGAAGATACTGAATAATAACATAAACATATCATTACTGAACTTCTAGCTAGTAACAAGTACATTAAAATATTTTTAAATTTCTCCATTTTCATCTTAAGGTAGAAATTCTGTTCATGCCAGTTCATGTGCTGAATGACATTATACTGCCATTAGATTTTAAAGCGCCTGATTTTTATTAAAATAAATGCTAAAATATATAACTTTATCTGCAGTGATTTGTAGATTTCAGCATACGAAATGCAATGGAAATAAGTCGAACGAAAGACGGTTTGTATTGATAAGTAATTTGAAATGTAAGAAATGCGGATAGAAGATACTGAATAATAACATAAACATATCATTACTGAACTTCTAGCTAGTAACAAGTACATTAAAATATTTTTAAATTTCTCCATTTTCATCTTAAGGTAGAAATTCTGTTCATGCCAGTTCATGCGCTGAATGACATTATACTGACATTAGATTTTAAAGCGCCTGATTTTTATTAAAATAAATACTAAAATATATAGCTTTTACTGTAATGACGTGTAGATTTTAGAGTACAAAATGCATTGGAAATAATTCGAACCAAACATGATTTGTATTGGCAAGTAATTTGAAATGTAAAAAATACAAAATGAAGAATAAAAGATATTGAATAATACAAGAAAACTATCGTTACTGAACTATTTAATGTAATATATTTATTTGAAATGAACAAATACAAAGTGAGGAATAAAAGATATTGAATAATAAAAGAAAAATATCTTTACTGAACTACTTAATGTAATTAATTTATTTGAATTGTAAGAAATACAAAGTGAGGTATAAAAGATATTGAATAATAAAAGAAAACTATCGTTACTGAACTATTTAATGTAATTAATTTATTTGAATTGTAAGAAATACAAAGTGAGGTATAAAAGATATTGAATAATAAAAGAAAAATATCATTATTGAACTACTAGCTAGTAACAAGTACATAAAAAAAACCATTATAAATTGTAGTTAACTGATACATTCTACAGCACTTCTCTTAGAAGATGTTTTCAGAATTTTCCGATACAGTGCCAAATTCTGACTACTTATTTTGGATTTTAAAAAGCTCCAGAATTTGTTCTACATTTGAATTAAATTTGTATTAATCAATCATTTATTTATAAATGAATAGTTCATATTAAAATATTAACTAAATTTATATCCTGAAACGTTAGATAAAAATAATTTTATACTCCCAGATATTTTATTGCATATAACTTGAAATAATCGTCATATTACCATGGGGTAATCCTGACTTTAAACCTATTTCTTCACAGTTTGATGATTTCCTCGAGTTTAAATCAACTATACAGGATTATGTTTGATTCAGCAATAAAAGATAATTTAAAATTAAATTTTTAAAAGTCAACCTTTGAGGAATTCCTTCCTAATTTTTATAACACAAACAATATGATCATCTTACTATATGATGCCGCTTCATAATATGTTGGTAATTTAATATGAAGGGAAAAAATATTAAAATAATTATTGTACTTCAGTTCTACCACCGTTAAAAAATAATTCACTATTTCATCATTTATGAATTTGTAGTAGTTTTTTTAGTTATTTACACCTTTTTTTGAGCCTATCCAATATTCCTTTGCAAATGCAATCTCCTCAAGGTAGCATGCAGAGTGTCTTGCATTAAAATTTAAAAAAAAACCCATCATATTATTCAATTATACTTTAAGGATCATATCATCCCTCTGTAGATGTACGCATATCAAATACTGAACAGTTAATTCATATGTATCTTCGTTATTCTATATTCAGTGAGATTTACTCACATTTTTTAGCATAAAAATTATCGAAATATTTCAGGGGTATGATTTAACTATTTCTAGCTACTTATTTTAATCGATGCATTCCTACAAATACCGAATGTAACCAAACTGTACAGAACATATTCAGAAAGTCGTACAAAAATAACAAATAAAATCTACAACACAAAAGCGATGGTGGTGTTTTTTTCTTCGGATCTTTATAAAAATAATAAACTACGTGCAACAACTATTTACTCATCAATTCCATATCCTCTACGCAATATCGGTTAACTGATGCGTTCCACGTTTATGACACTTTAGGTGCAAAATCACTTTAAATTTGCAAGCCACAGTTTGGTTTATTTATCCATCCTAACAACTGGATTCTTTGTTGTTCTTTCTATCCTCTTTTTGTAAATCTTTATCTTAGTCTTATGCAAAGTTTTGTTTAGCCGCACATCCTGTAATGCCTCGAGTAAAGTCAACAAAATTAGAAGGCTGTCGGTAAAGAAACGGAACGCTTCGTTACCCACACCAGTTATTCCTGGTGGCATGCTATCATTTATGTTTTTCTTGCCATAGTGTGGTTATAATTTTGTTTTTGAATAGTGGGGTCAAAGGTGAGGATTACCGAATGTCCCGTAGTGTTTTTACCTTACAAGCAAGGTAAAAGTTGATCGTCTTCGAAATATGTATTTTTTAAGAATTATAATGGATGGTTTTATCTGAAAGGATCCAAAAGGATAAATTTCTACAAACAAAAAATCCTTTGAAACTTTCAGTGGATAGAAAGTGAAGAAGAAATTAATTTTGTCAGTAATCAATAACTTGTAGTTATTGACCAAACCATAATATTATAAGTAATCGGGATTAAAATAAAATAGGGCTTCTCAGTCATTTTTTGTACATTTGGAATCCAACTTTCCTTATCAAAATTAGTTTGTTAGTTGTCAATAACAATTCGTCATTAATTTATTACTAACGAATTCATAAAGATAAACAATTTTACAAGTAACCAACAATAAAACAAAACAAGGCTTCTTAATCAATTTTGTATACTTCGGATCGAACTTTATGAAAATTAATTTTGTAATTCAGTCACAATAATTCGTAATTACTAATGAATTCATAATGTCCAACAATTTTACAAGTAACCAACAATAAAACAAAATAAGACTACTTAATTTTGTATATTTAGGATCCAACTTACCTTACGAGAATTAATTTTGTCAGTAATTAAAAAATTGAAATTGCTGACGAAAATGATGTATAATTATACAAGTAGCCAAGAATAAAATAATATAAGGCTTCTTAATCAGTTTTGTACATTCGAGATCCAACTTTCCTTATGAAAATTAATTTTGTTAGTAATCAATAATTTGTAATTACTATTTGTAATTCATAATGATAAACAATGTTAGAAGTAAAATAAAATAAGGCTCCTTAATGAATTTTGTACATTTGGGATCCAACTTTCCTTATAAAAATTAATTCTGTCTAACTAGTAATTTGTAATTACTAACGAATTCATAACGTTAAACAATTTTACAAGCAACCAGCAATAAAACAAAAAAAAGGGTTCCTAATCAATTTTGTATATTTGGGATCCAACTATCGGTAAGAAAATTAAATTTATCAATAGCCAGTAATTTGTAATTACTAATGAATTCATAATAATGAATAATTTTACAAGTAATCAATCAACAATAAAACAAAATAAAGGTTCTTAATTAGTTTTGTATATTTGGGATCCAACTATCCTTGTGAAAACTCATTTTGTCAGTAATCAATAATTTGTGGTTATTAATGAAATCTTATTGACCATTAATTTTACGAGCAATCAATAACAAGTAGAATAAGGTTTTTCAGCCATTTTTATATAAAGTATATTTTCTTTATGAATTAATCGGGCACCTAGATCTCTTTTCCATGAACTTTGCCATAATTTCAATTTAATTTGTAACTTTATAAAACATTCTGGGAATTATTTAAATATGCTTGCTTACTTTTTTTAAACGTATACATCATTCTTGTAAAATAAGTAAATAAAAAAATATGGATTTTTATTTGTTTGAATCATTGGTTCAGGATAGTTGAATTAAAATATTTCCTAGTATGAGAAAAAAATTATTAAAACCATGTTCGAATTTTAAGCAAAAATAATAAACATCGAATTCAGAGTTTTCAGACAGAATAAAAATGAATCATTAATTCGATGCTAAAAATTACTAAGACACGAATACAAATTAATTAAAACTATGTAAAGATATGTGTAGTGAACGCAAGCAAGTCAATTAAAAATATTACAAGAATATATTAGAAAATATATTATTAGAATATATGTTAATAAATAAGACATATGCATTTTCGCGAAGTAACTGAAATAAGAAAAAATTAGCATAAAATAATCCAGTAATCTGTTGTTTGAGTTAAAAAATAGTTGAAATGTGAAAATAAATCGATCCATTTGATGTACAGTCAGTCCTAAGAGTCACAAAATATCTAAACCCATCATTGACATTAAATATAATTTTTAATAGTGAATCTGAAAACCATGTTTCCCGGTTGCGAAACTAGTGAAATAATTTTCAAAATGAAACAAGAAGAAGAACATGAGGTTTAGAAATCTTTTGGATAAAAGCAAAATTTTCTTTTGAAGTGTAGAAGCGAAAAATCTAAAGATAAAATTTAAAAGACTTTTCGATTTAGCTCTTCAAAGATGAATTTTAATGAATTCTAATTGAAATTTTTGAAAAATAATTTCAGAAAACGTCGAAATTTTTTTGATTGATAAAGAAAATCACTTTCACGCATAAATTTTCTAGAAGAATATTTTACTAACATCATTTCTTGAATTTCTAATGTAATACATTAGCAAACGAAGCACGACTCTAGCGCCATCTCTTGGAATATAATAATTAATAACATAAGCGACTTCAAAGATATTCAAGAAATGTTGAATTCTTTGTAAATTTCATAGTTTGGAAATTTTTTATTAAAATGAAATAATTTTTTTATAGAATATTTAACAAAATCGTGAATACAGAATACTAATTAATTAAAATTAATAAATTAATTATTTTTGTGACATAATTTATAACTTGAGAAAAATATTTAAAATGACATATGAATTTGCTTGCGATAACTTAATAAAAATTAAATATTTCTTAAATTAATTTACAATCATAAACATTTCATTTGCATTTGATAAAGTAATAGTCAATTAATAATGAATAAAAAAAATCTTCATATCCATTTTCATTTCCTCTGTTATAGAAACTTTTAATTAATCATTTTTATCATTATTAATATTATATGCATTTTATAGATGTAATTTTATATTATTCCCATAAAATTGACAAATTTGTCAAAAATGTGTACAATGCAAATAAATTTAAATTATTTAAGTGTTTCTGTAAGAAAATAAGAAAACTTTAAGCCGATTTATATTTTTCAACATTTTTAATGACAAAACAGAAAAGAACTGTCTTTCAGTTCGATAAATCTGAAATAAACTGATGCAAAAAAAACAAACTAATACAGTTTAATACTTGTTGAGTATTATTTATAAATCCTTAATGAAACAAAATTTATGAAATCGAATTTAATGATATTTTATAATGCTGCATTATTTTTAGAAATACGTGAAATGACCAAACTTCAAAATTATGAACTGCCTCTAGAGAAGTTGCAACATTGTATAATAAAGGAAAAAGTGTGTGTTTTTCTTAGTTGTAATGTCATTTTATGCATTTTTCCGATTGTTCTAAGAAGAGGGAGGGAGGGGGTATTCCACTTATTAATAATCGAACGCTTTAAAATGTCTTCTCATTAAATATCTGTTCCTTCAACTCTTTATACGAACTACGAATAGATTTTACATTATCCATTTCTTTGTCGATATTTGTTTTTAACGATTAAATTTAAAATATTCCGCTAAAAAGAAGTAGGGAAACCATACTGAACATATTTTGAAACATAATTATTTTAGCTCACAGGAGAGTTTTATGCAATTATATATATATTCCCTCCAAAACCTTTAAAAACAAATAAAAACACCACTGATTTTCTATTCTTCAGTTTCTCTTTGGTTACCAAACGATTTCATTTTCTTGTTCACCATTTAAAATTAAATATCTCTTTTTAATCTTATTTATTTTGAGTCATATGAGATTATTTCATTCATAACAATTTAGATATTGTTAGATAGTTGTTATACTGTTTACTAGATTGCTTTTTTTATAGTTTGTTAAATAATTTAGATATTGTTTGTTAAGTAAGACATCCAAGTGAAAGTAGATGTTAAAAAACACCATTACAAATTGAAATATACAATTCAATAGATAGGGTGATCTGCATAAAGGTTTTGTTCCCAGACTGAAGTATTACATATTCGATATTGAAAACTTTTGAGTAGCTTCTAAACGGGGCATTAATTGTTCAAATTAAATCGCATCTCATTTATTTAAAGTTAAAAATGTTCGTTAGAAGCTTAAATTTGAGACACAATAGTTTTCAAATAGTTTCAAGATGAGATGTCCATCATACAAATCAAATCGCATCTTATTTATTTAATGGGAAAAAACATTCATTAAAAGCCTAAATTCAAAATTTGCTAGCTTTCAAAAGGGGTGCAAACCAAATAAATAAATCACATCTTCCTTATAGAATGGGGAAAAATTCATTTAAATCCTTAATTCAAAATTCAATAGGTTTTAAGTATACAACATAAAAAATTGAGATATATATCATTCAATAGATAGGGTGATCTGCATAAAGTCTTTGTTCCGAGACTGAAGGTTTACATATTCGATATTGAAAAACTTTGAGTAGCTTCTAAACGGGGCATTAATTGTATAAATTAGATCATCTCATTAATTTAAAGTTAAAATATTCATTAGAAGCTTAAATTTGAGACACAATAGCTTTCAAACAGTTTCAAAATGGAATGTGCATCAAATAAATCAAATTGCATCTTATTTATTTAATGGGAAGGATATTCTTTAAAAGCTTAAATTCGTGATTCAATAACTTTCAAGTAGCTTCAAAAACGGATGCTAACGAAACAAATCGTATCTTGCTTATAGAATAGGGAAAAAATCATTTAAATTTTGAATTCGAAATTTAATAGCTTTTAAATGAGACGTTTATGAAAAATACTCATATTCAATGGCTATCAGCGAACTTTACTTATGGTTTCACCAATATTACAAACAAAGCCAAGGACACAACATTTAAATAATTAGAGCTAGAAATTTTAATAATTAATTTATGCAAGCTGTAGTAATATCACTAAGTTATAGATTATAAATTTTCATTCGACATCGGTTTACGAATTGCAAACAATACGAAAAAAAAAAGAACAAAATAAATCTGCCAAAAAAAAACATTGGTAATAATTCCAATCAGCATGAATGACAATCATCAAGTTATACATTTTCCTCCAATTCAAACTGATTGACATAACAATAATTCAGCTTTCCTTCCAATAACAGATGGTACCGTTAGAATATGTACATTGTTTCTCGTTGCTTCTTTTTAATGTTTTTCCCTTTAAAGTGTCTACTGCTTTTTTATTCTTTATTTCTTCTGCAGACGATTACAAAGAACAGCACGATAAACAAGCAGGAAAAAGACAGCTCAGAGAAACATTATTTACGACGAAGAATCGGCTCGCTACGTCTCAGGAGGCGTGAAGGTCAAGGCTGAAAAAGAACATGATTTGTTTGTTCCTTTTTATTTTTCTTTTTTATGCAAGACAGTTGATGGATACGATTTGGTAGCGAGATTATGAACAGTAATGCTAATTATGTTCGCTTCAAAGGACTTTGTTTACTGTCAAGGAAAATGTGTGCGCCTCGTTTACAGAAAATACCATTTAAAATTGTAGAAGAGCAACCAAGGTTTTTCGAAGTTTCTTTTAAAGGAAATAATTTTGCAACAACTGTATCTTCTGCAGATTATGTAAATTTATTTACTGATTGTATCGCATGCATTTTTTTGTTTTTCACTTTTCTTTAATAAAGTATAAAAGGAAATACAACTATCGAAACATTCGACCTCAAGATTTTGATGAAGTTCAACATTTCAGATTTTCCTTGTGTCCGAGTACAATTTCTAAATTATGTTCAATTTATATGTGAGTATAATAGCTAAGAAATGAATAAAATTTGGTAGATGGCGTATGATTAATGATGAAAATAATGATTTAAATGAATGAAATTTTATGCATGGTTCTGACTGCCAAAATTACAGTTCTAAAACATATTTTGTAATAAATTCTACTTTTCCCTAAATACTTTATCGATTTTAACTTGATCGAACTAAACAATTACTCTAATGCTCTAATTTCTATGATTTCTTTTTTAGAAAAAAAAAACTGCTCATAATTTTTTTAATTCTTTATAAGTGGCAAAAATCGTTCTTTTCGGTCCTACGTAGTATACATTATAAGGACCCTCTTTTAATTGGATGGTCAATTGACCATTCATATTTGACCATAGTTTTATATTTCGGCATATTTTTAATATAATAATAATGATTTATTTTAGGTCAATATTTTTCATTTTATTATTTTTGTGAATATGCATTTATTTTATTGTCTATTATTATCTCAAATTATGCAAATTGTGATTTTTTAAAATCGTGCATGCATGCTGGCAAGTTTATTTCATGTATACATCGGAAAAAAAGGGAACAATAAACAACAGCCATTGTTGCTACACATCCCAACCCATACCTACAAATTAATTTAATCCAATGCTTCGCTAATTACTTGAACTACAAAATATTGTTAAAAATTATCTGGTGAAAGCTGGATTTCATTCAGTCAGAAGAAACATGATGTAAAGGAAATAATAAAAAGGCGCCAAACAGAAAGTTTATTCAGTGTCAAATGAAACATCGCCAAATAGATAATAGCTATGACTGAACTATTTCATATTAATTATTTAAAAAATCTATCTATAATCTGGACGAACAAGCTGGTCGTCAGAGGCGGTTAGATTTTAAAAAAATCACCATTTGTGGTCCCCTTTCAATGTAGCGACTCTAAGCGTTTGCCTAGTTTGAAATTCGCCACTAGCCAGAATCAAATATTAAAGATATTTTTCTATAATATGAATAAGGTATTTACAAATTAACTTACCTTGATATTTAGGCTCTATAGTAAAGAATTTCATTTGATTATTTCGGTCTAATTTAACAGCTTCTAAATGTGATTCAAGTAGCCGCCAAAGACGATAATCTTCAAAAATATTCGTCATTCGAATCTTATTGCAGAAAAAACAAGAACAGTTTCTGGAATAGTAAAAGAAAATAAGATGAATTAAAGCGATGATTCATGGATATTTACAATACAGACTTATTTAATCAATGCAACAATAAAATTATTAAAATTTTTAATATCTTATTCAAATTATAAAAGTATATTAATAATGAATAATGTAAACTTTGTAAATCGCTTAGATCTAAAACGAATAGCACAACGATGCCAGTTTCAACAAAATCACCATGAAAAAACATTGAGTATTTCTTTAAATATTATTAAAAAAGTATATTTAATCTCAACCCAGATGTAAGTTCAAATAATTTCCTGCTTAACTACCAAAATAAAAGTGCCCAAGAAATTATTGTATTGTGGTTAAACTTGTTTCAAGGATATTCTTTAGGTTTATACCAATACGTCATTTCTTTAAAAAATACTTCGGGAAATCATTTTTCCTTCAATTTATAGGGTTAATCAATTAACATATATCGTTTTGAAGTTTCAAAATTCTATTAGAACACGAATTACCAAATTTTTACCCATACTATATAAGTGATTAAACTGATGCCTAATACTCTAAACTTCTTCAAAATACCAATATTTTTTTGATCCAATTACATACTATTGTGAACAGATTCCAATACTAATAGGAATGATCTCTTAAACCGGATCCTTTTACAAATAACTGCCGATATACTTGAATTTAATTAAATTTTAAAGAGAAAATACAAGAATCTGATCATCTAAAACCAAAATCTCTTTGAAGTAAAGAATAGGCAGGCAACATCAAATGTGTACATTGCATTCTAAAATCTATTTTTATATCAATCTGCTATTCCCAACTTACAAAATTAATTATTTCTGAAGTTGATTAATTATGTAAGATAAATTATTTTTCAAAATCCATAAGCACAAATCATTATTTTAGTGAACTCATAATAATGACATAGTTATTTGCATTTTTTGGTGTTTTTGATTATATTTTTGGTTGGACAAATACAAGCTGCGTTTAGTGCAATAAAAGAAATATTTTAATTCAAAATAATGATGAGTAGCAAAGTAAATAAATATCTCACTATAAGCATTATTAAAAATAAATTGAATCGTAATTCAACTTTAGCAGCTAAATACTAATTATTGTAGTTCATAATAATTATTGCAGCTTAAATAATAATTATCGCAATTAAAATCTTAATATCTATTAATAATAAAGGAGAGTATGTATGTATGTATGTATGTATGTTTTCGCTTTAGAGCAAATAACTTGCCCCAGAATTACCAAATTCCATAAACATACTTTGGCAGGTGATATATGCACCTCAAAGCTATTTTTTAAAATTTTAATTAGAAAATTAAGCGAGATTTAAATATTTGTTTTTTAATAATTTCCCCACAAAATTTTTTATGCCATTTTAAAATTTAAAAATTATCTTTTTAGTGATACAAATTTATTTGTCGTTAATTTTATTTTTAAATTTTGTCACTTTTTTTATTAAAAAATACTTTTTATATAATTTTCAACTATTATATTTCATTATTGCAATGGACTTCAAATCATTTTCATTGTTTCAAATCTTTAAATGTCTTTCAAATCTTTCTCTATTGTTTAACCCTCAACAAAGATTCTACTTATTACCTACGCACTTTATATATAATGGGAAAAAAGTGAGGTGAAAGTGAAGCTCTGAAAATGACGATAAAATATAATTAGAAGATAGAAATCCCAGAGTAACATTTTTAAAAGTACTATGATATCACGGGACTCGACTCCATTAGGAAGATTCATATATACACAAAAGTAAGCCTTACGCAATAAGAATTACAGCTTTAGGCAGCAATTGAAGGGTATTAAAATAACAAGATGCCTATAATAATATAATATAGAAGAACTTGATTCGTAAATATATTGTTACGAAATTTTTTCTACTACAAATACCGCCACTCAATTGTAATTACTCAGCGCATTTAATCACTAATCATTAGTTCAGCAACTTGCTTGCTTGCTGTCTAATCCTCTAATTTCTCTTATTTGTCGGCGACTCCGACTCCTCTCTCTCACACACACAACTTCTTTACGATACACACCACTTTTTTCCAGCTTCGGAGTGCTCGTCTTTTATAGTTCCGGAGGCGGGACTAGAATCTTCAGACCAATCAGAGAGTACCTGGGTGTATCTCGGTTATTACTAGATGGATCGTGAAACTTCTCGAACTTTCCGGTATTATCCATTTAGTCGCCAAACCCGCCAAATTTACCGCCAAATCGCCAAATGCTCGCCAAGTCTGTCGCCAAGCTCTAAGTTCATTGTTCTTAGCACGTACAGGACCGATCGTACAACGGTCTTTCTTACGATTATACTCTATTCGTGCCGGGTAGCAAAATTACAGGTTTGCAACAATATGTATATGAGAGAATCGAGTACATGAAATTTAAGCATAACATATTCAAGAAAAATTAAACAAATAAATGTTTCAGTCGAATTAGGTGATCACCAAAGGCATATGGCAATTTAATTCTTTGCACTTGGACAAGTCATTCGATGCATAATTACTCATTTATTACAAGAAGTGTATTGCTCAGAAAAGTATATATAATTGTCAAATTGAATTTACCCTAAAATCGACATCCTCTTACCACTTCTGAAAATATTTTTAACAATCAAAATTTAAAAAATAAAATAAATAAAACTTTAAAATGATGCACCGTCCTGAATGGTACTCGAGAGAAACCATCCGAGCTCAAAGGATTAATAAATTAAAATAAAATTAGCACAAATGCATTTTTAAAGTCCAGGGAGAAGTAATGTAAAATATGACAAAAAGCTGAATATGATATCTTTAAACTTGTTTCCCAATGCAATAAAAGCACAGAAAAGCGTAGAAGAATTTTCTCAAATAAACATGCATTTACGTCGGACATTTTCAATTTACAAACTTCCTTGTAAAGCAAATTTATAAGCATTCCTTGCAAAAGTCAACAGCTTTTTATGAGAAAAACGGACTTTTGTTATTTATTATGTGAGCGATAAATAAAATTCCAGGTGCATAGAGTTAAAAATGTACTCTCTTTAGACCATTAACTTCTTATGTCATTCACATAAAACAGAATACGAGAGCTTGCTTATATAATATTTATAGAAAGAAATAAAGCTCAACGATCAAACTGAAGGTTATCTGCAAGTGCGAAATGTTTCTATGCTTCCGCGTTAAGTGCAAAAAATTCAATGCAGGTACCTGAGGGAAACTCGATTTTATTTGTATAAATTTCACATATTATATATAAATATATTTTTTAGCAGTTGCGTGGCCGAATAGAAGAAATCTATTGAAATTTTAAACTTCGATTTATTTCATCACGGAAAGCCTATTATGTACAAGAAGCAAAGCTAAAACTGACGTCCCTTTACATCGCGATACAAGTGCGAAAGAGCAAAAAAGTGAGCGAAATTCTCCCTTCAATGGTTTTTACAATGAGATTTTGATAGGGATTTCTTTGACATGTGTTGATTTAGGATAGGGAAACTTAGGTATCTTTAAAAGAATGCTGCAAACATTAGGGATTTTTATCCTTTCACTCGGAGCCTCAGAATCTGCTGAATACAGAGCATGTGTAGGATTAATTAAATAAAAATAAGTAGGAATTAGATCAGGAAATAAAAGAACATTTTAGAATGAAGTCAATATGGTCTAAATTAAGATAAAAATTAGGAAATTAATTAGAATTTAAATTAGATTAAGATACATCATTACATATATTATATATTAGAATTTAAGGAAAAAGAATGTTATATTTATAAAAGTGTAAGATACAATTAAATAATTCATTGGGACTCGATTTTTTCCCGATTTATCTATGTAATAACCAGTTTATTCTTAGTATGAGTCCATTTCTAATCACTTGAATTCATATATATAATTTCAGAGTTGGGCGCTTTATTGTTTCCCAAGTTCCAAGTCTAGACGAGCCAAAATCAAATTGTCTCCCGAGTTAAATTTCGGGTAATTCACTTTTAAGCTATACGAATTCTAAAAGCATTCCTAAATCATCTTTTTCTCGATTTCTGCTTTTATGTTTGGAGCATATCCCTCACTAATCAGGGATTTTGACGAAAATGTTTTTAAAGTATTTAAAAATTGATCAATTTTTTGAGAATAAAAGAATAATTTACAAAATCACTGCTTACTTCCTTAAATAGAAAATGTCTATTTATTTAAACAATATTATAATTTAAACAATTTATTTACACAATAATCTATTTACACAATATAGTGCAGTTTTGGTTTAGTTTCATCCTATAAATGAAAATACAGTACTTGCTTTTTCAGATTCCAGTGACTATCACTTTTGGATGATTTTACTTCATAAAGGGGCGACATGCAGCGTACAAGAAGAGCGTATGTTGAAGTTTTCTTTTGTTCCATGCGCTTTTTTATTTTGATCTGATGTTGATTTTCATTCTGTTTTTGAAATGAGCTATTATGTTTCAATTCAAAAATTGTTTTTCCTTTATAAATTGCTTAGTGAAATATAAATATCTCCTCTGCCATCAGTCATCTCATTCCTATTTTATTAAAACCAAAACAAGTTGGCGCAAGCGCAGAAGCGTAAGATGTTGATACAAAGACTAAATAGTGTTTCATCCAACGAGCTCCATACGTTTCGATTTTGAGTTAGAAAAGCTACGGCATAGTTCTAACGAGTTGATGGCTAACATCTATTCTCAGACATTTGAATGCATTTGCTTTGAATCTATTGTGGAAAAATAAAGTTATTATAAACTAGCCACCTTCGGCGACCAGTTTGTTCGTCCAAATTATTAAATGGCTGTTAATTAATTAAGTGTTATAATTAGGGTTATTTAACTGTTAAAATTATGGCTGTTAAATAATTAACATCGAATACATTTAAAAAAAATGAATTTCACCTTGTTATTTGATACGATTTAGAAACATGAATTCAAATGAATTAATTTATTGCAAATCAAAAATTGTACATATTATGCAATAAAAGCGGAAATGAATATTCTACATGGAGTTAATGATTGACAAAAGCGTATATTGCCTTATATGAGTTTGAGTAATCCCCGGGGGGGGCACCTCGAAATGAGGATGAGATGCTTCCGGCATGGTGGTTGGATCTCGCCACCCTGGAGGGTACACTAATAGGTGGGGGATCTAGCTCCTCCCATCGATGACGGGACGTACTTCCTTCGGGGAGGGTTGTACCGTGGCCGGTGACGGCCCTTAGGACTCAACCACAGTTCCCGCCAATTGCTGTTGCGGCGGTCCGATCATTCAGTTTTATGGTTTAAATCCGTGTGCCTTAGGGCGGGTCGGAGAGTTAGATGGTTGACTTATATGAGTTTGGGTTCATAATAACACTTATAAACATTGTCACAAATAGTGCATCAAATTGAATTAATTATTAAATTTAAGGGAAAAACTGTAGAAAGAGGAATAGGCAGAAAGCCGACACAAAACCGATAGGCAAGTCATAGCGATTACCTTTTTGGCGGCGTTAAATCTATTTCTGAGCTCGATTTAATTTTCGGTTTGAAACCCGTCTTTTGATCTCTTTTCACATCTTCTTTTCTTTGAATCAACAGACAACTTTTTTGACATGATGAACTCTCTTTAGAACATTTCTAATAACATTTTGCAGCTCTCTATTCAACAGTATTCAAAATGTTCAATGTAGCAGTTTGAAATTCGTACAAAGGTTTATTTATACTTGACTTATGCCATTCGATAATAAGTAATAGGAGCGATTTCTGTACCATGTATGTTAGTGGTTTATATACGTAAAGATATTTCTTAATCTAATTTAAATCCTAATTAATTTCCTAACTTTTATCTTAATTTAGCCCGTATTAACTTCATTCTAACAATTCCATCTTTTTTTTTTATTTAATTAATGCTACAAGTGCTCTGTAAAACTGCTAGTCTCAGCATTTTCTCCATGTTCCGAGTGAAAGGATAAAAATCCTTAACGTTTACAACATACTTTTATAGATACCAAATTTCCCTATTCTAAATAGACACGTTTTACAGAAATCC
This sequence comes from Argiope bruennichi, assembly GCF_947563725.1. Lineage (NCBI taxonomy): Eukaryota > Metazoa > Arthropoda > Arachnida > Araneae > Araneidae > Argiope > Argiope bruennichi. The sequence continues at coordinate 46,003,337 of NC_079160.1, forward strand.
TTATTAAAATCTCGTGGTAAAATCACTGGATGGTTTAATTTAATTCAGTTACATTAACATCCCGTTTTTAAAGCAACAATAGGGCTATTTTGGGACGGAACATGTAATTTTGAACCGCAGTCAGATGACAAGGACGACATCTGAGCTGGCACCTCTCTCTCCAAACTTCCACACTACGCCATCGGAAGGACGTTTAGTCCCGAAGGACCACACCCTCTTACGCGAAGGTTCTTCGTTGGAATCGGGTCTTGAACCTGAAACCGTCCGGTTCCTATGCCGGGACCTTACCACGAGACCACCGCGACCATATTACTGAAGGGAAAAGCTTGATTTCTTCTGCCCTTATGATGAGATGTAGATTGACATATTTCTTACCACTTATTTTTTGTACGGAAATTATGTCTCACATGATGAGTAAATCGAAATTTTAAAATTTCAAAAGTTTCTTCTATTAGGTCACGCAACGGCTAAAACATGCTTACATTTATATATATATATATGATTGTATTGAACTCTTTGGGATTTTTATTTTCATCCTGCTTCTTACTACTGATATATCTTAAGTTGCATCGTATATATAAAAGAAAAAAACAAGATTTTGTAAACTTTAATACGCATCCATTCTCCTTATTTATCAAAATAAAAATAAAATAGAATAATATACTATTATGCAGTTCTTACATAACCAGCAACTCGTCAAAGCTACATTATAATATATGCATGGTTAAACAATTAAACAATCAGACCCTCATGTTAAATCAAAACAGAGTAGTTAATAATAATTATATTATATATATATATATATATAAAATGGTATTTTAAAATCTAATTTAAACTTAATTAATTTCCAGAGTTTTGTCTTAAATTAGCTCATATTAACTTCATTCTAAAATATTCTTTTATTTCTTGATTCCATTATACGTTTTCTACTTTATTAATGCAACAAAAGCTCTGTGAAAACGTTTTAGTCAGCGGTTCCCACACTCTGAGTGAAGGGATAAAATACTGTCCAGCTAAGCACATTCTTTTAAAAGATCCCTATGATTTCCTTACTTATGATTGACACGTGTTAGAAATCCCTATTAAAATCTCGCAGTATATATTACAGGGATAAAATTTTCATCAGCTTTTCCTCATTTCGTGTTGTGTCGTTCTGTGTTGTGCTTCGCTTCTGTTTGTTACCGTTACCGAAATAAAACGAAGTTAAAAAATCGAAAATCTCTTCATTGTCTTCGAAACTGCCTTCTGCTTCAAAAATTATGCTTATATACATAATAAAAAAATATCACTTTAACAATAAACAATAAGCAGACAGACAAAATGAAATAATTGTATCAAAATCCAAAAAGCTTTCCTCCAAGTGCTAAGAAATGAGCTTCAATAACGCAGAACTTTAGCTTTTTTTTTCAATTTTTTTTTATTCAAGAATATAATTATGACATTTAACACGTGCCAACAACATAAAATTTATACCAAGCAGTTCTTATCTAATCTAGAAGATATTGTGATTTAGATTGAGTAAACATAATATTTATCAGAATTTGTCATGCAGTCAAATGCTGTTCCAATTGTTTAGGATTGACACTAAATTTAAAATGAAAAAAAAACTCACAAGGAGTAAATTCCACAAGAACAAAAATAAAATAGCCAAAAATAAATGATATTAATTGACATAACTTATTTAAAATTTATGATTCATTCATAAAATATCAATATGCTGGTATATCATATATGAAAATCAAGTTGAGAAAACGGTATATTTTTTATATTAAAACCCCTATTTATTTATATGCTAGCTGCCTTTGGCAATTAATTCGCGAATAATACTAGCTTTCATGCTTTTTTTAATATTGATATGGAATGTATTTATTTAAAATTTGATTTTTTTATTGGATAAGGCCAAAATATATGGATTTAATGGGATCACTATTGCAAAATATAGCATGTGCAAAATAAAAAAAATATATATATGTACTACGAAATAAAAATAAAAGTGAAAATTTTATTTCGAAGTTAATGTCTGAAGAAAGCAAGAAAAGAAATTCAGATGACTAGGACGCTGTCTGAGTTGGCAAACCGTTGAAAAAAAACTTTCACACTACATCAAAGCAAAAGCATTCGTAGAATATTTACTGCCTAATTTACCTAAAAACACACTCAGTAATAATGGAAGAAAGGAATTTTTAAATTTGCCTCTAAAATTTTTTTTTGTAGGGTATGAAATATAACAGAGAAAATATAATCGTCAAAAAAGTCTGAACTCGAGACTTTTGATGAATCTCTTTGTTTCAGGCATCCATAAATCCGATAATCACATTTTTAAAAAATTGCATTTGCTTGTCTATGAACATAGCCCAAAAATGTTTTCAAAGAGATAGATGGAATTTGTTTGTCCGAATACAAGCTCACACGATAACTACAAATCGAAGAGAGCTAGATAGATGAACCTTATTACAATGTTAAACATCCAGAATGTAGACATAATCAAATTTTGAACCAAATCCGACAAGATATTGACCATCTGTCAGCTGTACTTTCAGAAACATATAAATTCGAAAACGCAATGACTTAAATATATGAAAGTTGATATGTGACTTTTGTGTACTATAATTGTTTTGTGTCAAATTTTGGTTTTATTTGGTCGGGAAAAAAGCGTCCAAAATACGCATTAGGTTCCTGGTGCTTATGTATTAAATGTATTTCAACGATTAATATCAAAGATCGCAGATTAGTTGACTTTTTCGTAGTTGTTGTTGGTCAATGGCATGCATATAACAATGTACAAGTACATTTCTTAGAGAAGTACAAGTACATACAAGAAAATTTCGGAGAGAATTTTCGCTTTTGCCTTGAGGGATTCCCGTTTTCTAATACGTTCATATCAGCAAAATAAAAATTATTAAAAATACAGAATAATACTAAACAAATAAACCGTACTTTTTCTTTTAGTAAGTAAAGCAGTAGAAAATGTAAAAAAGAAACAAAATGGAAATTCAGAATTTTTTTCTTTAAATTGACAAAAATGCACTAATTTTCGCTATTACACGTCCTCCCCAACTAGTATGCTTTATGAAAATAGAAACTTATGAAAATAGAAACAATCATGACGAACTTTGATTAAAGGAAACATTGACCCAATTAGTTTTATTAAATTGATATTTTAATAAATGTAGTTTTTTTTTGGTAAGAAAACTGATCCTTAATTTAAACATTGTGAAAAAAATTGAATTTTTCTCATTCAGAAATTGATTTTTGTAAATTTTATCAAAATATCTGCAAATAATTTTAAAAATTAAACAAGGGCATCCCTACAGGAATTTAAACATCTCCATAAGCAAATACCACAATATAGGTTACTTTTATATTCCAAAGATCCACGGCAGCACGACAAACATTGAAAGTTCCACCGTGTTTTATAAAATGAATTAGACTTCTGCATATCCCGAGGACACACCATGATATCCAAAAGAGCGTCTTCAGAATATTCAAACACAAAATCATTTTACCTACATTTTCAGGGCCCTTTCTCGGATTGGTCAATGTTTGTGCAGCTTCCACTGGACCAAAACCCGCTGAGCTGCGGGGGGGGGGGTTTGTCGCGACACAACAGTATGTCAACAACGATGGCAGAAAATTTCGTTTAAACAAATATACATAGCGTGTGTACCCTTATTCCAGGGTAAATTTTATATCATTATCTAATGTTTTATTCTATTATATTCCGGGTTTACCTCAGATAAAGATGTAAAAAAATAAAATGGGATTTGGCTATTGAATACAAACTTTGAGGTAAAGTTTCTCAGCGTAAGGGGATGATTCGTACAAAAACGGAAACGGACATCAAATAGTAGCATCCAATAGCAGTCGAGCATTTAAATTTAGGAATGTTTTGAGTTGGTGAGGATTCTGCTACGGGTGGATACTGAAGAAAAGTAATGGAATTTTTAAAAAGACAATGACGTTACTAAATCGATTACGTAGTTTTTTCGTTCTATTAAGTAAAATAAGTTCACATAGTGTTGTTATCTACGTTTAGAGCACGTCCATTGTGAAATTCAAGCAAATGTTTATAAAAAAATAGAAAACTAAAAAGAGTTTAAAAAAATTCAAAAAAGACAAGTGAAAAGGCTTTAAATTTACATAAATATTTTCATTTCTTGTCATTTTGCATTTGTTTTGTGCATCAACTAACTGACGACATATAAATAAAACGATATATAAATAAAAAATATAGTCACGATTTAAATAAATATCTTGGATTATTACAAAATAATTGCCATAAATGAAAATTATTTTAAAGCAATAATTTCAAGATTTTAAGATGGTATTAATATATCATTATACTTGGCGTGTAAACAATAATTTAATTTAAAATTAAATACTTATCATAAAAGTAAAAAGAATCTTATCTTTACTGTATATCTTTAATACAAGCTTACATTTTTTTATTTTAAAAAAATTATATGATGCATAGGAATTTTTAATTCAAAAACATTAATCGTCGCCTGGTGAACTAATAGTGATTAAGTATAGTATGAATCGAATTAACTTTATTGATTTAAGGCATAAAATTTTAAAATTAGTACTTCTTAGCTAGGCAACAGAATTTAAAGTTATTGCAAATATATCTTTTGACAATATTATTAGATTTGAAGAAGTGGTTTAGGAATGCTTAAAAGCTAGAATATAACAATCGCTCAACCTCAAACGAAGGCAAGAAAAGTAAAGCTTTTGAAAATGAATTTTAAAAAAAATGTTCGACGACAGCAGCAGCTTCAAGCTTTGGGAAATTAATTAAAATTTTGCCTTTTTTTTTCTGAAATAAGGTTTAGCATAAATCACCCCTAAAAATATTTTTAAACCACCTTAAAATTCAAAATTTACTCTTTCAGCGATATGAATTCCAGTTATTTGCCATTTTTCTTTTAACTGTTATCAATTCTTAAAGAAATTATCCTAGAAGATTTAGGTACACTTTTGACATTACGCCGCCCTATGTCCTTGCACCTGAAGAAATTACAGCTACTTAATAGTTGAATGAATATGTATATAAAAGTATTAGATGATAAATATATGAATATATATTTATCATCTAATACTTTTTAAAATTTCCCTTTTTAATTTCCATTTTTTCCTCTTTAAATCCAATCCTCCTTTAAAAATCGTCTAGAATAACTGATAGTGTAATTTTTTATTAAAAAAAGTATTAGATGATAAAAGGTTTTAATATATTATAATATTTTATATAAGATTTTCTAAGTTAAAAATATTTTTAATCCTAGGTCTGTCGGGTATACCAACAATTAGGAATAATTCTAAAATTATGTTATCGATACAGTTTACATACTTCAAGAAAATGATCTAGAAACCAGCGAAGTAAACGACATATAATCGAAATTTCGGATTTTATGAGTTGTATTAACGAAATACTTTATTATTGTAGTAGTTTCGATTGTATCTGGATTGTGACGAAACGACGCATGAATGAGAAACACATAAACGGTTTAACTGTTGATTTTAGTTTCTTTTATATTTAAACAAGGTTTTGAATCAAAGGTACAAAGACTAGTTTGGTACGAACGTCGTCTCTGTCTGTCTGTCTGTCGCAATATCTGATTTTTAATATTGTTCATGACACAATTCAGAGTTTAATGAATGCTCTATTTCAAGGAAGATTTTACGCTTTATTGTATTTTAAAAATAAACAAATAACTTGCTGAAAATACAAATAATAAATGTGCTCAGAGGAGTAGGTATATCTTAAATAACATTTTCTGAAAATACTTTTTTCTTCTTTTTTATAAAATTATAATGTCTTTGAAATGATCCAAATGTCTAACTTTTTGAGGGCATTGTATATACAATGTTGCAACTGTAAATAGTTTTACTATACATTTATATAAATTTGGGAATATGTTTCCTACTTCACATTTATGGTTAAATGTTCATGCAGATTTTGAAAAACACAAAATTAAAATAATAATAATAATAATAAAACCTTTCAAATAATGTCAAGTTTAGTTTAAATTGTATTTTTTAAAGCGATAGTAAAAATATTAAGTCAAAGAAGTAAATAAAATAAGAAAGCTTTCCGCAATTTAATTTAAAAAATAAGACTTAAAATTGTACTTAACTCTTTAAAGGGCCATTTTTTTCGAGTCATATTATGTTAAAATATTTTTAGGCTTGAAATTCAAATAAGAAAAGGGATTCATTTAGTTTATTAGATAATTTAACTTGATTAATTAATTAATTTGGTTAATCAATAATTAAGTAACAAATCAAGACACATCATTTTGTTTGAGATAAAGAACTGAAGCATTTAAGTTTCTGAATTACTAAAAAAATTTGTCAGAACTTTGTCCTACATAATTTCATACAAAGATTGATAAATTTGGTGGGAAGCATCCTTCCCACGGCCCTAGAAAGGGTTAATTTATATATCCTTTTAAATAACAGTTGCATTATCAATAAAATTTTATTGTACAAAAATTCGGAAAAAAAAAACTTTATAGAGTATCCTGGGTTTTTTTCGACAAACAAACAACACACACACACAAAAAAAAAAATTAGTTAATTATAACAGTTACAGTTAATTAGTTAACAGTTAGTTATTTACAACAATTGTTATTATTTAATTACAACTTAAATATAGTAATTTTTCTAAATGTCGAAATATTTCCAATATAAACCATCCAAAAGAAACATATACACACCGCTGAAACAACCACTAAAACTGATATCTAGAACATCAATCATAATCACCGAAAGAAGGAAACTGGCATGCATTTACCACAGATTTCAACGCGCGTGAGAAGGGGGGGGGGGTGGAGGATAGCAAAAAAACGAAACTGCTCGGCAAATTTCCGTCTTGGTACTGTACGGATTGAACTGTGACTTTGTTCAACTGCGCTAAACTCAGCAATAAGAGCATGCAACAGGTGGACAAATACGTGATATGTAAATGAACGGGTTTTCGCACGGGAAAAATTCACCGCACGAGCCGAATTAAATAATGTGCACAAGCAACGGGGAAAAACTTCCTTAAACTAACGTGACAGAAGATAATAACACCTCGCAGCCATTTGCAACTGATCCTACACTTGTACTAGAAACACTTGCAGAAATATGCAGAAGAGGATTAGAGCGCCTGTTCAAATATTTCAAGAAAATTTTACATTATAAAATACGAAATATTAATACTTATTTATCATTTTAAAGATAAAAATTTGTTGATATAAACAAAAGGAAATAAATGAAAACGCATTTTACTAATAATATGCAAGTATATGATTATTAAATTAAATCGTTTTTGCTTAATTTCATATAGTTTATTTATACCAAATCCAATTTTGAAGCATTACGAGGATCCATTTAGAGTGGACTTCATAATTTTGGACACTGGGTAGATGACGTGGATGATATCTGAACTGTTATTATTTCCCCAAACCTCCGTGCCACACAATGGGAAAGATGTTAATTCCTAGACATAGATTTAAGAACACGACGGACTTAAAAACAGTTCCGAAGTTGGATTCCAAAAACCTGCAACAGCCATTAAAGCGAAACAAAATTGATACTACTGATCTCCTCCATCTTCCCTAGAATTAAAAATGCTTCAGGTATTTATTTAGATTGTAAAGGCGCTTTTTCTAGAAAATACTAATATTTGGGAATCTAAAATAAAGCCCAAACTTTGAAAATTCGACATTTGCTGTCTGTGAAAGGACTATATTTTAAGTACAGTCGGTATAAGAGAGCCTACCAACAATAAAACCAACCAATACCAACATATAAACTTTTCTGGCACGCCATTTATTGCAAAGGCAATTATTCTTATTATAATTCTTAATGCACTGTGTAATAACATGCTAAATTAAATTAATTATAAATAAAATGGATCATCATTTTCCTCTAAGCTCTTGCTAAGCAATTACTTTAACGCATTGATGTAACACTAGGGATGCATTCGTTTATTTTCTGATGTGACAGAATTTGAATTCAAAAATACAGATCTTTAAAACTTTTAATATTAATTTTAATATATATATATTAATTCACATAATATTTAGAAATATTTTGATGAAATTATCAGTCTAATTTTGATCAGAACAATCCACAAACCAGAATCGTATAAATAACAAAATCGTGGCTTGAGTTTAGATTAACAAAAGTTCAAAGTAAAATTTTTTTTTTATTTAAATCAAATGATACAGTTAAAACTAAAGGAAAGAAGTATGTGAAAATTTATTGAAAAACGTATAATTTGAATATTTATTAAAACAGCAATTTTAATATTAATTTATGGCAAATGCAAAATTGTAAAATATATGCGTGATTAAAATAAAAACAGATTTAATGCCTATATGCGTTCAGTAAAGCCCCAATGCAGGCAGAGAGTAATAAAGGAAACCACATTCTTACTCTCATAGAATACAAATTTCCACAAAAAAATTATAAAGACATTGGTATGTATTGCGAATATTATTTCCTATTTTTAAATACGGTAAATGCATTTTAAATATGATATGTGCATATTCAAGCAATTTATCATTTCTCAAATACAGTAAGCTGTAAAAAGAAAATTTTGAAAATTTGAATTATTCAGATTTTACAATTTTGTAAAACGCTTTTGCCTGCAGGAAGGTAGGAAAATTTATTGCAATGGCAAGATGCGGCATGTTATACGCATTTCAAAATTTAAAGTTTATATAAACCTGTATAAATATTATAATGCACAAGACATTAAGTCATGAAAATTCGTAATAAAATGTAAAATATAGTTGAAAATGCAGCAGCTTCTGTTTTAAATGTATCTATAAAACAACAAAGATTACGCACATTTTTTTTAAATTTAAAATAACATATAATTATAATTACAAATTCCCTGAAGTTTCAATTCTCATAGCGTTACTTAATTGAATTTCATGTAATAGAAAATGTGTATGCGTCATATTTCACAGAAATATAATTATAAATTGTCAAATTTTTACAAAATGCAGTCTTATTTAAAAATATAAATTCTCTAAAGCAATTTCAGAATAAATTCTTTTAGAATTACAAAACAATTGAAAGCCAAAGTTGCAATACATATCATACTTTTCAATAAAGACAATATAAAAGAGCATTTTTAAAAAATAAATCCCAGACATAAATGAACAGAAATCGTTGCAATATGATATTAAATAAAATAATCAAAGATGGATTATGAACTAATCAAATTTCCAAGAACAGCACAGCAAAGAAACTATTATATTCAAAGCGACAGTTGCAAGAGAAAGATAGAAATAAATTTCAAATATTATCTATTTCAGAAATTCTACGAAGCTCAAAATTCTGTGAAATTCACTAGAGAAAAGTTTATTTTTGTCAATTCCCAAACTATATGTAGATAAAAATGCGTCCTTAAAAGTGATTATTATGAAAATCGAAACAGGACTTTTATTTAGAGACATATACAGAATAAAAAAAAGTCGATCTAATACTTAGAAATTCATTTTCTAACGTTTCATAACTCTAAAAGGTTCTATTATAATTTAAAATCCGATTTTCTTCTATTTGATATGCATCACTCCTAAATTTTAATATTAAAGAAATGGAGTATACATTATTTCAAAATTCCTGGAATTCCACCGACAGAAAAAACATGAATATTTGTCCCTATTATTTATCCATGCGCATAGCATTTGTTGAGAGAAATATTCTTTTAATCTTTTACATTTAAACGTTGTGGCGCCGCGCCGCTTTAATTTAGTTTAGTTATATTAACGTCGCGTTTCAAGCAATATTAGGCATTTTTAACCCTTTAAAGGGCCATTTTTTTCTAGTCCTATTATGTTAAAATATTTTTAGGCTTGAAATTAGAATAAGAAAAGGGATTCATTTAGCTTATTAGATAAATTTAATTTGATTAATTAATTAATTTGGTTAATTAATAATTAAGTAACAAATCAAGACACATCATTTTGATTGGGATAAAGAACAGAAGCATCTAAATTTCTGTTTTTCTAAAAAAATTTGTCAGAACTTATGCCAACCTACAAAATTTCATACAAAGATTGATAAATTTGGTGGGAAGTATACTTCCCACGGCCCTAGAAAGGGTTAAAAAATACCTACTTATTTTGTGCAGCGCTCAATTGATAAGCAGGGCACCTGAACTGGCACCCCTTCTCTCAAAGATTTTACACCACACCAGCGATATGATATTTGATTTCAAGGACTTTAACCAGGGGCCATGGTGGGTCATTATCAGAGCTTCTAGGTCAGAGGATAGTGGATTCGAGACTAGATTCTAAGATCTGTTGTTATGGGGAAACAGTACAAGCTAAATCGCTATCAGGTAAAAAAAAAAATCTTATTAGTTTAGTTTGGAAGTTTAGGAAAAGTTTCATCCCCATCATCTAATGACATTTAACTTGAAATATGGGACATATATCGGAAACAGAATTAGGTGATAAGAACAATAACGGAGTGCAATATACTTGTTAAGAGTAATATCTATTTCTTTTAAATGTATAGGAATATCAAGACAAAGAAAACTTTCGAACGATTAACGTTTTTCGTCACCATAAAAATTATGACAAAAATAATAATTATTCACGAAACCTTATCCTTTTTTTTTTGTAAATCCTATCTCAATACATATTTTAAAATCAGAAAGCTGTATCATCAGGAAGCTGTGACATGAATGTCTGACTGATGTATCAGGATAATTATAAATATAGCATTAGACCACGATTCCTAATTTTTTTTTTTATTCATACCATATCCAAAATCTAAACATTTTTAGGAGAAGCTGGTGCACTTGAAAAATCGATAATAACATCTTGAAACTTAGTATTACACATATTACAAGTCATTTCAGGGAGAATTCAACAAATCATTCAGGGGAAAACAATTCAGGGAGAATTCTCAATAGTGACTGCCGAAATTCTTATTCTATCCCTAGAACATTATTTTTACCATTTAACCTAAATTTAAAGACATTTTCACATTTTAATCATGATTTTAAAATAAATACCGTAGGTATCCCCGTTCTTAACATAGCTTTTAACCCTTTACTTTTTCTTAGCAATTCGCTAATTTTATTTAAACAAATAAAAAAATTAACTACAATTTTGGTACAGAATGAAAAAAAAATGTTGCCATTAAACCCATAACAAATCAGAAATAATTTGATTTTCTTGTAATTTTTGCTAAGTTGCCAGCAACAAGCGATTTAATACAAGAAATCAGAAGGAGTCTAACCGAGTAGGCATACCTGAATGAAACACAAACAACCAATAATTCCATTTCGTAAGGTTCTCAATGCACTTCTATCATCTTCTCAAACCATGCTTTATTCTAGTATTCAAAAATCCTACGGAAACTGGAGCTTGCGCAGGTCAATTATTGTTATTCAAATATTCTTGTCGTATATAATAATATTATTAATAACATAGCTATAAATCCGAAAAAATAAATTTTATTAATTTTTTCGAAATGTTTAAAATTATCTCTGCCGATCACTTTGATAATAAAAAATAAAAAAAAAGAATCCAATTACAAAACATGCAATTCTTGCACCCAAATACAAATAATAAATAACCCCGTTTTCTTTATTTGTTTGGTAAAGCTTTTATTTTCATCTTTATTATACTCAAGTTTTATACTAATACCGACAAATTCTATTTCAAACTGGGACATGGACAGATCAGCTATTGCCATTTAAACATCCTTACCGTTATATAAATAATAATTCCACAACGCATCGGAGGCTTTTTTCATTGGTTCGCTTTTCTGTTGCCATTTCCCTACCCATAAATGCATTTATACTCGGTATGTATACATGCAGCTATCTGCTGGCGTCCGCGCCCAGTTTAAGGACTGCAGGATGGCAGAGGCTAGAAGGCGTAGGTTATTGGTAGTTCGAGAAGATGGCAGAAAAGGAAGAGGCAGTTGTGTCAACAGAAAAAAAGCGGCTAGTCCTTAGATCAACAACTGTTTGTTGGACGTGGCCGCAACTTATGTAAACATCCTGCTTTGCAGCAAAAATGTTCGTACCAGCAAAAGTTGACCTTAGCTGCAAAATGTGTTTTCTCATGTTTTTATTTTTGCCCGTTTGCTTGTGTTTCTTTGCTTTTTTTTACATTGACTGACGCCTACGTCTTCTTCTTTCTTATGCTGCGTATATGCTGGAGGTTTTACCAACGAATTTGGAACGCTTTTGCCTTGAGGGATTCCCATTTTCTTTCCCAGGCAGACAGCGAGTGAATCATGAAGAATGCTTATGCAAAATTCATGAAATATTAATTCCTCGTATAAATTATTGTGTGCTAATTGCTCCGATAATATTTTGATAGAGAATTGGAACCAACTTCAAATTTAAAATATATTTATGCCACAAAACATAGCAAAAAAATTAAAATCCGATAATCTGAACATGTATCCGCAAATAATTATTACATTATCATTAATGTATTCTACGAAGGACGATAAATGCTTTAATGCATGTATTTTCCAATCAGGAATTCGAAATCCATAAGAAAATGATTAGTTATAAATAATTAAAATAATAATTGATTGATTGATTATATTGTTTAATTAATTTAAATTCAAACGCAAAGTAGGATTTTTTTTTTCATTACTGCAATGATACAAATACGGCGTTGTTGTTGTTGTCTGCTTTATTTGCGCAAAGCCATAATTGGCTATACTGTGCCAAACATATGGTAAAATCACAATAGACACAAACACGTTGTCTTGCCAACTATAATACAATATCGAAATCAATCACAGTATTTTACATCCAGCATCACAAGTCAGCATTTCTAACAAAATGTGATGAATATGACTTTTACATTATTAGTCATTTGGAACATGCAGTTATACAAAATAATTTTTAATTTACGGCACTGCTTCGTAACATATAATTAAAATTTCCTTCAATTTTTTTTAAAGATTTATCAAAATTCAGAATAAAAAAAACTTTTTTTTTGCCTAATTACCAGTAATAGCCTTGAAATTAACCGTTTTTATTGTTTCATCAGCTATTTATTTAAGCGCTAATTTTCTCCAATTGCTGTAAGTTAACGATGGATGATTCTATTTAATATCTTAAAAAATAAAGTTGCAATACGCAAAATGTATCAGATGGACCAACCTGATATTTACTTTTTTAATAGCACAATGGTGATATGGGACTGGTTTCTATTAGAAAAGTTCAAATACATAAAAAGATGGAACAAATATTAGATAATTAAAATAAGATGGCTTTAATACCTAACAATGTGGCTGAATTATGGACATGAAATATCTAAGCGATTTATTTGAAATTTAATATAACCAATATCCTCGGCGGACTAGTGTACTTCTGTACTGGCAGTAATATTGTACTCTTCGTTAAAAACGATTAATGCAGAATAATTAAAAAAAACTGGACATTTAAATATTTCGCGATTCTCCGATTTTTATTTTCCTAAACGTTTTCACGCAGACGATTAAATCACGAATAAAATTTGTTCAGGAGCCAAATCGAATAACAACTACAACAAATCTTACACAAAAATAAATTAATGACTTCCCTCTAAAATTAAAGTCAGTTGATTACTTGCAACTTAAATATCGCTTGGCATTATGAACAACTGTAAATAGCTTTAAAAGACATGCTCCCAGAATGTCACATAAACTTCAAAGACTCATTTTTGAAGTTCTAAACACCAGCTCTTTCATCTCAAGTTAAAATGGATGGACACCTTCTCGACGGCGAGACCAGTCAACCCAGCTTAAAATGGCAGATGAATTTTGAGGAAGTTGATTAACATTATTCAATATTTGTTTATCCGAGCTTGAGGTAAGTGTATGAGCCCAGATAAACAGACGCCGAAGATGAAGCGTCCTTAAATGTATTTCGAGAACGGCTGGTGACTGAAGTTGATGGCAATGTACATAAAAGCAGAATTTATGGAAAGATATATTGAGAACGGTTATGTATTCTTTGAATTCTGCTATTGAGTTTGTCTGGTTTAAAACTGTGGGTTTATGTAATAAACTCGGATAGATGAGGTTAATTGTAAAGCATTTTGTATTAAAAGAAATTAAGAATGATATTTTTCGGCAAAAGTTCATTTTATTAATAAAAAGATGTCTGAATTTTGCTATTGTTAAGTACATTCTGTAAAATTTCGATTTGAGTATGTATTCTTTGAATTCTGCTATTGAGTTTGTCTGGTTTAAAACTGTGGGTTTATGTAATAAACTCGGATAGATGAGGTTAATTGTAAAGCATTTTGTATTAAAAGAAATTAAGAATGATATTTTTCGGCAAAAGTTCATTTTATTAATAAAAAGAAGTCTGAATTCTGTTATTGTTAAGTACATTCTGTAAAATTTCGATTTGAGTATGCATTCTTTGAATTCTGCTATTGAGTTTGTCTGGTTTAAAACTGTGGGTTTATGTAATAAACTCGGATAGATGAGGTTAATTGTAAAGCATTTTGTATTAAAAGAAATTAAGAATGATATTTTTCTGCAAAAGTTCATTTTATTAACAAAAAGAAGTCTGGATTTTGTTATTGTTAAATACATTCTGTAAAATTTCGATTTGAGAATTAATTATTTCTTGGAGCTGAAATACTATATTTATGAAAACCATTCTCAGTTTAATTTAGAAAATATAATTTTATATTTGATGAATTTCTATCTAAAGTGCTGGCTTAGAAGAAAAACAAATACAATAACTTTAACTTATTCGCCAATTAATTAAAATCTATAAAAGATGAATAATAAAGCTTTCATTCTCATTCAACAATTTATTAATTAGATTAAGACTAAAGCTATTTCAATTATAATTAATTCATTAATTTATCGCAATAGCAATTTATTAATCAATTAAATTATTACTTTCAATGTCGCAATGAGGTTCTAATCAGATTCTTTTCCTTGATTAAAATATTCAACTAATGGGACTTTTTGAAGAATTATATAAGAATTATTATTATTCGTCAGTTTCATACTGAATAACGAATAATGAAATATTTTTAGAGAATAATTTATTTCTGTGATGGAATCAAATATGCCAAAAGTAATCTGATCGATCATTAAAAATAATTCTTCATAATATTATTTTTAACCAATTATAAATTAAATAAATGTAATAAAATCTTTCATAAAAAAATTGAGAATTAAATAAAAATAATATTGGAAGTACTCGAATCAGATAATTCCTGATTATCATTAAAAATAAAAACATATGAATGTTGATGTAGCAAGATTTAATTACTTAAAATTTTAATCGTTTTATTTATTATAAGCTAAGAGGGAAACTCAAAACATCATTGTTTCAATGTTTATAAAAATTTATTGAAATTTCGGATTTTTATTAGAAAATGATTACGAATAAATGTTTTCAAAGCTATAATTTTGCCACAATATATTATATATATATATATATATATATATATATATATATATATATATATTTCTTATCTTTATTTTTTCAGCCCAGAAAATCTGGTTTTTGATTACCATGTTTGTCAGAAGTAATTGTCACCTAATTTAGAATAGATAAACCAAATACAAAATCACTGAAGTGGCTAAAACTGAAAGAAAGATTTCCGAAAAGTTTATAAGACATTTAAAAAAAATACTTTCATAAAAACACAATATTTGAATGCAAAGAATTTTTTGTATAAATATGCTCATTACGTAAATTCATATTTACCTTTAAAAGAACAAAATTAGAGTGCCAAATTTTATAAAGAAAAGAAAAAAAGTACGAATACAAGAAAATTATAAAATGGTCCTGAACACAATTTACAAAACCCAACTACAATGAAAATAAACATTTGTTAGTTTCAGCTGCTCTTTTTTTTCTCTGTACAAGAGAGAATCGGTTTATCATAAAAAAAAATCTTCATAACTTATTGTATTTCTACGAAGAGTTAAAAATTTAGTAAAACAAAGAAATATATTGATTTATTCTGCTCGACTTGAAACAGCATTTTGTAGAAATACTTTTTATTAACAAATTAACTTATGTTGGGCTAACAATTAATTAGATTAAAATAAAATCGGTTTCCTGTTACTATAAATAAAACCTTTTAACAATATTCGCTTCCACCGAATCCAATTTATATTGAATATTTCATTAATTTATTGTACATATCTTGTACAACCTTGGGAAAACAGACCCCACTTCAATCATAATCACAGCCGATCAAAATACATAACAGCTCACACAAACGACAAAGCATACATCACAGGCAGAACTCCGTAACGAAACTAATAACCACAACATAAAAAAAAAAAACCTTATAAGAGGGAAATAGATACCATTACAATAATCACTAAGCGAAGCATGCATGCCATCATATCCATACATACTTCGCATACCACTACATCCAAAAGAAACTCAACACACGAGAAAAAAAATACAAAAGACGAAAATAAAGATAAAAAATTATCACATTTATGGGTAACAAATTAATAAATAACCTCCGCTACACAGTCACAATAAGAGAGGGGAAAAGCCATGTGAAAGAAAGGAAGAGGTAGTTCGCTAAGTTTTAGTTAGAAAAAGGTAGTTTTATTCACAGTATACTGAACCGGGTTGCCATGGAAACACTAGCACTAACAATGAAGGTGTGACGTTGGGTGGTCAAGGATTAAGTGGTTCATGTGGTGGTATGCCGAGAGCCACGAGGGACTGGAACTTCCTCATTTTTTTTTCTTTCTCCCCTATGTCTAAATATTTTTAGATATTTTTAAAAAATTACAAGGTGAGATAATGGAATTAAAAAACATTGTAATAAATTTTGTACCAGATGAATGACGCATAGAATAAAACATGCACTGACAACACAAAACCATTGTCAAATTCTTAAACCCAAAATAAAATATATATATATATATAAATATTTAACAATTACGCAGCTAATTAGATAGTTTTCCAAAATCATTTTTAAATTCGTTAAATTGATTTCGAAATTGCATTCTTAAATTCATTATTTTTGCGTTAAATGACTGAGCAATTATTTTTAAAGTTACTATTATCATCCTCACTTTCAGTATCGAAGGGTCACGAGTCACAAACCTATTAGTATCATAAACTTGATACACAATAAATTAGTTTCAGCCGTAATACTGAATAGAACTAATAAAAGAAACCCCAGTGTCATAAACACGTTACTATTCGTCTCATTTTAATTATAACTATTGTTGAGACAGATATTCTAAGAATAAAATTTTTCTAATTTTCTTTTATTAATTTTTTTGGATCTTGTCATAGAATTTAAAGTGTGAGGAAATGCAATACAAAAAAAATTCTAATCTGCAAATCACTGAACAACGCAGTTTAAAGTGGAGCATTTTTTTTAACAGTGAGTCATGATATTAAAAAAGATAAAACTCATAGCACTAGGCACTCGCCAAGATCCTCAGATCAAAAACCATCAAAAAACCACTCAATACATAATATTTTCATAGGAGGTCCTCTGAAATTGGACCGAAGCATAATAAGGCTTTGTGAAGAGTCAGGATAAACAATACATGGGGTGGGAAGAGGTCGAAAACTACCATATCGCTTTTGAATGAAAATTTTTCCATATTTGTCGATAGCAACTGATAATCAAATCTCGAATGATTATCAAGTTTGACGTTTTATTTATCATTATCAACTACTTATTTTTATTTATCATTATCAACTACTTATTTTTATTTATCATTAACAACTATTTTTTTTCTAACTTTTCTATCAGGAAAGATATTTTATTTTGGTATTATGAAGATACTAAAATTCTGTACGCTTTTAAGAAATTGATGAATATAAGAAGTAAAAGACAACTAAAAAATGCGAGTTCGATAAATACATTACAATTAAGTAAATTCAGTTAGAAAATTAAAATGACACAATAAAGAGATAATGGAAAGAAACAATATAATTAACAGCCGTCTCCACGAAATTTTGTCCCACACTTTCTAATAAAGATGTTATCCCTACCCTCTCTACTCTGCTTAAAAATTATGGACCTTGAAGAAAGCTATGAACGCCATGAAATCTCAGATTTTTATTTTCAGATTCCAGCACATGAGCATTTAGGTTTTCGTTGTACAATGAAGAACAACCGAGTATGCATTTTGAGTGCATTTCTTCCTAACGAATTGAAATAAAATTTTGACATGTAATTACAATTTTAGTAATAAGATAACATAACGAATTTCAATTATTATAGTCATGTTTTTGAATTATGGTGTTTATATTAATGTGGAAATAGAGACCGACAGATGTTCAACCAGCCCGTCGAAAGATTTGGCTCAAAATTAGATATATATCTACACTTAATTAAATGCTTCGATCTCTTCGGAAAATGCATATTTAAATTGTCATAAACTTATATATATTATATAAATATCATAAATAATTATAAATATAATAATTAAATAATTATTATATAAATATAATAATTGCCATTGAATAAACTCGTTATAACGCAAAATGTTGTACTTTTTCCATGGCGAGTATACTCATCAAAAATAGTTAACTGGTTAAGATGATAAAACTATGTATTAGATGGATTAAATTTATCGCATTATATTCTGTAGCTATCATTATATTCTGTAGTGTTCACAGAATATAATAATACGTGTCTATATTCTGTAACGCTCACAATCAGACAGACAGACAGACAGACAAACTTTTTGCGATTAGATATTGTTAAAAATGTGACAGAAATATACAAATTTGGAATAGAAGTCAATTGTCATATTTTATTCCTCTAGTTCAATTCATTTGTTCATAAACAAACAGATATAATACCAAACATATGTTTTCGAACTCGGGGGAAGTTTGAACGCATAGATTAGTAAAAATCTCGAAGTTGAATATCTCTGACGTTTACAATATTAATTTCTTTATATCACATTCGCAAAAAATTCAAAAGACTTCAAATTCTCACATTTATCAATAAAGCATTTTTAAAAATTCCCAAATTGTATAGATTTCTGAGAATTATTGCAATTGAAAAATTATTAACTAGAGCTCCCTTTACCGGTAATTCCCAATGAAAAATTATTTCGTAATTAAACAGGAGCTACCTTTTCCAAAGGATGAAAACTATTTATACCAATTTAAATATTTGTGCGGAAACTTAAGCGTGGCGTGTTGTGGCGTTATCGCGTTAATTAACTGCCTTCAGACTGACTAGGAAGCAATATCCCTCTGACAGCCTGGTGGACAATGGCTTTTCTATTTATTTCTATTCACGCCAAACCCCCGTCCCGCGTGCTCAGACGCTGTTTCCATGACAACCAACGTGGCCGTTACCCTTTCTTACTTACCGTAGGCACTTATTTAATTTGGGGCATCCGTTCATGCTTTTGGGGAGTAAAGGGGTTGGATTCACAATAAAGGAGACTAAAGGGTTTGATGGGGGAGGACAATAATGCAATTTTGTTCTTTCAGTTCTTTTACGTTATCAGATTTCAGCCAGCGTCACATCAGGTTTTGTGTTTGCTATAATTTACATTATCTAACGGCATTGGCTAAGATCAACTAAACAGCTAGTGTTTAAGTATTGGATTTTCTTGAACTATTTCGGGAAAACAAAAGACATTCATTTTACTGTTTTCAGTTCTAAAATCTTTTAATGCAGAGTTTACATGCTCCGTCAGCTTGGAAAAGAGTAGTGAGACAAAGCGTAATTTTAAATGATTGAAATATACAATTTATAAATTAACCCTTTGCACTCGGGTGGCAAAGCTCACTCACCATTCAAGACGATGTATCGTTTAGACGTTTTATTTATTTTTAAATTTTAATTGTTAAAAATATATAAAAAATGGTAAGCCGGCGTCCTGGCATAGGGGTAGCGCGTCTTCCCCGTGATCTGGGCGTCCCGGGTTCGAGTCCCGGTTTGGGCATGGTTGTTCTATCTGTGAGATGTGTGAATGTGCCCTCCCATAAAAAGGGGTTCTGCAAGCGAATGAGTGATGTGTGAGTAGCTAAGTCGTACTTTTGGCCCTAGTTGGCGCTGCTATAAAAACCAGAGACGCTTCCCCTCCGGCTTAAATCGCTGTCTTCGTAACAGCGGGCTGTCCGTGGCAAGGGCCATAAGAAACAACAACAAAATGGTAAGAAAATGTGAAAAATAGCAAGGGAAAATATAAGTCCTTGTCTTAAGTGAATAAATATGTATCGAATTATTTTTCCAAGTCCAAAGTGTTAACTTTTAAGTGTTCTTTATTCATAGTTTTTCTTTTTTTAATATTCAATAACCAGTAACAGATATTTGTTCAAGTAAATTATATTTAGTAAAATATTCCAGGAAAGATTTGGCTTGAATATTCTACAAATATAAATTTCTCATTCATCCCCTTATTTCATCTGCGACAGCATTATTTTAAAATGTATTTGATACTATTTGACAGTACACTGAAATACGTATACTGTAATAAAAGCAAATTAAATGATAAATCGTTTATTCTAAAATACATTAAAACTGCATTTCTACAATTATGTTTATTTTCCACTGTAATCATCTTTGAAAAAGTAATAACTTTTTTGATTAAAATGATATTTGTGAACTAAAATATAAAGAGAAAATTTACCAAACGATATGCATTTAAACGGAAAAGTTTTCTACATAACAATATCTTGTAGCAGTAATATTTATAAATAAATAGAAATTATTAAAGCAAAAATTAAAATAATAATAATATGAAACGTGTTGAACTGCACAACTTCCAAATCTTGTAGCACAAAATCGTGAAATAAAAACATCGTTTTTTCCTCATGATTTATCATTTTACCATGCGCGTTAAAAATGAGTCGAAATTTTCCTGCAGCTCATTGTTATTCATTTCTTTATAATTTTAATGCTTAGATGCGCCATAGAACTCTTAGTGTAAAATCGTAGAATGAAGGTAAAAAAAGTAAATTTTAAAAAATAAATAATGAAAATAATTTTTCAAAAATTGTTTAAAAGTCCTTTTGAAATAAATCATTTCATTAAAAGTTTAGAAACATATATGTTTATTTTATATCATTAATTATCCATTGCTTTATATTATTTTTTTCACTAACTTAAACATTAGGATGTCTTGGAAAAATCTTAAAAGCTTTTTTGAAAAAATAAGTGATAGAAATCTTGACAATTGTGAAACCCTTACGCATTCAAATACAAACATTCAAAGACTAACAAATTTTTCAGTCACAAAATAGAATCACATGCAGTATAAACAGGAAATCTACTCCATACAAGTACAGTTGAAAGGATTGCATAAAGGAAGCATTTTTCACTTTATTAACAAAGAAAAAAGTATATAAGCTAGACAGATTAGAGGAAATTGCTTCCAAGCGTAAATAATTTACAGTATTTTATTCCTTCTGAAGGACATAAGACACTTTTTTTTTGACGAGTACTATAAAATTCATGTTAAAATATTTTCTTAGTCGGAAATATATCAGAAAATAATATAGAAAACTAAACAAGGAAGTATATTTATTTTTAAATAAAACCACTCAAGAAATATATTTTTTTTTACTTCATGTTTTAAACTCGAGATGTACCATATTTGCTTTAAAAGCTATAAAAGTTACAGCTTTTCGTCACTATTTACAGCAATTTTATATGTAAATAGACAGTCCGAGGTATGCTGTTTCTAAAAAGAGTGTATTTTGTTCCCATGGATACGTTAGCAGCTGCATATTTCTATTTCGTACAATATTTGCAATGACTTTTCAGAATTTTAAGAATAGCTCTGTCTTTTTGTTCTGTTGTTGTTTTATAATGGCACTTGCCATGGACAAGCTCATTGACGAATTCAGCGATTTTCAAGCCAAGGGAGCGTCTCTTGTTTTAGTAGCGCCAACTAGGGCCAAGAGTACGTCTTAGCTATTCACGCATCACATTCGCTTGCACAACCCCTTTTTACAGAGGGGCACATTCACACATCTCACAGATAGAACAGACGAAGAAAAACCATGCACGAACCAGGACTCGAACCCAGGACGCCCAGATCACGGGGAAGACGCGCTACTCCTATGCCAGGACGCCGGCATAGTTCTGTCTACTCCGTATAATTAGAAGTAAAATTAAGGCGACAATTAATAATTTCTGTCATTTATTGTAGCATGTATATTCCGTACGAGAATTTTTCCTAAAAAGGTAAATTTATTGCTCTAAATACAGTCTTTATACGTCTTAATTTTAAAAAGCATTTACGAAAGAAAGGCGAGGAAATAATGACACATACACATCAATAACGTATATGTTCATATCACAAAATAATAATATATAATAGATATTCCAGGCAATCGAGACCTAGAAGTCTTTATGTAGTGAAATTTTCCACAAAGACGTAGATTACTCATGATTTTAATCGAGATTTATTTTACATTTAATTTTTTTCATCCTTTTTCAAATCTTGAATTCACACATTCGATCATTCTTGAGTGTATTTTTAAAAATTCGGTCAATTACTTCATAAATTGGGCCACGATATCATATCAAAAATCTTAACATTTTCCTTATACATTCAATTAAATGATTATTTTAAAACCAATTTTGCTAAATACGTTTGGCAAATTCCTATCGTACAACCACACAGAAGCCATAAATTAGAAAAAGAAATCACTCATTGACAATAATTACAAAGACTTTAATCCTCAAAAGTTGCACAGTATATTGTCATTCTCCAAACTGTTTTGAATATTTTTCTTGGTGATAAAAAAAGCCCATGCAGTTATTTCAAAATTAGGGCATGATGGATACTTTATATGCATTTAAAAACTTGCTGAATTAAATGTTGTCATCATTTTATTATCATGAATACACCACATCAAATGTTAATGCAAGCATATTATAATTATTTTAATAAAAAGATTTAAATCCAAACTATTTTGTACGTAACTTCGATTTAATAATAACGTACAGTAAAGGTTTTTGGCGACTGTAAAATTGATACTTGCTACCATTTTGGATCCGCCATACACAACTGAAGACACCCTGCCACCCATCCTTGCAACCCAACCTTCAAAAGGAAACCACCGCATCCAGACCAAAACAAAACGGACGATCAAAATGCCCAATCGATAATTCGCACGCAAATCGATAATTACGATGCCCAACCGATAGCCCACCGAAATTATCGATCCGCATCCTCACCACCCCTCACACAATATCCAGCGACTGTTTACTTTGCGCCCCAAACCTCCCCATGCCTGCCTCCACCAAACTCTTCCCTGCAGTCGGCAAGCTGTCGGACAACACATCATGAGTCACCTCCCGCAAACTCAAACAACATAAAAACGACAACAAAGGGCCCTGCCTCCCTCTCTTGCGCCTCCGCTATCTGGAATCTTGATCCCTTCAGAGGTTTAATCCAGGATTGGGGGGAGGGTACTAAACTAGTTCACCGCACGCTGAACAGTTGCTGAGTGGCGTCATGTGCAGTTGTGTCGTGATAATGGGTATCGACCATTTCCGAGCGTGCACGAGTTGTCCCGAGAAATTCCGAAGCTCTCATTATTAGTGTCCTTATAACCTTATCGGGTGTCTCAGACGAAGCTAAGGAGATGACTAGATCTTCCGGCTTTTGTATCATATTCTTTGAACATGTATGGTAAATGACAGTTATGCACAGTAAAAGCAAATTTCATAAACGTTGTTACTCAAAGCTAGGCACCGTCAATAACAGTGGAAGCAATGTGATTCGTTAATTACCATCTTTAGACAAAAAACTATTAAATAAGTATTGAAGAAAATCATTAAATACAATGTCCAAAATCAAAACTACAAATCTTGTGCGGTTTCTGGAAGCCCAGAATAAATTTTTGTATCTTTCCTCAATCAAGCCCTTTTCCAAGAAATATTAGCTTCATCAAAATTCTTCAATTAATATTCCCCGCCAAACCCTCCTTTTCTAATTATTGTATTGTGTATAGGTTTTGCGTTGTTATTTTGTATACAGTTGGTAAACTTTAACTCTTTTTTTCTTAATTAATCTTTCCACTTATATCCATTTAACTGAAAGGGGATCCTAGAGATTCCAAGTGAGTGGATATTCTTTGACGAAAATAAAAAGAAAAGCTACAAATAATTGATAATAGAGACATATAAGAATATAAAACGATTTGAAAGCATCATTATGCAGGGTCATTAATACAATTTTTTATGCACTTAAAACATATTTTTATGTAATTATGACGGTGCATCAAGTTTAATATCTACCTTATTTATTTCTACAAGTGTGATTGCGACCCCTTTCAAAATATTCTGAAAACTATCATGGAGTAAACATTTGACATTATTCAAATATTTAAGAAAGATAATGAGATACAAATGCAAGGACGTAATCACAAAGATTATAAAACCAAGTAATTATCGAAACAAAAAATGTAATTTGATAATTTTATAAAAAATAATCAATACTTTATTAAAACATTTCAGGAAGTTGCTAAATTTTATGATTTTTCAATAATTTTTACCAAGGAAAAATTTCGCTTTTCTGTTAGATTTTTTTTTTAAGTTTTGAGAACTGATGAGTTTTTATTAACAAGTGAATAGTACAGTAGACAAGACATTTTGAGATAAATGATGTAGTTAACATTTCAAATATTATATTAAAGTATACGATATTGGAACTCTAATCAAAAACTTGAGTATAATTAAAGCATATACATTAGTATACTTAAATAAGATAAAACAAGGGTGTATAATAACAAGGGATCGACGATGCATGAATTCTTGCAGATAGAGGTCCAATGGATTAAAAGAAATGTTGTAAATTAAACATCTATTTAATACACTAACAATCAAATCTTTAGCACTAGGAATTTGAGAGATATGCTGATTCAAAACTTCACAGTTTTTGTTGTTGTTGTTTCATGGGGAAAATCGATGTTTTATACTATACACAGCATCAAGATATTCAATATACTACAATATTCTACATGCACTCAAATCTAGAATTTTTGAATTTGTAGAAGTAAAATATTTCAAATTCCTGGCTATATCTGACTTATAATCAAGCTTTAGTTCCTATTAAATTATAAAGACTACATGCCACAAGAGTTGTAGAAAATGTTATAATAGCAGCGATTTTCTTTACATTTCTATGTTCTCAATCATGGATATGGTAAAATGTGTCGGATGATAATAAGCATAGAAGTAAAACAAACTTTTAACTTAATGATTCAAAATGTAATTTCTTTTACTATGAAATATAAACAATAATTTTTTAAACTCTTTTGGCATATTAACCCTTTCTAGGACCGTGGGAAGAATGCTTCCAACCAAATTTATCAATCTTTGTATGAAATTATGTAGGTTGGAATAAGTTCTGACAATTTGTTTTACAAAGACAAACTTAGATGCTTCAGTTCTTTATCTCACACAAAATGATGTGTCTTGATTTGTTATTTAATTATTAATTAACCAAATTAATTAATCAAATTAAATTTATCTAATAAGCTAAATGAATCCCTTTTCTTATTCTAATTTCAAGCCTAAAAATATTTTAACATAATATGACTAGAAAAAAAATGGCCCTTTAAAGGGTTAAATCAGCTAAAAAGTCTGGAAAAACAATTCAAATAATACAAAACAGCAATCTAAAACTGTCGATTTTAAGCAATTGGATATTACTGCATTTAAAACTAAACATTCTCTATTAGGAGAAACGCTTCAAAACACAACTGAAATTTATGCTTTAAAGCATATGCAGATAATTACTATTTCTTCAGCTTTCATCACGACTCTATTAAAGTACTTTCCTAATTGACGTTGAATTAATACCACATAATACACTGAAAATGAAGTGAGGGCATTCATAAAGAAATAATGCAATTATCAAGAGAAGGGCAATAAGATAGGATATAGGGAAGTATTTTAAAACAATCAGAGGAAGAACACTTCCTGCAATTATGCACAGTGTTATGTCACGTTTCTCAGTCAAGCCGCCCCTCCTATGAATCTACAGCAGGTGTTCCGTGAGTTCACGTGATTGTTCCCTTTTAACCTTCCGTAAATTAATGAAGAAATGTACAGAATATGTTTATATTGTGCTAAAAATCTTCTGCTGATAATTTAAGATAAATATTTGAAAGAAATTTATAGAATATGTTTAAAGATATTAAAATTTGAAGTTTGTAATCTTTATTTCAAATATTTCTTATCATAACTTTAATAATTTAAGTTTAATATTGATTAGAGACAAATTTAGAAAGACTCAATTTTTTAATCACTTTTTGAAATATGCAGTTTCTAAATCTTTAGTCATTTCTTTGTTCATATTATGAAATATCTCAATTAAGTTTGTTTCATTTAAAAACCACTGGTCGCACAATTTATTAATTTATTATATACAAAAGACATCAATCAATCTACTTCGTCATTAAAAATTAATTTAATTTAGTTGATGTAAGGTATGAAATGAGTGTTTTCAATATCAGTAAGTTCTGAATCATCAAGTCAGTGAATTATCAAGTTAATCCAGTTAGCGACATCATTAACGTCGCTGGCTGGAATCCACGAATGACGGTTTACCGAAAAATCAACTATCTAAAGCAGTTTAAGAATTTCTCTATTATGAATCTTTTTTTATATAGTTATAAATAATTATACCAGACGATTGATTAATAAATTATTTGAAAGCAATTGGTAGCTTAAATTTTACATAAATGTATAATGCGTAATTATATTACAGTGTAATATATAGTTATCAATAATTGTGTTCACTTTTGATTTTAAAATTCACATAACCTTTGTAGTACTATTATATAT
This sequence comes from Argiope bruennichi, assembly GCF_947563725.1. Classification (NCBI taxonomy): domain Eukaryota; kingdom Metazoa; phylum Arthropoda; class Arachnida; order Araneae; family Araneidae; genus Argiope; species Argiope bruennichi. The sequence continues at coordinate 46,030,099 of NC_079160.1, forward strand.
ATGTATTAAATCTGATTGCTTGCTAATTACAATTTTTGTCCTTAATAACAGCCAAGCACACAATTTCTTCATTGTATTTCGAGAGGAAAACTCTCTTGAATAATATTCGGATTCAAAGCAATCTAAAATTCAATTTATTTAGTTTTCGTTTTTAATATTTCTTTGGTATATATCACTTATTAATAACTATTAACAAATAATTCTGATTAGTTATTAAAAAATTATTTACAAGCAATAAACAAATTATTTATAGATTTTTTTTTTTTGCATTTTTTCGTTTTTCACATGCGATACTTTAGGTTCAATTAAGAAAAAGTGTTATGTATTATATTACATAATTTAAATGCAACCAATGTGGTACTATTATTTTGCATGAAATAAGTCTGAAGTCTGATTGCTTTCTTTTATATTACATTTTTAAAACGATTATTACATCCGGTTTCATGATATTTCCATTTCAAAAAAATCTTTGCTAAGCCAATTTGGTCGCCAAATAACCTAATTTTATTCTATAGCATTTAAATAATAGTCATTGCAGTACTGCTATTATTGAAAATTTTCTAAATCAAATAAATTTTCAAGTCGTTTATAGAGAATATCTTGCTTTATCAATAGAGATTTTTTAATAAAATCTCTTGCTTAAGTAATTTAGGTAATCCACAATTAATATAAATTAGTTTTAATATTTCAGATTTTAACCTCGATGATTTTTATTTGCCTAATAACAGCATATTTATCCTATATGTCCTTAGATTTATGCGATAAGGTAATAAATAAAATATTTCAATAATTAGAATTTCATAATGAAATTCTAATTATTGAATAAAATGATAGATTAAATGTTTTCAAACATAAATAAATTAGAATCTCACACACCAAATGAAATGTTTAAAAATTCAAATACTTTTCTACAATCTAGTTAATGTTGCTTTGTGCGAACGTAAACCAGCGTCAATAATAAATGACAACCACAACTCGGTCCCACACGATACTGTAAATGATGTTTCCCTCCGCAAAAATCACTTACTTATTGCTTTTTCCTGATTTCTGCGTTCGTTATCGTTTCGAAATTGCGCCCAAAAAAGACGGAACACGTAACCCTTTCATGAATTTTTCGTTGTCAGTGACAATTTTCTCTTCTGAAAATGCAATCACTCATGAAGAACGATAACGAAAAAAAAAAAAAAAAATACACAGACGATAATTTTTTTTTTCTCCCACCCTCACCCCTCAGATGCCAGGCAGTCTTTAGAACGACCAGCACCCCTCCCTCGTTCGAAATCATTTGCCGGCGGATGTTTAAATATGCATATATCTCGCAAATATGCTTACGCTTGGGTATTAAGAAAAGAGGGATAGAAAAAAAAAAAGATGAAAAAAGTTAGGGAAAAAAATGTCTCTTAAAAAAGCTAATCAGGGCTAATTTTCGAAACTTAGTCCTCAAATTGAAGCAGGTGAGTCCTTCGGAAAAAAGATCACCTCGCAAAAAAAATAAATCTAAAAAAAATAACCCTTATCTAACCTCGTTAACGCCCATGTGAGTATAGCAGCGACATTGTGTGACAGGGAATATATTTCCTAGCTCTTCCACCCCCTTCCCTCTTCGATGTTAAGATCGCCATGATGAATTTGTGTGCGCCAACTCCTACCCCTTCACCAGAAACATGCAAGAAAAGATGAACATAATATCACAGATTTGACATAATTATTATGCATTCTGTGAGGTTTAGATATGAAAACGTACAATCAGATGGGATGGGAGAATTTAATGGATGACCAATCATTCGTCAATTAAACTAAATTTCATTTAAAGATATATTAGTATGTTCCTTGATATATTTTATTAATTAAAGAAGTATTTTATGTATAAGATATGTGAATAGTCGTAATATTTCAAATTAGACAAAGAATTTAAAAATGCTCCTGTTAATTACTAGCTCTTTCACTCCCTCTTCCACTTCGATGTTAAGTTAATCATTCGTCAACGAAAATATATTATTGTGTTTCTTGATATATTTTATTAATTAAAGAAATATTTTATGAATAAGACATGTGGATAGTGAATATGTAGATACTCATAACGTTTCAAATTCGGCAAAGAATTAAAAAAAAATTGCCTTTTAATTATTAGTTTTTCCACTCCCACTCCCTCTCCGATGTCAAGTCAATCATTCGTCAATTAAAGTATTATGTTAACTTCATTTAAAGATATATTAGTGTGTTCCTTGATATATTTTATTAATTAAAGAAGTATTTTATGCATAAGATATGTGGATAATGAATATGTGGATCGTCGTAATGTTTCAAATTAGGAAAAAGATTTTAAAAAATCCCATTTAAATTACTAGCTCTTCCACTCCGTCTCCCTCTTCGATATTAAGTCATGTCAAGTCAATCAAACTATTATATTAACTTCATTTAAAAATGTTAGTTTGTTTTTTGATATATTTTATTAATTAAAGAAGTGTTTTATGTATAAAATATGTGAATAATCATAATATTTACAACTAGGCAAATATCTTTAAAAATTGCCTTTTAATTACATATGTTTTCTAGTAAGAATTGGAGTATTTTACCTCTTTTTGATCATTCGTAGATTGTATTTTAAATTAAAATGACTATACGCTTCATTAGTCAAACTTTGAAAAATAAAGAAGTCTGAAAAATTAAAGAAAACTCGAGAAAGGCTAAAGAGAACAAATGGATTAGATTAAATTGGATTAAGGCTTCTTCGGTAAAAATTAAATAGTTAATGGACATAACAGATAGTCACAATAATTCCTGTTTATACGGCTTAGTTCTGTGGTAAAAGGGTGATTGGCTGTAATTGAAAATAATCTAACTTTGACACTTAGACTTATTTGAATACGGCAAATCATTCGTCATTTAAACTGTTGCTACTGGGCGATAGGCGAGGATCGAACTCGCAACCTTTGGGTTCGTAGCCGAGTAACAAGACCACTAGACAAAAGAAATTTCTCATGTCTCGTAGCTGTTATCTGGCTTATAAAGCGTCACCACATTACTCCCCCTTCAGTGCGTCGGAGGTGAGACGAACGATTTTTTGTCCTGTTTTTGCTGTTATTAGTGGTGATATATTGGCTGTTGAGCCATATCCATTTTTTTTTATTGGCTGATTATTTATCAGCTTAGTTTATTTATTGGCTGATTATTTATCAGCTTAGTTTATTTATTGGCTGATTATTTATCAGCTGCATTTTTATTGGCTGACTATTTATCAGCTTCATTTTTTTTATTTTTTTATTTATTGGCTGATTTTTTATCAGCTTTTTTTTCAATTATTTATTTCTGGTAGAGGGCGCCACAACAGTTATATGAAGTTTGCGTATTTTCGTCATCGGGTCACCAATGTTGCTACTGGCGATAAGCGAGGATCGAACTCGTAACCTTTGGGTTCGTAGCCGAGTAACAAGACCACTAGACAAAAGAAATTTCTCATGTCTCGTAGCTGTTATCTGGCTTATAAAGCGTCACCACAAAACTATTATCTTCATTTAAAATATTTTAGAGCGGTATTTCAAAATACTTCATTAACTGAAACAGTATTTAACATATGAGGTTGTGCGTGGGTAGTAAATAATAATCTAAAACGGATTCAGATTGAAAAAGTTTCTACTTCCAAATTTCACCTACGTATCCTATAAATCATTGGAGGTGGTTCAACTTTTTCTCATCGTTGGTTCACGATACGTTTAAAGGGTGGTTATATATCCGAGAGAGTTCTTAATTCCGACATTCTGTCTCGATTTTAAGAATCACTAATCGTTATCAATCAAATTATTAACTTCATTTAAAATCTTTAAGTGTGGCATTCCGATATATTTTATAAATTATATAGTACTTTATGTATAATAATATGCTTATAATGGATTATAATTCAAAATAGCTTCATATTTAAACATTTTTGCCTTCAAACAGCTTTTAGGTTCAATATTAATAATTGGAGATGGTTCATCTGTTTCTCATCACCAATAGACTGTATCTTTTAGAAAATGACAGGATATCCTTTATTAGGAGGATATTCCCTCTTTTTAACATTTAATCCCAGATTTGAGCTCATTTTTTAGTATGACTAATCAGCAGTTGGCCACAACAAATCCTGTCGACATTACTTCGTTCCATGGTGGCAGAGTGGTCGGCTGTACACAAGAAGTATGACTAATCGTTTGCTTTAAACTATTTATTTAGAAAAAAATTTAAGATACGTATTTCTATGCTCTTTATTAGTTAAAATGTTAAGCTAATATACGGTTATATGTGAACAAATAATAATTTTTATAGCTGTAGATTTAAAAGTTTTGCCTTTAAATTGCTTTTATTTCTTCGATGAAATGAATTATTTCCTTTTTTTAGCCACCGATGAATTCAGTATATAAGGCAAGTGTAGATTGATTAGAGGGGTCGTTTCCTATTCTTTATATTATATCCTAGATTTGTCCAGATTTTCAGTTAAATGTCTCGAGTTTTCCAGTTTACAGGAAGTAAAAATAGTTTAACCTTTTCTAGGGCCGTGGGAAGTATGCTTCCCACCAAATTTATCAATCTTTGTATGAAATTTTGTAGGTTGGCATAAGTTCTGACATTTTATTTTTTTAGAAAGACAGTAACTTAGATGCTTCAGTTCTTTATTTTACACAAAATGATGTGTCTTGATTTGTTACTTAATTATTAAATTAATTAATTAATCAAATTAAATTTATCTAATAAGCAAAATGAATCTCTTTTCTTATTCTAATTTCAAGCCTAAAAATATTTAAACATAATATGACTAGAAAAAAATGGCCCTTTAAAGGGTTAAATCAAAAATTTTGAAAAGCTTTTCAGCTTTTTCCATACAAAGATTAAAGCCAATATGAATGAATTAAGTAAGATAGTAGAAATTTGAGTGAAACATGTTATTAATAATCAGTTATATTTTATTAAATAAAATATATAATAATTTTATTTCTGATTCATTATTTTCATGCTAGGAATATTTTTTCCTCACAAACAGAGCTGTTCAGATTTCAAAATTTATTATGGGCATTGTAGATATGCATCATAATTATTTAAATTCTTCTTGAAAAATGCAGTTAAAAACGGAATAGTATAGAATTTCATTGAAATAGAGTTAAATACATTGTTGCATTTCTTTTTAAAGATTCCATTTAAGCCATACCGAATAGTTTTAACAGTAACGAAAGACTTACATTTCTTTTAATGAAATAAAACGAGGAATGCGAAATAAAAGAAAACGCATGAATGTGATTATTATTATTTTTATTAATTCGCATTTTTTAATCTTTTGACTTAGAGCGCGCACTTGGGTCGGATTTCACGCGAGTCTCTTAAAATGCCGAATTAACAAATAAAACTTCATTACCTAATAGATAATAATGTTTTATTTGTTATTCGTCGTTTTTTTTTTGTTTCATCATCATTCATTTTTCATTTTATTTATTTGTTTTTCGTTGTTTATTTGTTACAAGCAGATTTGAATAATTTGCAACTCTTCCCTTTCTTAACTGTAACTTTTTCAACTTTTCTATAACTGCCATGCTGAATAAAAATTTGTTTAAAGATGTAATTCTTGAGTGATTTCTTTCCATCTTTTTTAAAAATTTAATGACATTTATTATTTATTATTACCAAAAATCTTATATCTGACTTGCTTCAATCTACTGTTATAGTTTTCTAGTCGCGTTTTTAATTAACATTTTTTTATTTTTTAACTAATTTTAATATTTATTTATTTTTTAATTCTTTTATAATGTTTATTCATTATTTCTTTGTATTTCATTTAATGACATATTATTTATTATTACCAAAAATCTTATACCTGGCTTACTTTAATCTACTAATATAATTTTCTTGGTGAGTTTTTATTAGTTAACATTATTTATTATCAATTCATTTTAATATTTATTTACGTTTTGAATTCTTTTTACTGTTTATTTACTTAGTAATTCTTTCTTTGTCTTTTATTTAAGCGTTCTTATCAGAGTTAAATTTCATCGCAAGTGTCCATGATGTAATGGGCCAAAGACATCCAAGTCCAAATTAAAAGGATTTGTCAACTGGCGAAGAATTAAATAAGTTTTACTGCAATTGCAAAAACATAAGGACGCCGCATGAATTAAATTTATTTAAAAATGAGCTTACATTTTCTTTCTCTAATGCTTTGCAAAAGTGTTATCGCCCTTGACAAATAAATTCAGTTGCAAAGAAAATCAATTCACACACTATCTTGCCACCTTGTTATCTTTTACGCCTATTCACCTATTTCAATTCTTATTTACTTAAATTTATCTTTTACAGAAACACTTCAAGTCTAACTTTTAAATCAACATCGATATGATTCCACGCCTCGAAAAACACCTTACATCCGAATAACTGAAAACTTACGGTAAATATAGAGTCATAAAATGAAACGAAATAATGCCAAAAGAGTTATGAATCAATGGCTGGGTAAATAATGCAGCTGATATTAATTTTTGCATTTAGCTAAAGAGAATATAGTGTGAAATAATATAGTTTCATGAGTCTACAGCGCTAAGCAAAATATTAATAATAATAAATAAATACGGAAAGATAAGCTTTGTTTTAAATAAAAAGTAATAAATTTGATTAAACATGCTTAAAATAATAATTAAAACGAAAAATTAGACTTACATCTGTATCACTCGCAGGTTAGAATTTATCAATTTTGTTCATATGAAAATTTGCGATCTGTAGATAAGTCATCAATGGTCATTCGACTCCCATTTTGGTGAAAAATCTCAAAAACATTACTTTACTACGCGTTCTGTTTGGAAAAAATCCATGATAGATTTGCTCCGTTCAAATCAACATTACGATTTCATGACCGCTAGGTGCATCAATAGTCAACTGCCTATCACCATCCTCCGATTTTAAGAGAAATCCCAAACGCTCTCTTTTACTCTATGGAAAAAAGCCTCCGAAGAATATCCCACCCCATTCATTTTTTATTTCATACGAATTCTGGATATGCATCATTGATCATTTAATTCCCTCCCCCTCTTCTGCCCATTGCTTTTCACTTTCTGTGATGAAACAAATAAAAAAAATTGGCAGTCCCCGGCGTTAACGACTAGACCGATATGGTCAATATATTTAAAATAATTAGAAAAAAAAACCCAATCTATTATCTTCAATCATTGGTCCGTTTTCGACAATTTTTATGTCATATGGAAGATCATTACTTTAGATGAGTCGGTAATACACCGTTATCCCCAACTTTTGAGAGAAATCTAAAAAAATATTACTTCATTGTATATTACCTGGAGGAAAATGACCACAACAGTGCCCCACCCACCCCCCTCCACAGCTCCAAAAACTATACCTGTATAACCAATAGCACTTCCCAATTAATTTTACAATTTTGCAAACATAACTAACCAATCAGAATGCTCTATATTTATTTCCCAAGCACGATTGTAAATAATATTTTGTTTTGTCATGATGAAGATATAACTGATCAAAGTTGACTGACTTAAATAAATTAATACTTTTAATATGGTGGGGGAACATTACAGCTAATAAAGTTTTAATATTAATATCACAGAAAATTAAACGTATATGTTAGACCCGTAAAGTGTGTAGAGAAATATTTTATGCAATTATTACCTCCAAATATCAGAAATAAATATTAAATAAGCTTTTCAAAGCATATTTGAACACAGATTTATAGTAAATTCTATATTAGAGTAACAATATAAGTTTCCATTTAAGAATCTAAATATCATGTTATTTAGTAATAAGCATTATCATAACTTGTGTATTAGAATTAAAATTTTCAAGCAGTGACAAAAGTTTGTATTCAGTGCATCAAAGTTCTATTTATTGATTCACTTAATAATAGTTTCAAATAGTTATTTGGTACAAAATATTGAATCATTAAATTTTATACAATTTTGTTAATTCAACCCATTAAGGCAATTTAAAATTGTATTTTTAAACCAGGTTACAGCATTCAAATAAAGGCCACGGTAAGCTGTATTGATTTTGAGAAGGGTGAAAATACATTTCACCCTTGTTGTTTGCAATCTAGTTCAACAACAACAACAAAAAAAATGAAGAAATAATTTATATGATTTTCTATCTATTTAAATATTTATCTGAGAATAACAGTAAAATTTTCACCAAATAAAATATATTTATCAAATTGATTTAATTTAGTTAGATTAACATTATGTTTTGAAGTTTTATAAGATTTCCAACGGGACGAACATCACAATTCTGCGATCAATGCCTTCTCCAAAATTCCACTCCATACCAGCATGCGAGCTTTTGGAGTCTCAAAGATCATGCCTACATTCTCAACAAACTAAAATTCCTAAGTTATGCAAGATCATTTATTAGAAGAAAATCAAAATTTTGCCATCAGTGCCTTCTTCAAACTTCCACTCCAAATCAATAATTTTTGGAATCAAAGATCATGCCTACATGCTCGACATTATTAAAATTACTACGATAACGAAAAGACGATCATAATTCTGCGATCAATGCTTTCTCCAAACTTCCACTCCATACCAAAAACCTTTGGTCTCAAAGATCATGCCTACAAACTACATCACTAAAATTATTAAGTTAAGCAAGTTCTCTTATGAGAAGAACATCATAATTCTGTGATCAATGCTTTCTCCAAACTTTCATTCTAAATCAGCATGCGAGCCTATGGTCTCAAGGATCATGCGTACAAACTCGACATCACTAATATTACTAAGTAATACAAGATCTCTTATGAGACTAACATCATATTTATGCTATCGATGCCTTCTCCAAGCTTCTACTTCACACCAGCATGCGAGACTTTGGTCTCAAAGATCATGCTTAAATGCTAGACATTACTAGAACTAATATAGGTCCGGCGAATCCAACGCCAAATTACAATGGACTTTTTTTATGACTCAAACTTATTGCAAAGAAGAAACAGGAGCTTTTTTGGAGACAAAAGATTACATAACATTAATTAAAAACGGAAATGTTATCTTATATTCTTAAAATATAAGTTGACTAACAAAAAATAATTAATAATAAGAAATAACATATCAGAAATCATTTGCATATAATAATAATTTAAAAATAAATAGAGTACATCTAATAAGTTTAAAAAGAGAGCATTATATTACATTTTCATAATAAAGCAAGTTGAAAATATTATGCATGTAATATTATATGCTACATTCATGCATTTAATTGTTATTCCAGATCTGAAAGACAGAAAGAACCCATTGTTATCGTTTGAGGTGTAAAGTGAATAATATATTCTAAAAATAATCCATAAATTTTCATTACAAAAGCTAGTCAAAAAAAATTTCTTAAAAAAATTATTTAGATTTGTTTTACTGAAAGAAATTCATTTGTCCGGCGAATATTAAATTCAGTATTGTTTTCCTAGCGCATTCTTTCGCCATCTATTTATTTCACTAATTTTATGGAAGCTTGTTTTATTTTTTTTCTTCGTATGTTTACCCAGAGTTGCTGCTATCCAATCTCTCTAAAGAAGCCATGCTCGTGTTTAATAATAAAGGTTTGTCAGACCACTTTTTAAGACCAAATGAGAGGCGAGAAAAAATGTTAAAAAAAAGGTTCGAAAATTATTTGTTCTTTATGATGATTATTATGGCCGCAGCTTTTTTCCCCTCTCTACTTAGAAGTATTTTCTGGGGAACGTAAACTTTTATATCGTTTTTTCTTCTAATTAAATAAACTCGAGACCAAAAAAAATTTCTACTTTTTTTTTTAATCGACGCAAGTCCCTTGCCCTCAAAGACGTTGCAAAAAATTGACGACTTTCCATTAAGATATTTTTTTTCCTACCCACCCTTTTTTCGCACCTCATTTTTGTAGTATTTTACTTTGAAGTGGCAACGACGAATTCATTGGGCGCCCTTAGAAGCAGCAGCAGACGACAAAGTCAGTTCTGGGCGGCAATTAATTCCTGCCAATTTTTTTTTAATTCACCCTCTCGCCATTTTCTTTTAATCAAGAGAAAGCGCAAAATTGCCCGATTCCCAAACGACCATTTCGAACAAACAATGGCGGGAAAACAATGAATATGACGTCACGCCTTTCTTTTCGCATCTTCTTCGGCAAGAACCTTTGCTAAATGAGTCGAATAAAAAGGTGGAAACAAAACAATACCCACCAGTTCTTATCACTGCAGTTCCTCTCCCTCTCTTTTTATTTCTCTCCTCCTCCCCCCCCCCCTTGCCCACTTTTTTACACTTTTAACTTTATTAAACAAAAACCCATGAACGTTTTAAAACATTTTTATTTCATTGTACCGAATGACAAGTGAGGGACAATAAAAAAAAAATCATATATATCGAAGAAGAATAAAAAAGGGGAAAAAAATCTTTCCCTAACCGATCTTTAAGCAAATAAACACGCATTTTTCTCGATCACACAGGGTTTTTTTTTTTTTTTTTTACATTTAATTTTTCAGTCACATTCTGTTTTTTTGTAAGGCACCGATTATTGTTATTGTTCACACAATAGTATAATCCGGTAATTTTTTTTCTGCTTTTCTCTGCATTAGAATTTTTTTTTCTTACTCAGTGTTTTATTTGTCAGAAGTTGTCGCTTTTTGTCTCCGCTTTTTCCAAAAACCCAAAAACGACGATAGCGCAATGTCTGTTTTATTATCTCATACAGCACAACGAAATAGGGTATATTTGTAAAAAGGCAAGCACCCCCCTCAAGCGGAGCACGGGGGTAAAGGGAGGGAAGACGCTAACTCTGGAGAGACTATTATTTCAAAAACAAAAAACGATTTAGAGTAAAAATGTTTGAGATTGGTAACCTTTTTCTCTTCTGTTATCTGACTCGTCGCCTTTTCATCGTCTTTTGTTTAAAAACAGTCTCTAACAGCGATCTATAGAAACTACATTAGTATTTACGCTATTGTTATACCACCCGTCTGGGGAATTGTGTGGGGGGTGCACAGTTTAGGAAAATGTTAAAAACTGTTTCCTGCCTCCTTTTTTTGTTGCTTTTTTATTCGCATGGCGAACGACTTTTTATTCCTTCATCTTTTTTCTTACTATTTTAAATGTAATCTACCCATTTTTGTAAATGAAGCCAAAATGTAATTATTGGAAATTTCGGGTTGCCCTTTGTTTTGCTTATACCTCCGTTTCTATCATCCGGAGGAGGGGGGGAGAAAGTGTGATTCGCAACTTTTTTTTCTTTCCCTTTTTTTTTACCCAATGCATTTTTTTAAAATTCATTTCTGTCTTTTTCCTTTTGAATCCAACATTTCCGTCTATCCAATGCCTAATCTACAGTCTGATATGTACACAATAACTTTTTTTTCAATATTTTTTTTTCTTTTGACACTACGGTCATTAAGGCTATATATCTCACTGCGGTATCTCTTGCTTCGCAAAATCGAATAATAAAAGATATTAATTCAAACAAAATGCACTTTCGGGTTATGTTTTTTTTTTTAAATACATTTTTTTCCCACCCCACCGTTGTTCATTTTTTAATTTTTTTTTTCTGAATACGCATCTATTGTTTACGCCGGAAATATAGGAACACAGCGGGACTTACGATTAGAATAAGATAAACGCCTCATAATGGTTTGGGATCAGAATACAGGAAAACCCAAAACACTTGGCAACAGGAATTACTTGACATCCTGTTTGACAAACAAATTAACGAATTCTCTAGCTGCCATACAAAAGCAAAGAAAAAAAAAGTGTTTTGAATAATAAATTAAAAACGTTAATGGCAGCAAAAAAATTACGTTCAGTGCATGCTTCGCTTTTATAAAACGATCTTTTTTCTAGCCATTGCTCATTTAGTGTTTTTTAAACTATGGAGTGAAGGAAAAAAAATTCAGACACAGAACTGCAAAAAAAGGAGAGATTGTCACTCATTGTTTCAGTTTCCTTATTTTAAACGTTTTCATCAAGTTTTTTATTGTCTGTTTTAGCCGCCTTTTCATCTCAATTTTGTCGCTTTAATCGGAATTTTTTTTTCTCTCCCATGCAACTTGTTAATTTTTTTTTATCTAAGTGTTGCGCACCTTATTTTTTATGTGTCTTACATTTTGATGATTAATTGATTTAGAAAAGAGTTTCTGGGATTTTAATTTTTTTTCTCTCTTTCGATTCTATTTTTTTTTCTCTCTCTCATTCCAAAGTTTTTCTCATCCCTAAAAATTTACCTCATGTTTGGCTTTGTATTAATTGTGCTGGCTTTGTGGTTTTGAACAATAAGCTGTGATCTGATAATACATCTAATTCAAACCGCTGGAAACTTCAGTCGAGAATTTTCTGTGTCCGTTTTTGAATTTTTATTTTCTTTCTTTTTGATTTTATCAGTTGATATATATTTTAGGTTCTAACACTTGAATTAAATTAAAATGTAACTTGATAAGAATCGAATACTTTTTCAATAACTATTTTTTCCTTCATGGCTGGAAGCCTGTTTTTTTTTTAAATATAATTTCCGGGAAAGAAGGTTTTAATCAAAGACATGTTTTACAGGTAATTAATGTGACCTATAATATAAGCGTAAAAATTTTTAAAGTAAAAACATAATTAATTTTTATTCGCTTTAACTAAAATTATAGAATTTTACATAAAATTTCATTTCCTTCATTAAAAGAAATTACGCAACGTGAAATCAGATCAAATTAAATGTCTCTTTCTTCAGGACTTCTGGTCTAAATATGCACAAATCTTTAATGGAATGAAGACATTTTCAAATACAAATCTTGCGTGCATGTTTTTTTGGTACGTGTTTAATTATAATGCTTTACTACACCAAAGATATATTTGAATACAACAATAATTTCGAGAAAAAGATCGGAAAAACGTTTGTAAAACGAAACATTTAATAAATGTCATTTGCAAATAAAAAAAGTACAATAAATCAGAGCTTTTAGTTTAGTTTAGTTCAGTTATAATAACGTCCCGTTGTAAAGCAACAAAAAGGCTATTTTGGGACGGACCTTGTAATTTTGAACCGCGGTCAGTTGACGAGGACAACACCTGAGCTGGCACCTCCTTTCCATACCACACCAGCGGGAGAACGTTTGGCCCTGACGGATTTAACGTGCAATAGACCCCTTTACAAGACGGTTCTTCGGTGGAATCGGGTCTCGAAAATGAAACCCTACAGCTCACGATCCGAGACCTTACCACCAGGCCACCGCGGCCCTTTAGTTGTGTACGACCCAAAGCAGTATGAAACTAAGAGACATGACGAATACTATTCGTATAATTTTTAGACCCCTTTACACGACGGTTCTTCGGCGGAATCGGGTCTCGAACCTGAAGCCCTACAGCTTACGAGCCAAGACCTTGCCATCAGGCCACCGCGGCCACTAATAAATCACAGTTTATGTGCTTTTTTCATTTATATGTCACTTTGTCATATTTCCGTTTGTTGCTATTGTAATTATAAAATAATTTCGTTTATACGCCGCGAAGTTGCAGTTCTACGTCACTTTTCCCGCATATTTCGAGGTTATTTTCGAATAGTATGGGAATCTTTTCACTGATATCATAACTTCAGAATTATTTTCAAATGATGAGCTGATTGCAGAAAAATGTCAGATGTTAATTTCAACGATAACTATAAATAATGTGACGAATATATACAACGTTTTTAATTCCTAGTATATAAAGTGTACAGAAAGTAAATGAAAGTATACGAAAACCGCATTGCTGTCGGTGATAAAGATAACTCAAAAACGCTTTCAACTAGACAAATGAAATTTGGAATATGGTCCTTTACAACAAATTTGTAGATTTCTATCAAATTTTGATTTAAAATTTAGAGGAAGTATTTCTATCCAGTTGTTCGAATAACACGACAACAACAAAACGAAGAGAGACGGGTAAAATTTGGTATATCAGATTTAAGTATCTATAATGTAGATACTTATGAAATGACTTAATACAACAATTTCGGTATGTGATTTTGTGATAACAATCATAGTTTTGTTTCCAGATAGGAGTTCATTTAATTAGGAAAAACGTATCTAAAAAACAAAAATCCGATTTTCAGATATTATCAACCGTAAGCCAGGGATTAATCGCCAAGGATAATACAACAGATTTAAAAAAAATGTAAATTTATGCCAAAAGTTAATATCTCTTAAATATTCTAAGCCAATACCATGCAATGTGTTTTCTGACTTATTCAAAGACTACAATTTTTGGCGGTGGGATTGGGATATTAATACCTTTATTAGAAAATATACGAGAAAGTTCTAAGACGACTACTTCCACTGATTTTAAAGACACTATAGATTCCATGGGAAAACTTCGTTGATCAAAATGCCAATGAAAAATCTCTTAATGAGCTAATTTCGATTCATAATGTTAATACTTAAATATTTTCTGATTAAAGACCTTGTATAACATAAATATTATAAATTAAGAAACGCGCAATTCATTCTCAAAGTAGTCAATAAATACAATTTTCATAAAAATGTTTAATTTAATATTTAATTATTTTCAACAAAAATAGTATTACATTAGTACCATTAAATGCTTTTAAAAAATCATTTCTTTTTAATCAGTAAAATGCTGCGGAGGAGATTTGACCGGAAAGAGGAGGAAATATATAAAGTTGTCCTTAAATTCTGAATTAATCAAAAAGTAAATACCGGGAAATTTAATTTAAATGAAAAGTCATTCCAGTTCCTGAAAATCTTTTTTTTCTGGCGGTGACGGGAAGAAATAATGTAAAACGGCCTGGACAAACCCGGTAAAAAAATTGCGACTATAAACGCACATAAGTTGGAAACAATGTCATTTCTTTTACTTTATTTTAATTAAACACTGTTTAACAAAAAAACTAATTATTTTACTTAATATGAGTTATCAATTCATAAATAGAATCTAGGATATTTAATTTAAATTACAAACAAATACTAGACAAACATTTTCATTCCAGTTAATCCGAGACGCCTGATTTACTTTTATTGACATGTAAAAAAAAAATCTAGTCACTTGATACTACAAGAAACATAGTTTCTTAAAATTAAATTTTAAACAGAAACACAGTTTTGCAAAATTATTACATAATATAAACCTAGTCCAACAAGATATTGAGCATTTATTCTAAATAATAAATGGCTTTCAGCTGCAGCTTTTGAATAAGATGAATGTGGCAACACGGGAAAAAAAAAGAACCTCGGTTTCATTTGAAATGATAAACGATTCGTTTAAACTTGCTAGTGATGTAGTCTTCGCTTAACCTTGGAAATTATCTGATTACTAACTTTTATTTGAATATTTGTTTGCATTGTATTTTAAAATAAGGAAACGGTAATTTTTGTTACATTATTTGAACGTGAAAAAATTCCTCAACTAACACAGCACCAAAAAGTTGCGTAATTCAAAGTCTTCAGCTCGACACGATAAGGTCATTTGTGGCAATTCCGTTTCAACCTCGAGGCTAAACAAGGATGCTAAAGTAAATAAAAATAAATGTAAGAGTTAAAAATGTATCTAGTATAGTCATTTAAAAACATCATGTGGAAAAATTTATTTTTAAATTTGTAGAGGACGGAGAATGTAATTTATGAAACATATAATTAGCGTAGCAAAGGAAAAATACAGAATGAAGTAGAGAAATATGAAAGGAGATAAAACATGAAAGAATAACAGTGTAATTGTTTTCAATTTGAAATTTATCTGAAATCACAGGAATTAGCATGCAACAAAATTGTGAAAACACATAATTATGTGAAGTGTTGTAATACTTCTAAACAAAAAAAAAAAAAAAAAAAAACGTACAAGCCCGAGAAAGAGGAAGAATGTTTCTAACTTTATTACCAGGAGGAAGAAAAGAACCTGCTTTTTTGAAAAACAAAAACTTTGCAATCACTTTTTAAAAACAAGAATAAAATGAAGAAATTAATATATGTTTTCATGGAATTCATGGTTAATTTTAGTCTCTACCTCAGCTAAGTTTAAAAGAAAATGCGTGTGCATGCGTGCTTGTGTGTGCAGGCGTTTCACAGGACAGACCATTTGTCCTGGAATCATTAAATTTGGCCCATATATATACTATGAAAAATGCGAATGAACATCTCGGGGCGATTTTGATTTTTTAAAAAAATTAACAATTTTATTAACTAAAATTAAGCAATATTTTGGCTCTTTCCGCGATACGTTCCAAAAATATAACAAAATTTTTACATTAAAAATTATTTTTTCAATTATATACATTTTCGCCGAATGATGCTTTTCTATTTTGGAATAAATGTACTACAGATCATATTCTATACAAAAAGTATTCAAAAGAAAATGGACAAAGAATATTTTGCTTGATTTGAATACTAAACAAATTCTAAATTGAAAATGAGATCAAGATCAATTCATATTTTTAAATCTTTCACTTCACTTTTATAAAGTAATTTATTGACAAGTAAAATCGAAACATTCCAGAACGTATACCAATACATGAGAAGGTGGGTGAAGTATTTAAACTGAGGTCTTCCAGGCATCGATATAACAATGCCATTGAATAATAAGATATTAATACACTTTCTTATTATAAATGGTATCAATGGCAAAACTATGAGTAGTCCCAGAGAAGTAGTGGTATTCTTGACTAGAACATCGCCCTTTGAAATTCAAAAAATATCTGGTCTCTAAAATCTACTTCAACTTAAAAAAAAATTACACGCAGTTACCGTTACCACAAAACTAAACCGTATAAGCACGGTCTATGACTGGTTGTTATGCACATTAACTATCCAAATTTTTAGATAAGAAAACAACGGTCAACAGAAGTTCAAAGAATCTTCAAAATGTTGGTAAAAGGCTAGAAATATTTTCCATCATTTTTTTTTAATATTTTAAAATTTCCTGGATATTGTTATATTGTGTTAAAATTACTATCCATAATGACTCTTCCTATAATTCTTTTGTGTTCGACACATTCTCTTATGTATTGCTGAACTGAACCTATTCCCCGACTTACACATGTGTTGTCTAGCATCCTTCCGAATCTGTAGAAGTGTTCAGGAAATCTACCATACCCCGATATAATTTGCACTAGAATCGGGTGAAATATTCTTTTTATAATTTTTGGTTCCGGTATGAACTTATACGTCATGCGTCCTTTGCTCGACATGATCCATCTAAGCTGTCACTACATTGTCATCTCTCTTCTAATTTCTTTCTTTAACATTTGGAATGATTGAGAACTTCACCTTCTAGGTATTTTTTTTTCAAACTTTCACCTTATTTTCTTCAAAAAAAAAAAAAAAAAAAAAAAAAAAAGGTGATTTCTACTACATAATTTTTTTTCTACTATATAACCTTTAATTATAACTTTGGCATTTTAATTGATCTCAGTAATTTATTGTATATCATAAATAAACACTGTTGACTTTCATAAAAATCGTTATTGCAATCATTATATGGTTTATATTGTATATGGTTGGGAAGAAACATTTAATTCCAGTAAATAGCTAATAAGAAATCACATTTTACTAAACACAAAATAACAAACACGAGCCAACATTTCACACTCGCGTATCAATGCCAAAATGCGACACGCAATCTAACCCTGAAAAAAAGGGCGCTATCTGACTCATGGTTAAGGACTTATTAGGACGTTTGCAACAGATAATGTCCCGTTTCGTAATAGAATATTCGATAGCGATATTGTAATCGAAGGGAAATGAAAGTCAAGGCCACGGTAATTGAAAGAAACAAATCAACAACAATGATAACAATTTTGTTTACATTAGATGTTTACAGAAAGCTCAATCCTTTCTGCCCCAAATCAGTTCCATTGTAAGTTTCTCATGGAAACAATTTAAGCAACCGACAGCGAGCTACTTATCTTCCATTTGATAAGAGCGAAGTGAGTCTGGAATGTAGTCTCTAAACTTATCACTGTGTTTAAAAAAAGAAAATAAATGTTGCATGTTTTTAATGGATAATATTTCTCAGTATCTTTAATATTTGGTAGGAAAGAGTTTTCTACTCGAAAAATCGAAAGGATGTTTTTTATATTTTATATATATATTATACATTTATATACTTTTTATATACATTGTATATTTATATACATATATTTTATACATATTATATATTCATAAATTTTTATATATATTGTATATTTATATATATATTTAACACATATTGTATATTCATAAATTTTTATATATATTGTATATTTATATATATATTTAATACATATACATATATATTCATAAATTTTTATATATATTGTATATTTATATATATATTTAACACATATTGTATATTCATAAATTTTTATATATATTGTATATTTATATATATATTTAACACATATTGTATATTCATAAATTTTTATATATATTGTATATTTATATATATATTTAATACATATACATATATATTCATAAATTTTTATATATATTGTATATTTATATATATATTTAATACATATACATATATATTCATAAATTTTTATATATATTGTATATTTATATATATATTTAATACATATACATATATATTCATAAATTTTTATATATATTGTATATTTATATATATATTTAATACATATACATATATATTCATAAATTTTTATATATATTGTATATTTATATATATATTTAATACATATACATATATATTCATAAATTTTTATATATATTGTATATTTATATATATATTTAATACATATATATATATATATATATATATATATATATATATATATATATATATATATATATATATATATATATATATATATATATATATATATATATATATATATATATATTAATCCTTTATATTCTGAATTTTTCAACAAAATTTTAATTATAATTATTAAATATTTTATTAGAGAGGTTTTGGTGTATAATAACTTAAAGACACATTAAAATAATTTGCTAATTAATTAAAAATTAAAACAAATGAATTTCTACAATCTGATATACATTTTCATAGTTGCATTTTTCATTTTCTTGTGAATATAATCAAGAAAGAGAAGGTCGAATTGCGAAGGTATGTCGATAATTAAAGTGGTTATTTCAAATACTGCCGTAATAGAGTTAATATAAAGGATTAAAATTTCATCATAGATACTGTCATAAAAATATTTTTTAAAAACTCTTCTTTTTTAGAATGTCGAAATCATGGATGTTAATATAAGCCATGAAGGTTCGTAGTCAAAATATAAAAAATTTGAAAATATGTATAAAGCGATATAAATATGTTAAAAGCGAAGTTAAAAGTTTTTAATTGTTAAAAAGCTTTAACATTTTATATGATATTCCAAGAAACACTCTAAAGAATAGGTAAGAAACAATAGAAAAGATTTATATGTGTTATTTTATCTCAATTAATTTGTTTATTTTTTTAATTCAATATAACTTGATTTTTGTTTCCAGAGAAAAATGTCGAAAACTTGGAAATTAAATACTCCATAAAAGTTCACATTTGAAATATTCATTTATTGGAAAATAGACCACGACTGTAATGGCGAAACTAAAATTTTTAATCATTAGAAAAGGTAGGTTTAAGATTTTATATAAAATTACTGGTAAAAGACGCGACTTTTATTTTTTCATTTGTTCAGATTTTAACTATTTTGATTAAGAAAACTTGCCTGGATCATATTACCTTGGCTGCATCTCTAAAATAATTACTTAACAAATTAAATTTAATATAATACATCTAAATGGGATTTCCAGTTTTATTCATTGTTTTGCTGCAATAAGGATCGCATTTGTAATTAGTTTCTAAGTTTATCAGTATTTATATCAAAGGTTATGCAGACAATTTTTTGGAGGGGGAGAAGTACTAAATTCTATTGGGAGAAAAGTTGCCAAATTGCTTTGACGCCAAAATAAAAAGTTTTTTTAAAGATACAATTTCAAAATGAGTTTTCAATGTTAGACGTCCTCGGTGACCAACTGGCTCACCAGGATATTGGTTATATTTAATTTAGTTAAATCATTTTGATATAAGTTCATGTCTATGTTTCATCAAATAATTCGACATTATAGCCGTATTATTTCAATTGTCTTAGTAATGTTCTGTTCATTGTCCACATGAACCTTGAACCAAATAAAGACTAGTCTCATGGTAAATGCCCGGCTAATTTATTTTCTAACTTGCGTAATACATTAATTCACTTTTTTTATTTTGCAAAGAGCACAAATAAACAGAATCCTTCTTCTTAAAATTTCAACAATGGTAAAGAATAAAGAAATTAAATATTTGATGAAATTATGAAAATAATTTGAACTTCAGGCAAAATTTTAAAAAATTCAGAGATTCAAGAAAAATTTGTACAACTATTGAATTGATATCATTTTGGTATGAGAGACATTTTAGCATATGAGATCGGCATTTTTTGAAATTATGAAATGGCATAAAATTAATTATTGTGCGATCATATTTTCGGGAGTTAATGCCAGGAAAATGCCAAAATGCAATTTAAATTCCAATTAATTAGAATTGCAAATAAAATTCTGAGGGGCACATTTGCACCCTCCTGCTGCCTGTTATATTGGTACATTTCGTTATCATAATAGACTCTCTCTCTCTAAAATTGGATGTGAAATATTGCACATCCAATTTTAACACATCCAGTCATTTCTTGCAGAAATATCAAGCTGCTAAACGAAAAAAAAAATGTATTAAATAAATCAGAGAGATTTGGTTTAATAATTCTTAATTATATTTTAAGAAATATTGGAAATTATTTCATTATTTCTTAACATTATATGACACTTGTGAATAGCAGACATCATGAAAAAAATTCATATAAGAAGTATAGAGGGACGGACATAAGACAATAATAAAATGGTCACATAGCTGAAGAATTCCCAAGAGAATTACATCCGAAATCTTGTTTGCTTTATGACAAATAGTTCATGGTCATAGCATTAGAACTCGATGTTAATAAGAAAACTACTTTATTTGATTAAAATATTCTTACTGCCTTAAAAGCAAATGTTTTTTTTATCATTTAGATTCCAACTTACTAAAGATGAACTAATTTATAAAAGAAGAAATAATCAGAAAAAGATTTACGTTTTTGGCACAGAAATGTAAGCATACTTAAAAGTAAAATTTTTTTAAATTTAATTAAATTTTTTTACGGAAATAGAACGGAATAAACATACATTAAAATATGCTTACTAAATGCTGATAAAAAACAAAAATCTAACAATGATAACATTTTTAATTAACGAAACCTAAAAAATAATTTTCTCGAATTAACAAAAGCTAATTAGTAATTTCTTTTTTTTCTTTGCTGTATTCATATATTTTTACTGTATTCATCTTTACATCTCTCCACTAATTTCTATATAATAAGGATTTAAAATTATATATTGTAGGGAAAAAAAGAAAGTCCTTCGGCTATTGCTATGGCAGAAGAAATGTCCCTTGGAAGGGGTCTAAAAGTTATCATCTGAAAGGAAAGCACTCCCCCCTACATTCAATTGCATCCATTTCATTCAAAGAAATGAACTTTTCCCCAGAGCGCACATTGGAACCACTTTCTCTCCCTCTTTCTCCAAAGCAGCGACTTAAAGAACACGCACGTATATTAGTTAAAAGAAAACATTACAAGCAACTGCCCCGGGAATATGAAGGTACTAATTTTTACTAATAATAGTCATCCGTCGTCTACGTGACAAAAAAAGGGGATGATAAAAATACACTCTTTCGAAAAACCGTCCACAAAAAAAGGGTGGGGTCAAAAAATTTCCGTCCCTCGCATTCCCCACCCCCGACTACATTCCGTAATCTCAGTGACTTCAAGAGATTAAGGCGACACAAGGAATGTTCAACAATAATTTGCTCGATAATCTAAGACGGAAGATTTTTATTATTTTATTTTTCTACACGGACAAAGATTAAGTTTTTTATACGTTGAATAGCATTTTTTATTAAGACATGAGGGTGGGGATAGGATATATAAATGATAGAGGACGTTTAATAATGAAATTATGGAATACATAATAATATAATATGCTCTTTTATGATAATCGATGTGTCACCACGTATTAATGGACTTAATAAGTACTAAATAATTCCGTCACTTATTTAGCAGTATATTAAGAAGAACAACCTCAACTGTGATGTGAACGGTTTATTATATGGTCCGGTTATGATCAAATTTCGCCATATTATTCAGACAGAACGTCTTGATAAATAGTAATTGGGAAAGGAACGCCCACATAACGGATTTAAAAGTTTTCATTAAGAAGAGTCCTTATTAAATTTTTTTTGTTTAAAAATGTTGGCAAAAATAGAAGGGAAGAAGTTAAGACCACACGCTAACATGTGTGATGAGTGGTCATAGGATTTTAATAAAACATTATAAAGGAAATATAAATGTCTTCACCATTTTTTTTTTTTTTTTGGAAGTTAGAATTACTAACTGAGCTCTGAGAAGGGAAAAATAAGAGATTTGTAAGCTTTAAGGATTAAATTTAGGTTTTGACATAAACATGTAACTTAAAATTTGAGGTTCGCATTTTTTAATTAGAGTTAAGAATTTATGTATGAAAGCATCTTTAGCATCGTAACGACGGATTTTCTTTATTAGTTTTCTTTATTAATAATTATTACTTACTCCAAAATTATTGTTTGATCAGAGAATTCTTATTGCAATAAATTTTTAGAGTTTAATAATACAGAGCTAAAATGATCAAGAACATATAATTATTTTTTAGGAATCTTTTTCTTATTTAAGTAATAATATACAGAGTCAGTATTTACTTATTGGGAATATAATAATTTAAAATTGATTGATTTAATTATAGCATAGTAGGTATATTCTAATTAAACAGGAATGACCACTACTAATTAAGCCAGTTACTAATGACCAGTACTAACTACTAATGAATACTACTAATTAAGCTAATTACTAATGACCATTACCAACTAAGCCATTTGATATTTGGTTTCAAACAATTAGGCCTGAATCACGCTGGGTAGCAAAAACATAAATAGCGCATATTTATAATATCATTTACAAAGCATTATCTATAGTCATTTATGAGTCTCAAAAAGTGAAACAAATGAACCACTACATAGACTTAAGCCGTCAAAATTGGCGGCCAAATAAATATATTTACTTTTTTGCTATTCAAATGATATTAGTTTGCAAAAAAAAAATTATTTATGAAATTGAAGTAAATAAATTTAAATTAGTATAATAATAATGAAAACAGCACGAATTCTTAGTTGTTTTATGTTTTCTTGTTTAACTTTATATTACATATGCATTTTTTGAAAATGCGCTGTATATTTTTGAATAAACAGAAAAAAAAAATTGAAATTGATTGACAATATCTTATTTTAAAGGTTTTTAAAATATTAAAATGGTGGTAACAAAATTGTCCACCTTTTTTAATTTTTAAAATTTTCTTTTTCATCTTTTAATTTTTTGCGTTCTCATTCGCAATAATTCAACCTCCATTTTCAATACTTTGCATCTGCTAATTATTAAAATGAAATGTAAGCATTTTGAACTTAATAAAACTATTTAATCACTTTAAAAATGACGTTACATCCATAAAAGTTTTCTTAATGAGTATTTACAGTTTTTGAAATCAAAAGGTAACTCAATAGTAATAGAAAATCTATAAATCAAAGAATTCCATAATATCTCCAAAAAAATTTTTTTTCGTGCATTTCATTTAGACAAATATATTTGTAAAAACTATAAAAAAGTAAAAATATATAATATTTTGTAACAGATACGTCAGGGATGACATCATTTCCCCATTTAGTGTCTTGAAATGTTTCTGACTTCGCGAAAAAAATGCATTAAACAATATCTCCCATAAGAGACAGTATCAGTTTTATTTACAATACAACTCAGCTTACCAAACACTGAGGATTTTAATGTAAATAAAAGTCAAGTCTTCCCAACTTAACTAGAAATTTACTGGACAGCGAGGTAATAATATTTTACCCGCTGAGACACATTGTTTGTCACAGTTTCACACAACAATAACAGTAAATCGTATTATTCTCAATGCGAGGAGCAACTTCCATCAACTCCAGACGGCGAAAAAAAATTACATCAAGGAACCTGAGGCATATTAAATCAACTACCTCTTAAAACAAACACTCTGCAGATTGGCGACTGGAAAAGTAAAACGCAAGGAAGATTAGAATAAAATAATAAAATGTACGAAATCAAATGCAAATCTGACTGTGGAGTGATGTCCCTGTAATGTAAATAAAACCAAGAGCAACAATGAGAGCAAGTGTGAGATAAAGATAAAAAAAATAATAAAGTTTAAACCAAAAATCCAGTTTGCAATTTATCATATTTTTTTTTCTCTCTGTGAGATAGAAAAAAGTAACAGTAAACGTTAACTTTGGAAACACAAACTGATATTTATTCAACAATGAGAGAACCTCGGTCACGCAAAACCAGTGTAAATTTTTCGATTATTTACATTGTTGAGGCGTGTTTCTTTCACACACAGCAGATTACAAGACATTTTTCTATTATTTTTCATTTAAAATTTTCTTTTCACCCTTATTTTATTTATTTATCTATTTACTTTTTTCTCTGTTTTTCTTTTACCTTCGCTCCGTGGTTCGCATCAACGAAGTTGTTGACTTATAGCATCTTCTGTGACTAAGAAATAAAGTTTTTCTTCTCCGAGCAAGCCTCTTTCCTGCATTGTTATTTTATCCCTTTTTTCCTTTTTCTCCACAACCATCATGAGAAAAAGAGGAAGGAATATTTTTTTTTCTTTTATTTGGTAATGCCTTTTTGAAACGCCTCATATTCGATTTAAAGCTTTCTGCACGGAAAATTCTACGATGTCTTAATAATTGCGAAAAGAATTATAATGGCGGTTTGTTTATATTTACTTCTTTTCATAGCGAAGTTAGTAACTGAGAACTTTTCTCTGGAAGTAATTACAGCTTACGAATCAAGAGATTCTTCGCAGGATGAACACGGCAGCGGCCAACGAAGACAATACGTTAATATTTATAATGTCTATGAGCCTACGCCGATGCTGAATAATAACAATGGAAATTCAGTGAAGCGTGCTGCGGCAAATATTTTAAGTTTTCACAAATGCAAAAAAATAAATAACAACATGAGAAATTACGCACAAAACAAATAGCTGGGAGAGATGAAAAACCTATACATTTTTAAATGAGGCATATATTAGCAACTCTCGCCAACCGGATTGAGACTTGAAACAGCGTAAGTGGTCTCCCCTAAATTTTCTCGCATACTTTTTAACAAAAATGTCATGCCAGCGAATGCCTTAGATGGTACTAGCATATAACAGTTACGAAATATTAACTTTTGGCATGAAATTAGTACTTTTACTGAATCTATCATCCTTGGCGAGTTATTTGGCAGTTAATCTCTTGCATGCATTAATAGTATCCAAAAATCGAATTTGTATTTTAAACGCGTTTTTATCAACTGATTGATGCGAAAATTTGATACAAAATTGTATTTGTAGTCACAGAATCATATACCAAATTTGAAATATGTAAGTTACCGCATTTTGGAATTATCGCGTTTACATACTTCTGAAAGTACAGACCGACAGACGTTCAACCCGTGATTGGATTTGGCTCAAAATTTGACAGGTGTCGTCTACACTACAGATGTTAGATCTATCTACTGAATTTTACCTATCTAGCTCTCTTCGTTTTCTAATTATCATGTTAACTTATATCCAAACAGCTAGACAGACAGACTTCCTCTGATTGTTCAAAATTTGCTGCTGACATTGCTCAAAATTTGATTTAAAGACCATATACCAAATTTCAAGAATCTAGATCGAAATCTTTTAATATTATCTTTGTCTCAGTAAGACAGATATTTTCTAAAAATGTGTTTTACGGACTCAGTTAGGTCTCTAGAGTACAGATTAAACAGACAGTAACCGATTATATACAACAGATACGAGAAATTAAAAATCTCACTGTTATCTGAGATCGGACTCTTTATAAACACATTTAATATATAAGACACTTACTCACTTGGACAATGTTGTGCAGGGGACTTTAGATATAGTTTGTGTAGCTTATACATAGTTCTGGCATTAAATACATGGATTAGATAGACTTAGATAAATGAGCATGCATAACGCGGAAGCCTATTTTGGCATCCTTTCAGTCAAGCCGCGACGTCCGATTTCTTCGATATGCTGACAACCAGATCTATGTAAAGTTGCGATAAGACTGCATGGATTTAAGAGCATTATTTTGTGATTTTCAGATTAAGATTTATGAGCATAACTTATTTAAATGCATATGCTTAGATCAAAATTATTTTATCAGCCAACTGACTGACTGACAGTACAATGCCAGTCATTAGTAACTGACACGATCCAAACTGAAAGTTCAGTCTGTGTCAGGGACCGTCAACTGAAACGGAGCTGAAAGTATTACTGCCTATTTTAAAGCCACACGAGAGTTTTATAGAAATTTATTCTACGAAACAACTTTATTTTATGATTTGACTCCTAGTTCGATAATTGCAGATGTTAGAAATTCAAAAGAATTTTGTACAATCTTTTTCACAAATGACCCAGCTGTACACAATATTAGAAACTGATCAAGTCCCTCGTATAACAGAAGTTGTCAATCTACCCAAGCAATTAGGTTTGGCAATCGACACTTGATTACTGTAATGGTGTCAGTAAGATATTGATCCTGAATTCATTAATATGCATGAGCAAATTAATTGCGCAGAATCCAAACACAGGTCCACATCCAAAAAGAAAAATAAATGACAATTGTAATAAGTTTAGCAAGAGGTCTCGTCACGTTGTAACAGATTTTGGAGGCAATGAAGAAGTTATGGATGGTTATAGTTTATGGGCTAATGAGGGATGAGGAATATGGACTGTAATGAGGAATATATATTGGCTACAAAGCCTAAGAAAGAAATAGTTTGTTAACGTGGAATGTTAGATGCAGAAGTAAAGTCGCTGTCAAATATGTTGGTTATTTTATATCTATCTATTATATATATATTACGTAAACATTGCGTTTTATTCGCTTTATGATTAGTAGGTAGCGAGTCACCTAACTCAGGACATTTGAGGTTTGTTTTACCAGTATTGTTTTGAAATATTTAATGAAAATTATTATTACGTCATAGTTACTATTGATATTGCACTTGACGATGAAACAGTGACAAAAAAGGAAAAATAAAGTTTAAATTAACATCAAATTAAAAGTTAATGAGTTTAAAAATTATTTGAAAATTCTGCTTTTAGACACATTGCTTGTGGCAACACGAAGGAATAACTTTCCAGTTTATTTGCCTTTTTTGAGTAAGGGAAATTTTTCGTCTCTTGACTAGCAGTCATCCAAATATCTAAACAATTAATGTATTAGCCCTACATTGTTTTTTAAAAATAATAATAGGCTATTTAAAATAATAATAAAATAATTTAAATAGCTAAATAGAAAGCTTCTTTTTCTCATAACTTTTATTTTTTTTAAAATTACAGTTATTTGAATTAAAAAGAAAAAAAGAAAGTATAAGCCAAATATATCATTTTTAAACAACGTTTAAGTTCGAGAAACGCCAAAACTATATTAAAATACAGCAAGAAACTTTTCATTTTATTTTTGGAAATTGCACGGCTGCATGTAACGCGTATCCCCAAATACAATCAGACAACTGTCTGCTTTTAGCTCGAAAATGACGTCATCTCAGATGCATCTGTCACAGCGGTATCTTCCCTCCCCCTGAAATGCACTTAAAAAACAAACACAATAACAGAGCACACCCCCACCCCAAACACGTGCACTCGGCTTAGTGTTTTTAATTTTTTTTTATACTGTCCCTATTTTCATTTTACTTATTATCGTTTTACACAAGCGAACTTTTCAATATCTATCTGAGACGCTGGCGGAGATTAATTTTTCACTTATTTGTTTATTTGAAAAAGCGGGGACGGCTAGTTTTAATTGGAAAAGCTTCCGAAGGGGCAACAATGGTTGCTATGGCTACCAGAAGGATCGTACACACTAGCAAACGATCCCACGAGCACTGGGGGATGGATAAGGAGATAATCCGCATGAAGTGGACTGTGGCGTTCAGCCCGAATAGTAAGACTTGCGTTAAGTTCTGTGGCAACGGCGCAAACGGACGATATTTAGTACGGTGGGAGGGAATAAACAAAAAGCACGTGGTGGGAAGAATTTTATTGAAAGAAATCCATTGAGTCATTAAACTGCACGCGGCGAAATGGCGATTCATATAAATCTTTTGAAATAGGAATGCATATTTTAAATGAACATTTGAGCTATTCGAGACACATATCAGAAAATAAATGTGTGGGTCTGTAAAACATGCTTTGAAAAAGTGCTTCTGAAGGTCTTTAACGATTTTTATTCTTCACAATTTCAATGAAATAATCCAATTTTGTTAAGGTGTACGTATACACTAGAAGATTTTTTTTTAATTTTAACTTTAAAAATTCAGTTTTTTATAGTAGGTCATTAATATATGTTTAAACTCATTTCAGTGAGAAAAAACCATATTACACTAATTATTAATTAATTAAATACTATTTAATGAGCTAATTAGCATATTTTTTGAAACATGATATCTTCAATTTTAATTTCTACAGGCACACAATTCTAGTTGGAAATTATGCCTGATAATAGTCTTCATGTTGTCTGTCTCAATCAAGTTTAAAAATATATAGTTTTTTTTAAACAATTTTTTTATCAACAATGAATAGAAAAAAGCGAGATTTTTTCTTTAATTTTAACTTTTAAATAGCTATTAAAAATTTATTTCTATAAATATAACTTTGACTGAGGCACAAAACATCCGTTATTTCATACAGATTACTTTGATAGATAAATAATTGTATTTGGTTCATTTCTTGTTGAGTTATGATTGTTTGAATGAAACAACATAGTAGAAAAATATCATTCTTCATAAAATGAGTTTTAAAAAATCCGTAACTAGAGTTTTTAATGAAAGCACCGCAAGAAAAATAATTATAACTTGAGAAATATTTCAAATACTGACAACATCTTGGTATCGTTTGAAAGCTAAAGGATCAGAGAACATTATTAAGCAATAAAAAAAAATATTCGATATTTTGAACGATTTTTGAAGTTTCAAGTGTATAAATACACCTTAAGATGTCATTGTCTAAATTATAGCGAGAGCAGCATAGCGAACCGAATAGAAAGGTAGAAAACAGAAAAGAGAAAGCGGCAGAATGTATATGGAATTTATGTAGTTTTAGAAAAGAATTTGCAAATTCATTTTTTTGGTTTCGTATAAAAAAGAAATGCCTGCCCAACTTAGATATTAAGTGCATATATATATATATATATATATATATATATATATATATATATATTAAAAATCACATTTATTTATTTGAAATTAGCCGTCTTTGACGACCAGCTGATCAAAAGACGCATAGAGAGATAAAAAGACGATAAAAAGATAAATTAGTTAAAATAAAGACAACGCAACCAAAAAACAGCTGGCACCGGGAACATTCGTTTACATCTATTTTCAATAAAATCTCTTATGCTCAAGTTAAAGATCATGATTCCCCCCAAAAGTATGTTTAAGTATCAAACTGGGGCTGATATCAAAGCCGTGTTATTTTAATAGTTCTGCTCGTTTCATTGCGTTTACGAAACTTCGTAATTGCGTCACGTTTTAAGAGATCAATCATACTAGCAACTATCTGGTTCATCAATAGATGCAGTTTTACTTTCTAATTTTTCAAGTAAATCATATAATGTTAAATAGAATCTTTCTTTCTTAACCTTAACAAGGAAAGAAAATCACATGATTAAATGTTTGACAGAACTTTGAAAACGGTGCGAATTTTAATTAAATTATTATTGAAAATTCCACAAAAAATAATTTTAAAAAATTGCCAAAATTCGGGAAAAATTTGTACGGCAGTTAAATTTATATCATTAAAAGGAAAATGTTTTAAATTTCAAAATAGATGTAAAGAGTCAAAATTCCGTTTAATTTTCAATTAATTAAAATTTCAAAATTATAGTGTATCATGAACTTAAGTATGAAATATTAGTATTTAACAAGCTACATTAGAAGTTCTATACTCCAAACGCCATTCATGTCTTTATTGCTCGCAAATCTAGAGTTTCGAAAAGGTAACAAGAGTTTTAAAATAATGAAATTTAATTAGCAGTTTTAGAAATGCTAAATAAAAAGACGTAACCTGACGTAAATAAATATATTGTTAATAAAATTAATATTGTTTCTTAAAATTACACTTTAATCCTCGAAACTTCACAAAAATGCCTTGCAATAATTACATACTGAAATTTCTGAAGATCTATATATTTTAAAGCTATTTTCACTATAGTGTTAGGTGAATGAATCGTTTTTTTATAATTGTTCAAGTAATATTTCAAAATTTATTTCATAATTTCAGAAAAAAACATTTCAAAACAAACATTAAAAAAATTTCGTCGTATTTTAGACAGATCAAATCGGTTAAAATCAAAATAATTATTAAAACTTTTTTTTTGAAGAGAAACTGTAGTTTCAATTATTCAAAAGGTACCAAATATAAGCATAATTTTCAAAGGGTGTCTCACACAGGTAACTACAGTGATATTTAAATGTCAAGGTCCGTGCATTCTAGTGATGATTTTCAGAGAATTTTGTGTCAACTTCTGGGTTTTTCTCGTCATTCAAACAGGAATTCAAATTACGAAATCAGCAAGATTACTAGTCAGAAAAGTAAAAAAGATCTGAAAGAATTATGATTCATCTATAAATATTTTTAAATGATGCAGGTTTTGGTAAAATTATCAGATTTTCTGAGCGCCGACACGGAACGTTCAAAATATCAGGGAAGGAAGGCATTATAAAGCTGCAGACAAAATGTCATCAGATAGCCAGGGTCATCTAGGGTATCTGATTATTTAAGTATTACAAAAATGACAGCATGAGTCCATACAAAACGCAAATTAATATAATCACCTAACTGAATCGCCATTGTTCTCTAAATTAAATTATTTATGCAAAACGAAATATATGCATAATAAATGTAAAAAAGAAGTTTTCATTTTTTAGTTGTTGATTTTAAAAATTAAAACAGTCTGTCGTTAAAATTTTTAAAGATGAATTATTAACTTTTAAAAACTTAGCAATCTGGGACATTTTTCAATCATTCATAAAGAGATAAAATGCCAAATTTATGTTAAATCAATTTAATTCGTCAAATATTTTAAAATGTGATTTATAAATGTTTGAATTTCGCCAATAAAATCATTTTGAATCAAAATAATGTTCAAATTTCGCCAAAGAAATCATTTTGAAATAAAATGATGTCTAAATTTCAGCAGCGAAATCATTTTTAATTAAAATAATTTATTAATGTCCAAATTTCGGCAATGAAATAATTTTGAATTAAAATAATTGATTAATGTCTAAATTTTGCCAATTAAATCATTTTGAATTAAAATATTTTAACTTAAAATGCTCCTAAATTAACCGGGACAATTCTGAAGTTCTGTTTCGTTCTGACAACAGTCTCAAATTTTGACCTTCTTTTTAATGAAGAAAAAATATCATGGAAACTTTCTGATGTTGAATTAAACATGCCCGTTAGTCCAGCATGTTTCATATAAATGAATAGTTAATAAAAAATATTTTAAAAGATAAATTTTCTTCTGTTTACAGTTCTGACTAAAAATCAGTGCACCAGAAAAATTCTTCCAATACTTGACTACACATAGTTCACACTTATTCTATTTTAGCGAATAACTTCAGTTCAATATTGTAATAATATTAAATATTATTAGAATATAACACAATTAAATCTGGTTTATTACATGTAATAGTATCGCTTTTTGGTTTGTTTTTTTAATCCAGGTTCCCCATCGCCACCAAGGCGGGATTATTAATTAAACAGAATAAGCAATTGCTTAGAGACCCCGCTACTTTTAGAGGTCCAATGTAATTTCTTGAGGTTTTTAAACTTCATTTTTAATGTAATTACTTCATTTTAAATGCTGTCATTTCTTTTATGACCAAGCATACAAATTTATTGAAATTAAAATCAATATTTATACTAAATCAAATAAAATTAATATAAATAAAATATCGAATAACACGATGTTTAACATTTTTTTCCTTCTTTTATATTCGATTGACCAAGTTACAAATAAAAAACACTGTGAAAAGTTGCATTCAAATATTAGGATTTTATTTTAAAAATTCCTTATTTTATATTTTGTTTAAAATGACTTAAAATAAGATTATACAAAAGATAATTACGTGCTCTCAAAAAGGTAACCCACAATAAAATGTTTTATTATTTCAATTTCTCACGATATTTATCGTAAAAATTCATAGCATTTAAAAGCCGCTAACAAAGAAAAAAATAAAATGAGAAAAATATTTGGTTTAGGTGTAATTTGGTTTATTAAAGATGGGTTACGAAGACGACCGATGAAATAATAAGAAATAATCACTACTTATATTAATATCTATAGCGTCCAATATGGTAATTTTAATTTTTTACCCTCTCCTCTCAAAATAAAAAGAACCAATAATCAGTCAATTATGCGTGGGTGTCGAGTGACAATCAAACGAACCAACTGTCATCCAACCTAAAAAAACACATCCCTATAGCAATTCATCCCCATTACAACGACAATGGCCATATCTGCAGCTGAACTAACTGCACGACTTCACGACTCTGGCATAATTACTCAATAAACAACCCTCGCCTGTCTTTAGAGCAGACAACATCAATAGATGCAGTAGCAGGGACAGATCAAATACTACAAATGTCGCTTTCTTTTAAAAAGGCACCCGATGAGCAATCTGGAAGGCAGGCAAGGCAGCAAGAAGTACAAATAAACAGTTGACTCCCAAGGGAGAGGGGTACTGGGGTGGAGGAAAAGGGATGGAATCAAAATCGTTTGCGTGACAGTATCAGATATCGTGACCACACGAAAGAGACGGACGGACACATCCGATGACAGGAAGCTAGAATGAAAACGAAGCATGTTCTGGTGGTGCCCGGGCCAGGAATTTCGAATTGGTGGAAGGACTTCTGGGAGAAGGGGGTCGTCGTGGAAAAAGGGTGGTGTAGTAGTTGTAATGATGAGATGTCCAATATTAAATGAAAGTATCGACGTCATAAAGTCCGGTTAATACTTGGGCTGGTTATGTAGTTTATGTTCTTACAATGGGCCTTGTTATGTGCCTCCCTGTGTTTGATCAGAGAAAGGCTGTTTGTCATGAATGATTTATCTTGATGGTATTGCAACTAAATGGCCTCATTACTGTTTCGATGTTTTTGCTTAATAATGCATTCCATGGTACACTGTCTGTTTTTAGAGAAGAAAAAAATGTACCATTAGTGATTAGAGTTTGTTTAATGATGTTGTGTTGTTCCATATGCGGGCGGAAAAATTAATTGTTATGTATGATCAAGTACCAGTAATCACGAATCAAGTTTGTAGTCATACTTAGAGATAGATAGATAGGTTGAAAACCGTTGACAGCGAAATACATAAGTTTTGAAATATTTATACGTTTTATTTTCTAACGAGAAATTTTGTGTTTCACATCAATAAGTTAAAATTAACATTCAGAAATTATGGAAATTCATAAAGATGGCGTGCAAGGCAAAACCAAATGTTCACAAGCACGAATCACGAAAGTATATGTGCTTGAAGATAGGTAAATAGTTTGAGATTAGATAATCATAAAATATTTACTAGAATCGTAAATTAAATGTGTATACATTTTCGGTTTTCCTGAAAGAACAGAGTTAAATAAGTGCTTAATAATCTCTATTTTTATTTTCATTAATGTCTGTGTGTGTGTTCAAACTATTTGACCGAAAGCAATCAAATTTTCCATTGATACATTTTGGAGATTGGCAACGTGCACTTCGAAGCGAGTTTAAAATTTTAATTAATTAAAAGTTAAGTGAGATTGTGGCGTTTTCTCACGACACTTTTCAAGGCAAATATTATCTAACAAAACTGATTTCTCACCGTTTTAACATTTACAAAATTGTTTTCTTACCGATACCAATTTAATTATCACGCAACTCCTAAATTTCTATAACTTTTAAATATTTTTTTCAAAATCTTTAAAAATAGTTATCATTGTTTTAATAAAATTCAAACCATTTTAAATTATTTATAAATTATTGAGCGGTTTTCTTCCGTTTTTTAAAAACTAAAAATGAAGATGAATTATGGTTAATATCTGTGTAAGGAATAAGAAAGTAAAGTTACAGTATTACAAAAAATTAGACGAAACAACCAATAGAACATTATTAATAGCAATATGATGTCATGGCACTTGACTCCATTAGGAGAGGATTCATTTGCACAAAAAAATAGAACACGTGCAAAGTTATTATAAACGTATCTAATGCTTTTTTTGAGAGAACATTGAACATCAAAACTATATAACTAAGATTCGTAATCAATAAGTGGGTAATACTAGATATCAAGTGTTATAATAATGCATAAGAATTTTATATAATATGTTATTAAGCATTATAGAGTAGGAATAACAGACTAAAATACATAAAAGTAAATTTCACATTATAATAACAGACTAAATACATAAAAGTAAATTATTTTTACAAAAAAGAAAAAAAAATTGCAGAACGTTCTGATTTTTCTAAAATATTTGTATGGTTTGGATTCTAAAACGGAAAGTATGTGTTGCAGAATGGGTTAATAATAGCTATGCATTAAACTACGAAGAAACTTCATATTATATAATTATAAGACTCAAGTTTATATATGGACAATTCATTAAATTTTCTACAAAATAAAATATTAGTTGTAACATTTATAAGTATGAGTGATTGTCTTAACTGATAAGCTTTAGTGAAAACCGAATATTGACACAAAAGTTTTAAAGGCAGCTTTTAAAAATGAGTGGGGGCAATCAAGTATTTAAGAATATTTCTTCCGCTATTTACTGCCAGGATGGTACAAGTAAGTTACAAAGAGCAATTTTTTACATATTTATCTATTTATAAACATACGACTCGAGTTTTCCTGAACATGTGGAAATTTTTATCCGTCATATCTTGGAAGAATTGTTAATTAACGAGTACTGTTTTCATAAGGAAAGTTCAGATATAAACCAGCATTAGAACGTTAGATTTTATGAGATATAAATATTCTATGAGGACTTGTCAGTGAATTTCTTGGAATTCTAATATATAAAAAAGTACAAAAGTGATTCGCGACAAAAATCGGATGATATATTGTAACTTAGAGATAAGTACAAGGTGAATATCATAAATATATAAATGTTATGTTATACAAAATAATTTTTTTTATTACTAAAATTATAAATTCTAGAGGCGTATTTGAAATACTACAGCATTTATCAGATATAATAAGAATTTTTGAATTATACATATTTTTATACACAGTGTCATTTATTAATACTCTACGGTTTTAGCTTCATTAAAATGTTTATAATTATCTCCATAAATGAGGTTATCTTTAATAAACATTTCTCAATTTAAGAAACATTTACTAAATTTAATTTACTTTTCATAGAAACCTGCATTTTTTTTTCTAAAATGTACAATTACACTAATGAAAGACTATTTTGTGTATAGATTATTTTAATAATTTTTGCACATTTAAAAGTAGCCAGATTAAATTAATAATAATGAATTTTCCAAAAATTGAAAAAAAAAATGCTTTTCTTTCAATCTACAATCAAGAATAACTACCACGTAATATTTTATTTAAAATATAATTGTTGAATGACATATCTAAATATACTAAATTTTTAAAAAATATCTCAATTTAATAGAAAAATGAGATTTCAAAAGGTCATAGAGAATTTAAAATGAATTATATATCACAACAAAAATATTTCACAAAGAATACAAGCATAACAAATGAAGAGACAATTTAATGCCATGGATCAAGTCAGTGAAAGCAATAAATTAACAGATAAATAATATTCACAAATAAAAAAATAGCACGTTTTCAATAAAAAAAAGGATAAAAAAAATCTCCACTCGCAATTTATTTATGACCACATATTAGATGTTGCAAATAAATAATATTTGTTAAAAACAGATTCTATTTTTAACAAAAATTTATATATTATATTTTTAGCAATAAATTTATATTGTTCAAAATAGAATATATAAATTTATTTTTCTATTTTCAAATATAAAATTTATAATTAAAATATTCTATTTTCAACAAAAGGAAAAACATAATTTAATATTATAGTTTTAAATATAAATTTATATTTAAAATATTATATTTTTAACAAAATCTATTGTATTAAGAATAGATTTTGTTCTATAGAAATTTGTAATCAGGTAATAGTTAAATCAGTCAAATAAAAAAAAATGATTTATAATGAATCATCACAGTTTGCTACAATAAAAGATTTTAAAAATCCATAATTATTTTAAAATGACGATTTCCAACACATAATTCAAATAGATATAACATCATAATCATTACAGCAGCTGAAGATATTTGATTAAAGAGCAATATATCAATTTAAAAACAACATATGCAATTTAAAATAAAACAAATTCTCTATAAGCAAATTTAACGACTTAATCCTCTGAACGCCAGCTGCCTTGAAACTCAAAAAAGAAATATTTTTGCAAAGGAAATAATTCATATAACTGTCGCATCAGTAAAAAAGAAATAATCGCTTGTAGAAAAGTAAATAAACGTTGCTTACTGCTGCAATCGTATGTCAAGGTTAGCTTCCGATTGCGTAAATTATGATAAATATAAAGGTTGACGTAATATTAAAAGACTCCATCAAGCAAAACATACATCGTATCTGCAGCTTCCTGTTTATTCTAATGTTTATTGGCGAATAAAATCTATTCAAGTCGAATAGCAAGGCACATGTAGAAGAGGAAGTGTTGATTTCGCCGAGGTATTGTGTTTTACTGAATGGCAGAAAAAGAAAGCAAGTAACAAATAATCATTGGATATTTATACCAATTAACTCACATCCGTAGTGTTTCCTTAGATGAGGAGCTAAAGCAGACTTCTGTATTAAGATTAAGTATATCGCAAGTATATTTTTTTCAAGATAAACATAAGTAAAATTTTTAAAAATGCGATCCGAAATTCAAACCATTCGTTTTAAGGTGAACGTACACACTAGAAGATTTTTTTTAAAATTTT
Source organism: Argiope bruennichi (assembly GCF_947563725.1). Lineage (NCBI taxonomy): Eukaryota > Metazoa > Arthropoda > Arachnida > Araneae > Araneidae > Argiope > Argiope bruennichi. The sequence continues at coordinate 46,067,268 of NC_079160.1, forward strand.
AATTTTAAAAATACAGGTTTTTTACAGTAGGTCATTAATATATGTTTAAAATCATTTCAGTGAGAAAAAAACCATATTACACTAATTATTAATTAATTAAATAATATTTAATGAGCTAGTTAGTATTTTTTTTGAAACATGATATCTTCAATTCTAATTTGTACAGACACACAATTCTAGATGGAAATGATGCCTAATATTAGTCTTGATGTTGTCTGCCTCAGTCAAGTTATAAAAATATATAGTTTTTTTAAACAATTTTTTCCATCAACGATGAATAGAAGAAGCGATATTTTTTCTGTAATTTTAACTTTTAAATAGCTATTAAAAATATATTTCTGTAAATATAACTTTGATTGCGGCACAAAACATCCGCTGTTTCATACAGATTATTTTGATATATAAGTAATTGTATTTGGTTCATTTCTGGTTGAGTTATGATTGTTTGAATGAAGCAACATAGTGGGAAAATACCATTCTTCATTATGACCATTCAACATTTTGAAATGGTCATAAAAGGAAAATTACTGGACCAAATGTTATAAAATATAGTACTACTTTAAAGGAGGTCATGGATATTTCTTTTCTGCCAAAAAAAAATTCAAAAACTCAACATCACAAGAGAAATAACGCTGTATGCAATGCAATGTTGTTAAACAAAATAGGACATGAAGACATCGGTTTAAAATGTGTTTAATCGTTTCTGAAACTTGTTACAAAGCATGTTCAATGTGCGTCCACCATTTTCTGAAAGCAAGTTAAATCGCATTACTGCATTCTCAACAGTAGCTCTTAGCATATCAGGAGGAAAGTTACGCACATGTCGGCGTATCGTTTCTTTCAGTTCCGCCAAATTGTTTTGAATATCATCATTAACAGTGTTTTTGAGATAAAATACATTAAACATGCTTTGCAACATGTTTCAGAAACGATTAAAAACATTTTAATCCGATATCTTCATGTCATGTTTTGCTTAACAATATTGCATACAGCGCCATTTCACACCAAGTGATGAATTTTTGAACTTTTTTTTTGGCAGAAAAGAAATTTTCATGACTTCCTTTAAATCATTACCAAGTTTGATAACATTTGGTCTAACAGTTTCCCTTTTATGACCATTTTAAAGTGGAACTTTAATTATAATCATCTTGTATTTACAAATTATTTTAATTCTTTTTTTAAAGGCAACACTTTCAAAACAATTTTATGAGAATTTAACTATACATCAAATAACATGAAATGTGATGGTGATCATATGATTGCGATATCATGAATTTTGTCCATTTCTGAATTAACCTTAACCCTTTATAGTTCTCTGGTATATATATTCTTACCACCTGTAAAATATTTTTTATGAGGATTCAAATAAATATTTTAAAATAATAAATAGCATAATCAGATGCTTAAAATTAGATAAAGCTACCTTAATAGCTTTGATATAAATTAAGTCCATAGTTAAATATCGTTTAAATTCAAAAGTGGTAAATATGCTTACCACTGCCCGTTCACGAAGAAAGGATTTTCGTAGCATTAAGTTCCAGCGTTTGTCAATAAATTTTAACTCCAGAAAACTTTTTAGACATGAAAAAAAACCACTGTGTTGTGTTCCTTATGTCTAAGAAATTCTTATATTTAATTATCATTATTAATTATTGAGTTTATTTAATTTAAATTCAACATTCATTTTTAAAAAGTAACAAAAACTGTTAATGCAGTTGGAATTTCTTAAAATTAGAAGTCTTCCTGTTAACGATTTTATGCAAATTTTGACTTCAGTTTGGATGTATTGATTAACAGAATGACATTTAAGTTTATTTCTTAAGGAAAAACAAGATTTTATTAATAAAATTGCATTAGATTGTAAAAGTTTGATTTCCATGCAATGTAGCAATCCGCCCAGCCAGCCTAATAAATTTTGAAGCTCATATTGCATTTAAAGTAAGATATTACTGAATTTGAATTCCACGATTTCTAAAGAAAAAAATATATATAAATTTGTTTTGAATTACATACAATATAATAGAGTGGCAACTATGCTTACCACTTCCAATTTTTCTTTAACGATCTCTAGTGAGTATATTTACTCGTTATTTCATAAATTAAAAGACAACAGACGTTTGATGTTTTAGTATTTACATCATCGGTTTATCATGACATAAACCTAAAACGTTTTATTTGTCAATGCCTTATAAAGGGTTAAATAAGATACATGCTGTAAGCTGAAAAAATAAAATAGTATTTGAAGCAATTTATTCTAATTAAATTAAGAGTCCATTTTGAAACAACACGAGTGTCATTTTCTGAGCAATCTTGAAAAGAGGTCAAATGACTAGAGCAACATTTACATTTGTAAACTCATTTAGTAACATGGGTCATCATTACATTAATGATACGATTACAGAAACGGTAATGTAAGGTTTTTCTCCTTTCCTTGAATTATTCCCTCAGTTAAGATCAGTTGCCATCTTCCTAACCACTTAAAAACTTATATATACATACAAATAAGATAAAAGGAGTTATGATATTCACCATTTAAAATTTAAAATTTTACTGAAAGGAATTAATGATTTTATAAAGTTGAGTTACAGTTCCAAGAAATTCAGTTAACGATAAAGTATGAATTTGCGTTCATAAAAACAAATAACAGAAAAGGAAACGAGCTGTTATATGAAAATGAAATAAAATATGGTTCTGATGCATTAAAAGTGAATAGAAAAAGTAACATCAGGAAATTATTTGATTATTCTATGCAGATTCATCATAAAAGGGAAATGCAGAAACTAAATGCAATGAATAGGCAAAAATAAAAAATAATAAATAAAAATGAAATAGGTGCTTAAAGGAAGAACTCGATTTTTTAAACTTCCGCATGATTAAAAAGAACAATTCGGAGCTCATGGCATTCACCTACATTCCATACATGACACATTGTTTTATAAAGTGATAAGAAGAAAGCATCATTTCATAAAACGCATTTAAAAAAATATTTATAAATAAATGCATCAAATAGCATATATTATATAAAAGATAAGTCATCATACTATGGGCTGTGATTCAATTTTTTAGGTAGAACGCGGCAAGATATATAATATCTCTTAATCTAATTTAAATCCTAAATAATTTAATAATTTTTATCTTAATTTAGCAAATATTTTCAGTTTAAAATGCTTTATTAGTTCCTGATCTAATTCCCACTTTTTATTTAATTAATTCTATATGCTCTATAGAAAACTGATGGTCTTAGTATTTTTTTCACCCTCCAAATGAAGTGATAAAAATCCCTAATGCTTACAAGATTCTTTTACCCAAGTTTACATTTCTTAGAACCACACATGTGAAAGAAATCCCTATTAAAATTTCATAGTAAAACCATTAAAGGGGAAAATTTTGTTTTTGGTCGCGATGTGAACGGACGTCAGTTTCATCATCGCTTCTTGATTATAAAATGCTTCCCGTAGTGAAATAAATCGAAGTTATTTTTTCAAAAATTTCTTGCTCTCGGCCATGCATCTGCTAAAGTATGTTTACATACATATTTCTACTACTTACAAAAATGTGACGTGGGCTTAAAATTCTTATTAAATTGTATATTAGAAATATTTATTGTGAAATTACATTTAATAATAAATGTTTTATCTTTACAAAAGTTCCTTTTTTTTGGCCAATAAAAACTCTAATCGAAAGAACAAACTTTCATATAAAACAAAATTCTATGCGCCTAGGATGAACCGAGTCCGTATGAATTCGGTTTCTAAAAGATGAGACGAAATATTTAAAAGTTTAGAAACCTTTTTCACTTTCCAGCATACGCAGTATAGAGAAAATACAGTAATTGTCAAAAAAACGAAATTCGATATTTTGACGAATCTCTATGTTTTAAACACCCCCTAAGTTCGAAAATTACATTTAAAAAATTGTCGTCTCTCTGTCTGTCTGTCTATGACAAAGATAACTCAAAAACACTTTGAGCTGGAGTGTCGAAATTTGGTGTAGTCTTAACAAAACATTTCCAGATTTCTATAAAATTTTAAGTAAAATCTGTTCAGAGGTAATCCGTCGGTCTTGCTGTTCAAATATAGCTTAACTCGATAGTTACAAAACGAAGAGGGCTAGCTAAGTAAAATTTAGTACATAGATTTTACCATCTATAAAACAGACAGCAATCAAATATTGAGCCGAATCCAACCACCGGTTGATTGCCTGTGAGAAACATTTAAACATGGTAATTCAAAAAATGGAGTGATTTAACTATATCATATTTGATATGGGATTTTATGACTTCAAGTGCAATTTTGTGATAAAACACAAATTCAATTTGGGGATACTATTAAGTCATGCCAGGGATTAATAGCTAAAAACTCATCAAGGATCACTCTATAGATTCAGTAAAAATGCTAGATTCATGCCAAATTTAATATTTAGTAACTATTTTACGCCAAAGCTATGTAAGGCGTTCTCTGGCAAGACACGTTTATTACAGAGCGTCCAAGAAATTTTAGACAGGCTACTCCCGCTGGGTTTTTTTAAAGATAATATAACTATACAATAATAAAAATAATATTATATAATATTTTTATAATAAACTCAAAGGACAAATTTTTTTAAAGTTGATCAAAGTAAACAAATAAAAGTATTATATTTACGCCTCTGACACTTTGAAGCTTAGATCTAACAGTCATAGTTTATCAGAAACAAAAACGTTTCAAATATTTCAACGGTTTTTTCCTCTGGTTAATACGTGCTAAGAATTAAGTTTCATCTATTATATTTCATAGTCATATGAGTTTTTATTTAAAATAATAATGTTGATTCTGCTAATTTATTTTACATAGAATTTTGTAAGGCAACATGCTGTAAGATTACATTGCATTCTTTTTTTTATGGATAATAATCATTCGTTTCTTATATTTTTTTTATTAATCATAAGTATAAAAAAAACTATTTCGCATTCGACATTTCTTAACACTTATAAAAGAAAATTAATAATATTCAAGCATAGAATAAAACTTTCCGCCTCCTTCCAATAATTTGATTGGTATAAAAAAATAAACAAATAATATAAATGCACTTTGAAAATTGTTACTTGAAAGCATATACTTCACAAAGAAAAAGACTATCTTGCGAAATAAAAACTACAAGCGACACAGAACATATTAATGTTCTGTTATCTACGCAGTAATTATTATTCCGTTTTGCTTTTCGGAAAATATAAAATATTAAATAACACTATCACATGAATAAAATATTAACAGAATATTAAATTTTTCGAAAGGTCTTATTGTCTTTGCTTGTGATGAATATTTATGAACTATTATCGTAAGTTATTTTATATATAAATAATAAAAGATCGTTTCATATAAGACCTTTTTTAATAAAATATATAGCATTTAGTAATTCTAATTATTAATATAAACTGTTGCGCAATATTTTTATTTGAAATTACATCGCTTAACAATTTTGATGCTAACTTATTTTTATTATTGTGCTCTCATTTCAAGTCTTAATTGTATGTATCAAAAAAAAATTCTAATAAGTAATTCTAATTATTAATATAAACTGTTACGCAATTTTTTATTTGAAATTACATCACTTTTGATGCTAAAATATTTTTATCATGTGCTCTCATTCCAAGTTTTTATGTATAATATATATATATATATATATATATATATTAAATATTAATAAAATCCATTGTAAATAATGATTTTCAATGGAACCATTTCAATGACACATAAAAACTAATTAACATGAGATATAATTCTGAATTAGGGCTACATTAGGAGGAGTACACCCAGAATTGTCATTCAATTCTACAAGCTTTCATGCCGCACAAACGTGAAGAATTCTGACAAAATATTTAATATGCACCTGTCCTTCAGAAACAGGATAGATCTTAAGTGGATATGGGTCTTTAAGTCATATCGCCCGAAATTTGTCATCATCAGTAAAAAGAACAATAATATATTAGCCAAAAGAAAGCTACCCCCGCCTTACCTATGCATACGGCGTAAATGAAATGATGTATTATTGTAATTAAAGGATATAAACTATTTAGTTTATATCTTTTTTAGTTTTAGCACGCTGCTCGCAGTTTGAATCGACTGTAAGATTCGTACTTATTATCGAATTAACTATTCTCTTCTTTATTAAAATAAAGAGATAAGAAAGAAGTAAACATTTTATTAGATGATGGTATGAATCAAAGCCACGAGAATGTTGAAGATAAAGAGAATCTAGAATAAGAAATCCTTAAATTTATTAGAAAAATAATTATGTAAGCATTTGTGACAAATTAAATATACAATGCACAGAAAACTGTAACATAATATATTACACCATCGGAGAGTAATATATTATGTAGTTTTTTTATTTAATGGCCGAAAGAATATTTTCAAGAAATAAAAACTTTTCATTTCAAAATTTCATCAAATAGAATAACAGTTAAGAAAGCTTTAAAATGCATTCCTTTAAATATAAAGCTGCCTATCTAACATAGTAAAATCATATTCAAAAAACTAAACAGACAGCGATGACATTTCGCATGATTTCTATCACATACACTAAATGTCACTGACTATAGATATCCATTTTTAATAGATTTGAATATATCTCATCATTTATAACAATGTAATGAAATTGTAGCATATTATTTAATTTAATCAAGTAAAGCAGAAGCTTTTGCTTAAAAGATAATACTCGATTTGATCACGACAAAATTATGTCATACCGTTATTACTCACAAATGCGTTTGGGAATTCATCATTTTATTATAGTGACCCCATGTCAAAATGCATTATTTCAAAATAACTAATAATAAACTATACTTACACCAGGTAAATTTTTCTGACTAAAAAGACGAAGAGAAAAATATGTCTGGTTAATGAAAAAAATTCGAAAAGGCAAAAGCAAGCTTGCAATAAAATAATGAAATCAATAAAAAAAAGGCAAAGACAGAATTTCATATTACACTATTCACTATCCCACTGAAATTATAATGAAAAAATATTTACAAAAGCACTGCGACAGAGGGACTTTTTGATCTTTCTTCCCATAATAATACTTCAGCTACTGATTCTTGGCATTTCCTGCAAGTAAACCCAGGGTTTCCCCTTTACATATGGTTTTTCCTTTGATATTGAGCAGCGGAAAGGGAAGACATAGTTGCAACTCAAGGGTCAGACAGGTTCTTCGAGAATGGAAGACATCTGAGCGTGCAATTTTGGATTTGTTTACTAATGTTCCCATCTAATTTTCTGCGGTTTTCTTGAAGATTCGAAGATAACATCTCCTGCATTTAATGAATTAGAAAACAATCACCTTATTCGAAGAATCTCCAAAAGCAATCTATTATATTTGAGCCGACTGGTTTTGTCCAGAGATACGAGATATTTTTTATTGTTATTTCCATTCCATTTAGATCTTTATAAAGGCATATTATATATGACATTACAAATATATATGCAATGATATTTTTAATTCTAATTTAAAACTTAATTTCCTAATTTTTATCTTAATTTAGCCCATTTTAACATAATGTTAAAATGTTCTCTTATTTCCTGATCCAATTCCACCCTTTTTTATTTAATTAATTCAACACGAGCTCTGTAAAACTGCTTTAATCTGCAGGTTCTCACGCTGTCAGTGAAGGGATAAAAATCCTTAATCACTTCAAGCAAATTGTATCGAATACTAGCAAATTCTTTTAAAGATACCTAAATTCCCTTACCTAAAATTACATGTATCAAAGAAATCTCCATTAAAATGTCATAGTAAAATTATCGAAAAGAAAAATTTCTGTCTCTTCACTCCTGTGTCGCTATAGAAACGGACACGCGTCTTTTGACCATCGCACATAATATGCTTCCTGTGATAGAATAAATCAAAGCTAAAAATTCAAAAATTTCTACGCTCTTCGGTCACGCTATTGCTTAAAAAAATATGTTTACATAATATATATATTTGAAATTTGGTACTTTATGTTCAAATAGTCTTAACCGTTTAGTTCAGTTTAGGTAAATTAATGACCTATTATGATGTTACAAGTAGACTGCATTGGGATTGGCAGTGAAATTTTAAGTTGTGGTCAGATGACGACGACGCCATCACAGGCAGTATTTTTCTAAAATTTTGCATAATTATGTAGAAAAACCATTTAATCAGAATTGTTAAATTTTATTTGAACTAGGCTCACTTATATAGATCATCGGAATAATTACTTACGAAGTTTTTTTTTTTATTTGAAGTTAAATCTAGTTTTTTTAAAGTAAAATATGCACGTGGAATTTCAAGCATTTCTTTATACTCGATTTCTAAAGTCATGTCAGACTTACAGCCAGCTAAGCAAAGACAAGGCATAAGAATGATATATGTACTTGTGGTCTTACAAACTTACATTGCTATTTCTGAATCCTAAATTATATAATTATCAATGCTAGGAATAGTAATAACAAATTTGTAAGTATAAACATACATTAAAAAACAAAACGAAAAATCTTAGGTATGATTCGAGGTGCTTTTGAAGGCGGTGTGTTGCCTGATGCGAGGAAGTTTTCAAAATAAATAAATGAAATGAAAAAAAAAATGACTACAGAGTTAATTATTTAACAATGTTTGAAAAAGCTGTATGAAGCATTTAGTAAGCTGAAGGCTTTAGTTGTGTAAGTTTAGATATATTAACGCCCCGCTGTAAAGCAACACTAGGGCTGTTTTGGGACGGATCTCGTAATTTTGAACCGCGGTCAGATGATGCGCACGACACCTGAGCTGGCACCCCCTCCCTCTCCACACCACACAAGCGGGAGGACGTTTGGCCCTGGCGGATTTAAAGTGCAACAGACCCCCCTTACACAACGCTTCTTCAGTGGAATCGGGTCTCTAACCTGAAACCCTACAGCTCACGAGCCGAGACCTTACCACCAGGCGGCCCTTTAGTTATGTAAGAGCTAAAGCAGTATGAAACTAAGAGACATGATGAATACTATTCGTTATAATTTTTAGTACACGTTCTTCGAGATGGTTCATTTACACTCAATCTGGGGCAAAGTTTCGAAATTCGAGGTTGTCTTGGATATTCCAGGTCATTTTAGTATTAGACGCATAGAAAATAGCAGTATTCAGGAAGCTCCAAGCCAATATCATATTAAGCATAATTTAGTTTGAGTTTTCTGTACTATCTTGCTTTCAAGATCCTGCATATTTAATTTATACTGAACTAACAGAATCAACTAAATAGAAAGTTTGATCATTCAACATAATTTAAATCTGAGTCAATAACTATATTTATAAACCAATATTTATAATTAACCCTACATCCAATTTGAAAAACGTTTGCCTTAATGAAAGTTTTCAGTTACATAATTATGAATAATTTTAGGATTCGTTGACGGGCCAAGGACTTTGACCTTCATTATCCTTCATTGCAGACATCTATGAATATTTTTAGCGATATAATCTTGGTATTTCAGTCTTCGTGTATCTATACTATAATAATACAAAAATAAGTTTCATCCTGGCATGCATAAAAAAAAGAAACCAGGGTCAAGTTTTTGATTCAACCAACTCAATTAGCGGGAATTATTGAGAGGCGGATCAAGAATTTAATTCGGAAATAATATATAATGTGTAAAAAATAAATGCTAAATAAAAAAAGAAATTTATTTAAGTTTATTATAAAACCGTGTCTCTATTACAAGACAAAAACTAGGACACATTATTTAAATAACAAAATCGGGCTTAGTAAATTTTAGAGTAAAATTAAACATTCCATTTTATTACACTTTCGAGTTCTGTATTATAGCTTTAACAAACACTTGAAAGAGTCATTTTGTTTCTAGTAATGATATGATAAAATAATTTTTGTGATTAAGATTGGTTTAAAAAAATCATTAATCCGAGTAAATATTATCTTGGTTTGTTGATTAACTTGGTTCATTAATAATTAATTAACAAATCAAGATTAGTGTGAGATAAGAAACTGAAATATCCAGGCCTTTGTTTCAATTAATATTTGGGAAGAAAATGTCAAACTTATTTTTAATGTCAGTTGCTGGCGCAGTACTATCTCGTAATAATTGAATAAAGATTTTTATAATAAAATTATAATTTCAAAACAAATTATGTCATTAATTTATTAATTAATATTTTTTTATGATATTTGAACTTCTGGAGAGAGAGAAAATTGGTAAAATAACTTACCAAATGCATTTAAAAATTGATATATAAACACTGGTGCTTTCCATGGCTTTAAAAAGAATTAACATCGACAACGGACTTTTTGTTTGTTTAATATCCCATCAATAGATATGAATTCATTTCCAGCGAAATTAAGCGAAAAGCCAGTTTAATTATCTAAAAAGAATTATATTTTAATCATAACGCTAACTGAAAAAATAAAATGTTACAAGAAAAATTGACTACATCTGCAATAAATAATGTGTATCATAGATGATGCCATGAGGTTCGCAGAGAATGAAAAAAAAAATCACCATATTAGAAGTGACTTTTTTAAAAAAGTAATTCGTCTTTATTTTAAGCAATCACTTAATTTGAAATATCTACCTGAGAATTATAACTAGGCAGTTCAAAACATCTCTCTTAAACTGGGAAAAATTCGGTACATTTTTACGATGTGCAAATATTCAAAATCCGGTATATATGAAGATTTTTTGAACAAAGTTAGTTAACGAGTTGGAATATAGACAGAGGTCATACAAAAATATAAAATATACAAAAAAAAAAAATCATAGCCATGCCATTAAAAATTGGTGAAGGAAAAAAAAAATGTTCACTTTCAAGTAAATTCTCAACAAAACTTTCATTATATAATTTAGGAATATAAAATACGATTATTTATTACTTAAGACTGATAAAAAATAACCTTTTATTATAGGACGTGATTAAAAATTTATTTTTATCTATAATTCCTAACAGTCTTGAAAATTTCAGTAAGGAAATGTCGATAATTGATAACAAAAATAACTAAAGAAATTTTATATAGTAAAAGAATATAGTGAAATGAAATATAGCAAAATTCCAATTGTACGATCTACAAGTCACCCAAATAATTTGAAAGAAAGAAAAAAAGAGATCCACAAATAAAATCTTTCAAGGGAGAAAAAGCGAAGACAAGACAACAATTGATAATCACTTGATATATTCAAGAAGTAATTTCTTAATGCAACATGTAGCCATACGGTACGTAAAACAGCATTGTGCATTTTTAGATATTAATATGTTATAAGTAAATTTCGATTTTCCCCAAATAACTTTCTTTTCGTCAATTACCCAATTATTAGGATATTCGATCATTGGAATGGGGGTTTGGTCTTATTTATTTCGGATTCTGAAGCTCTGCTGTAATTGCAAATAAGAAATAGCGTTGTCGTCAGTATCTATTTCAGACATATTGAAGCCTTAAGCAATGCAGAATATGAAGACTTTTTTTATAGATATATTGGTCTATTTAATTTCAATTTCTACATATTTTGAGCTTAATAAAAAAGATTAGGATTTATTAAAAAAGTTTTAGCAATTCTGTGAAAATGTGCATGTCTTCAGTGTGAATGCCTGTGTTCAATATTTTGGCAAAGAGCATATGTAATTTTTGAGAGAAATCTGATATGTTTATATTTATTTACTTATTACAGTTTATAATTGAGCAACATTTATGTTTGTAACAATAATATTAAAGTAAATGTTTGCAGTTTATAAATAATGTAGCAGTGAAGCTGACTATTTATACTTGAAAAAGGAAAGTGCTAATATTATCTTAATGTTTTATAACTTATAGGATATTTTTGTTATTTATTAGGCAGATAAGCTAATCCTTTGGATCTAACTGCTCATTTTCTAAGACTCCACCCCCACCTCAAGTTAGCTGACTTAAGTAACTATCTTGTTGAAAATCCGCTTTTTGCTTGTAATCATTAGTGGAATTCCAACTAGTTTCGTCTAAAACCACTGGGATGAGTAAAAAGATAGGCAAATTAAAACCATTATTAGGTTCTTAGCCATACAAATTTGAAAAAGTTCCAAAAAAAATTATAAATTGTAAAATATAAAGTCTTATAAATATCAAATTCGTTGTCAAATAAATTAATTTATTATAAGGAATAAAAATATTAATTATATATTTCAATATAATTGTGCGATATTTCACCAGATAAGTCCTGTAAAATAATTTTGAATATTACATCTGTTTGAAATTTATCAATTATTTATAAAATACCATAATAAATCAATTTTATTTTACTTCTAAGTAAAGAAGTCATTAATGAATATTTATGGTTAAATTTTCTTGAAATTTGTTATTTTTTTTATGACATATGAATAAAAAACATTTTTTTTTTAAGTTACAAAAATAAAAATAAAAAATCCATAAACAATTTAATGTTTTATTTTAGTTTAATTTTAAATTTTACTGAAATGTGAAACTAAAGGGAAATATTATTAAAAGAAGGGCCGCAATATAACTAAATCCGCCGCTGCTTGTAACCTCAAACAATGCCGCTGAACTTAACCAGTTAACAGTTTCGACCTCTTCGGTAAATGCGAAAAAAAATTGCCATAAACATATATATATTATATATATATATATATATGAAATTGCTATAAACATATATATTTAATATATAATATAATAAATTAATTATAAGTATAATAATCAAACATTTATTATATAAATACAATAACTGTCATTGAATAAATTCGTGTTATCGCAAAATGTTGCACTTTTTCCATGACGAGTATACTCGTCAAAAACAGTTAACAGCTTAATTATGTTTTTCGGAAATTTGTTAAAAATATGATATAACTTTATGATATATATGATATAATATCCTTGACGAGTATACTCGTCAAAAACAGTTAACAGGTTAATTCTGTTTTTCGGAAATTTGTTAAAAATATGATATAACTTTATGATATATATGATATAATATCCATGACGAGTATACTCGTCAAAAACAGTTAACAGGTTAATTCTGTTTTTCGGAAATTTGTTAAAAATATGATGTAACTTAGATTGCGTCTTCGATAAACAAACTGGAAACCCCGAGTGCTACTCTCTTTCTCCAAAGGTAAATTTCTCTAATGTCTCACTGTACCAACAAGTTATACAATTTGAATAATTATCGCTTTCCTTTTTCGTATCATTGGTATTCAAAATAACCCCGGCATTAATTTTCCTCCTTCGCGCTCTTGCGCAACCCGAATGGCGTGATTCAAAATAAATGAAACAAATGCGAATAAAAAAAAATCTATTTTGTTGAAAAGTGCCACAAATAAGTATAACTGTCTAAAGTGGAGCTTCTGCATACGACTCGCTAAAAGTAGTCTAGCATTAGGATGATCAAGGTCCCCAGTCAAGGCCGCCGGTACCGGCGCAATCGTAAAAGATAGAAAAATAAAGCAAAAAGCAAAAATTACTGCTGCCTCAAAAACTTGTTATTACTTCTTTTTAAGACTTGTTATTTACTCTCAACATTATCAAGGAGAATCATTCCTGTCCGAGATTTGCATGAACTGAATATCTTGACTGTAAAATTACTGCTGGCTGTAATCCGAACTGTTGGGGTTGCAACTTTAAAACTTAAATTTTACTTTATATTTGTGCTATTTTTTTTCCTTGTTGTACTCAGTCAAGCAGGCGATCTTACTACCCGTACAAGAGAATAAAGGTAAAAGAGTTGGAAGGGGATATAAAATGAAGTATTAAAAAAAATAAAAGAAGTGGACGCACATAGAGTAAAAAAAAAAAAAATTCTCCTCTCTTGAATTGTAGGTTCGTGAAAATTCTGGGCGTGAGTTAAGTAGGGTGTTTTCTACGTTTCTTGGTGTTGTTGTTTATGGAATTTTGTTTCTTTGTTGCTCGAGACAGGAAATTACAGTGTCGACGAAGACAATAAATTTATTCCTGTTGCTACGCGAAAGTTGCCAATTCTTTCTTTACCTACAAGCTTTTTCTTTTGACGGGTATTAAAGGCACGGATCGACACTGCCAGGGTGTGTTGACGACTGGCGTCGGTGGTTAAATTTTTACATGCAGTGGCTCATGGTCAATTCAAGAGCCAGTACATCATCTAAAATGTTTTTTTTAGAAATGGGATTTAGCTTATATTGATCTCAGCATTAAATAAGTAGATTTTAATGTCTGTCCAATCTGCTCCATTCTCAGATAAAGGTTTTGGCATCAATCTGAAAATGAATGCCAAGATGTGCTTGTTTCTTCACTGTGTCAGAATAAATAATTAGAGAAAAAACGGCTTAAATAAGTTCTAATAAACAGCTTGTCATATAAATATTTCAGTGAAATAGTCAAAAAGTAATCCCTTACCCTATATTCTTTAAAATATAGACAAGGATATAGAGGAGAGGGTATTAGTAGAAAGTCAATTTCTCTATATTCCAATTACTATGAAAAAGATCCGGTAACACCTTTTTTCCTAATTTATACATCACTGTAACAACGCGTATAATCGATCTTCCATCAATTTTCAGCTACCGCGAAGAACAGTTCCTTGATTTAACACCCTGACTGCCGTAGGGATCACCGTTGACTGGCGGACCCTTATAAATTACATTGAACGAAATTCAGCACCACAGCCAATGTGTTAATAGAAATTTCGTAGATTTACAATATGCTTTCACAATTAAATAGCAGATATAAAATGTGATTAAGAATAATTTATTGCATGATTAATTGCATAAGATCATTCAATGAAAAATACTACAAATGTTACTGTTGTTCTGATGCAGATGCAGTTATTTTTTATATGGATTTAACACCTTTGTAAAAAATTTTAAAAATTCCTCAAGGCAAGCTGGAAGGCAAAGAAAGATTCCTTTACATCTAATCTGCTATCTGGCAACATAAATTGTTGATGTTAGAAACAATCAAAATTAGAGCATCAGCCACTAATTTTTAAGATATTGCTGTTATCAAAATCTTTAAATGCACAAGGTGTTTATCTTAATGAGGAACTAGTTTTGCTAATTGGATTTATTTTTCTATTTTCAGTAATAAGAAAGTTATAGCGAAATGAAAATTTCACCCCCATCCCACCCACTATTTCCACTTTCTTTGAGCCGGATAAGCCATTTACGAACTCATCCGAGATTTTTACATTTCTAACAACATATTCCAATCCAGTTACAATTCAAACAAAATTACTCTAGTTATCCTATTCACCAGATAACATGGGCAAAGCGTTATACGTATATAGTCTATAAATTTTGAACTAAGGGAGGTTTAGGGTTATAGGGACCATGATCGGTTAAGAACTGAAGAAATTTTCTCGAAGTCGTGTCATGAGAACCATTGCAGTAGGTAGTCTTCCAATTGAATCTACCTAAAAAAGTTTTAAAATTTATCTTAGTTAATATTGTCTTGCTAAATTGTATTATTACGATATTCGCTTAAAATGACAACGAAACTCTTACATTATTTCAAAAATGTTTAAAAAGTCTATTAAATGTTCAGATTTGTTGAAATTAAATTAAGAATACTAAAGAGGAGGGATGAGATGAAGATTTCGAACAAAACAAAGAATTTAAATGAATAAAACAAAATAAGAATTAGTGATTGCTGAATATACTTAAAAAAATGTAAATGGAGATGAAGAAACTACTTCGTTATTTCGATATCATTTCTTTACTGTTTTTTCTTCTGGTTAATAATTTGGTATTTGCAGAATCTGGATTACCATAATCTATGTATAGTTAAATTGGGAAGAATAATCCTTCTGATTGCATTTTTAAAAACTAAATCTAATAAATTATCGGTAATATGAATTATTTGCTGATAAAGAAGGAACCTATAATTCAAGGGACTAAAACACTTCGGCACAAAATGTCGAAGTTCAGTTTAAGCAGGCTTAATCGGGAGGTTTAGCCTTAATATTATATATATATATAATAAAATTTTCATAGTTCTAATATGAAAAATTACTCAGAGTTTTCTTGAAAGAAGCTGTTCATTATATAGTTTCTAATTTCCTATTTAATTATTTAATTTTATTCCTTTAAAATAATTTCAAATTCATTAAAAATCGAAATTGCAGAAATTTTCTATTTTTTTAAAAATATATCTTAATTTATATCTTTTACCAAAATTAGTTAATATGCCAATTAAATTTGCAACATTAGATTAGCATATAAACACCTAAATTAGTCTATTTAGAATAACACACTTCTTTAATATTTAATTCATCGTTAGCAAATATATTGCAATTAAAAATTAAGTAATTTATGAATATAATGTTTTTATCGAAATATATGAATATTTCAAAAAAATTCTCTTTGCATATACATTTTCCTAAAGAAAAAATAAAACAAAAAGCCTGATAAAAAAAGATAACTGAGACCGCCTATATTTCCTTGAAGTAAAGGAAGTTTGTTCAGAAAACAATAATAACAATAGTGACTAACATTTCTTGAACAGTAAGTAATAAATAAATAAAAAAGACAATATGAAAAACATCGGAAACTAAATGAATCACCGCAACGGTTAGAGAAAGGACAATCAAAGGTTTCATAACAAAAATACATAAGAAAAGCGGAATTAAATATTTATGAAAAAATTCCCGAAAAGGCGAAAATATTTATTTCATAAAATCGAATCGATTCATGCTCATCGCGTATAATTTGCGTATCGCAAATTTAAATGCAGATTCCAAAGCAAATAGTAGGTTTTAGGACATGACGTCACATTATATATATGTTATATGACACGCGGCGTAACGTTTATTTAATAGCTGCGATGTTATATGAATTGATCCCAAAAACTCATATTCACATTTGATGCAATACGACATTTTGAAAAGAATATTTCTTACATCGAATAAATCCAAATCCAAATTATTAGTTTGAACAATTAATTAAGAAATTATACGCAATTTAATTAGAAAAAACGAGATGTATGCTCTTAAAAATATATTTTATCAAGTACTGCATTTAAAAATATATTTATTTTATCAAGTACTGCATTTAAAAATATATTTATTTTATCAAGTACTGCATTTAAAAATATATTTAACTTTTTGCATGCCTTTTCTCATGTACCACCCAAGTCGGTGCATTATTTCGACGTTTTATTCATTTAAAAAAATTTCGATT
Organism: Argiope bruennichi; assembly: GCF_947563725.1. NCBI lineage: Eukaryota > Metazoa > Arthropoda > Arachnida > Araneae > Araneidae > Argiope > Argiope bruennichi. Next base: position 46,084,380 of record NC_079160.1, read on the forward strand.
ATTGAAAATATCTACAAAGAAGTAAGAAGACGCAGATCAATTTTTCAAAGAAATTCAACTTTAAACAATTATACAAGTATATTTTTAAATTTTTCGGAGCAATAAACAAGTCCTTTTATTAGATGAACAATTATGCATCGAATTTCTTTTGCAGTGGAAAAGATTAAAAATAATTTTTGCTATATATTAAATATATAGCAAATAAATATAAATATATTTGCTATATATTTTGCTATATATGCCCATTAAAAATAATTTTTGCTATATAAAAGTTTTTTTTTTGCATTTATTAAGAAATGTAATCATTTAAGATTGTTTAACATTTGCCAAAAATAAGGATACTAAATAACTGTCTTTATCGTAGAAAATTATTATTTTTCAAACTTTAGGTTTTGCTTCAAAAAAACGAATTTCAATTAAAAAATGCAATGATTAGTTGAGATAGCAAATAGTATTATTCAATTATAAAAAATATATTCGATTTCTATATCAAATATTACGGTTTTTAAAAAAATATGCATATCAATGTCACAAATGCAGAATAATTGTTTCATACCAGCTTATATATTTTTTTTGGGTTATCAGTTATGAAAAAGCTTTTCTATTTTTAAATATACACAATTCTATAAAAATGCGTGCATTTATTTATAAATGTGCGTACATCTATTTATAAATGCTTTCCTAAAAAATTGTCAGATATACATGTAATTGAACGCATGTAATAACATAATGTGAATTCGTAAAAAAGTTCCTTTTAAACTTTTTCCGTTTCGCTAATTTAACACAATTACATTTCAAAAAAAAAAAAAAAATGTCGGCCTGATTTCAAGGACAGAAAACATATTTAAAACATTTTGCATAAAAATAACAATAATCAAGCTGGGTTTTGTTTGAACAGATTGCTTCGTTGTTTAAATAAACACAACAAATCTATTTGCATGCGCCAAAAAAAGAGAGAAAAGGAAAACAATAATAATAAAGGAAGCGACATTGGTAGAATGCAGTGACGTAAACATGCATATGTACCACGTAGTGAGACAGATCAGTGAACGTGGAACAATTCATTACAAACTAAGAGCAACATTGTTATTCAAAGAAACAACTGTTGCCAACGCACAAACCTGAATTAATGTCTTCGTTCTTCGGCGGAGGAAGAAAAAAAAGTGAGAGAGAGAAAGGGTATCACTTCTCGTCTGCCAGTGAAAATTGTTGCAGACGATTCCGAAATCTGCCAGGAAAAACAATAAGAGTTCCGAGTTAATGAGGCGGTCAAAAAAAGTGTCAAAATGTTGGTTAGTATCAAAAGTTCTACAAAGCAAATGTGCTTTCGATTTCACATCGTTAAAAACAGGTTTGAGAGTGACCACAGTGAGAAAAAAGAGGGAATAGTATCTAATGCGAATTTCCCTTTTTTTGTGTGTTTTTTTATTTTTTATTTTTTTTTCACGGTTATTTTGTTGACGCGATGGGGTCCGGGGAAGAATAAAGAATTGACTTCTTTAGGAGACTTATCGTTAAAAAGAATCGCTAAGTGGTTTTTACGTCGCTTTTCCTTTAAAAAAGACAACTCTCGGGGTTAAATAGGAGGGGGAGTATGGGTTTGGAATATTGAGTAGGATTATGCAACGGTTTGTTTCACGTTTGAAACGTTAAGCAAATTAAAAAGATAATTCGAGAACGGAGCCTTTTAAGAGGTAATTTTATTACCGTTTCATTTATTTTCTTAAACTGGCATATGTTGATAAAAAAAAGTGTAGGTTTGTGAGAGAATTAATGTATGTGCTGTAAGATAACTATACCAAACCCATTAATTTGTGTTAATTTAATTGAAAAAATTGGGATTTTTTTATTTATATCATATTTTTTTTATTTATTTCCAATTAAAATACAAGCGAAATATATTTTATATATGACATTAGCTAATCTAGGCTTTATACTGCCCTAGCCAGAGCATATCATGAGTGTATAACATCTTCTGAAAATTAGTAAACTTTACATAGGCACATTTTTAACTTAATAAACATAAAGATACATTTTATTTTAATAATATAGAAAAATCGATATTTCATTTATTTATTTATTTACTAGCTGCTTTTGGCGACCAGCTGTTTCACCTAGGATACTGCCTGTATTTAATTTCAATTAAATCTCCGTGACATAGCTTCATATCCATGATTCCACTAACTATCAATTTTTAGTATAAAATTGCCAAACATTAAAACTGAATTGTTTTAATTATCTTACATCTGTTCAATGTGTATGCGATTCCTAATGGAGGCCAGTGTCGTGGCAGCAGAGCGCTATTAAAAATTATCCGGTTAATCCATTTTCTAACGTTTTCCGTATTGCATTTTTTTACGGAAACAACACATATATTAAACAAAAATCTTCATTTTTAGCTTTCAAGAATGGAAGAAAATCACGCTATTAAATATTTGACGAAGCAATGAAAACGGTTTGAATATAAAAGCAACAATATAATCTATTTTTATAAATTAGACAAAAAAATATTTTTTTAAAAAAAATTGTTAAAATTCAACAAAAATTTGCACAATTATTAAATCTGTGGCATTAGAAATCATTTTTTTAAATTTTAGAACTGTGAAAAAATAATTCCACACGTTATCGCAGAAAAAACGTCAAATCAAAGTTAATAATTAATGAATTAAAATTCATAAAAATATCAGCTCTTAAAATTTTAAATAAGGCCATACATCGTATAATGGTACAGTTTATTCCCAAACATCATCTTCCCTGTACTTTGTATTAACTCCAAGCCCCATTTTTATAAAATTTTCTGTACACAAATTATATCATTGAGTACGGCTCCATTTTAACCTGTTAATCTCTAACCGAACCCCTTAATATCACCCTTAACCGTACTTAAAAGCGTTCAGTTATCGGTGTAAATTTCAAATGACTCCAATTCTGTGCGTAACTATTTATTTAACCTGTTAATTGGGTATGACGAAATATTCCAATGCAAAACGAACTGAATATAATTTAATTACCCGGTTAATATTCAGTAATCATTTAGGGAAAAAATGTAGCATTTTTGGAAGTCTAACAAAAACAGCTGTGTCATAAAACATAACTTAAGAATTACTTCAAGATAAACTTAGAAGTGACAAAATGTGTGAAAATTACATTAATTTTTTTTTCTAATCCCTGAAAATGCTAGACCGTCTTATACTGAGTGAACAGCTGCCTTTCCAATAACAATTATCCTCTGATTATTTGAATTATTGCCCATTAGTTCAGCTTCAGGTACGATGAATTGCTAGCGCAAAGACCAAGGTTAGTCAAGGACTAATTGGATCATCATTTTAGTGCAACTCATTAAATTAAAGTCATCAAATAAAGGAAGAGAAAAATATCTTTTACATAAAATACTTCACATTTAATAAAGCACTTTAATATAAATTATTGAACTGAAATGTTATCTATGAGAACATAAATCGCTTGAGGGTTGACACCATTTAAACATTTATATAAAAAGCGGCAGGATTAATGTTTCCCAACAATTTTCGTACACTCTTTAATAAATACGTGATACTCCTTTCCCTCACATTAAAACTGTGAACCTAAGCAAGACCATGAACTTCACGAGTGTTCAGATTTTTATTTTCACAGTACAGCACATGTGTATTAAATGTGTCATCGTATAGTGACTTTCCTCTACAATAGCTAGGCTCGGTACTGGATATTTCAAAAGCATGAAGATCTCACGAACCAATATAAAATCCTGTCCCATCTGCAAGTACTGTCTCCATTCGCAATTAACTCCAGATCATGTCTTTGACTGCCAGGCCATTATCGGTTCCCTCTTTCAACTTGGAGCACCCCAAATTGAAATCCTCCATAGCCATTGGGCTCCAGAACTTGCAGATCCTGTCACCAAAGTTTTTGGAGGACTCTAATCTTTTGCATTAGCACTGTAAGCATAGACACGACAGCAACAACATCGTATAGCGAAAAATAGCCGATTATACTTTTGAATTACTTTTTTTCCATCTACTGAGACGAAAATTTGATACAAAATTACAATTTAGGTAACAAGATTAGAAACCAAATTTAATTTATCTAAGTCGTTACATTTTTGAATTTTAGCATACAAATGTGTTTATATGCGAATGTAAAGAGCAACTAAGTATCAACACTATGACGGATTTGGTTCAAAATTGATATGGATCTACGTTTTAACGCCACTATGTTTTTTCAATGTAAACAGTACACCAAATTTTATTGATCTAACTAATATTAATTTGTAGTTACTGCGTTCATTCCGCAAGACAGACAAGCTTCCTGTGAATGGATTACATCCAAATTTTGATAAATATCTACAAATTTTATGTAAAAATCACAAATCAAATTTCATTCATCCAGTTCCAAGATCACGTATCAAATATCTAAATACCGAAACAACACATATCAAAAGTGTTTTTATGTTTTCATATTTCACACATAGGCAGAATTCCGTAAATCTTTCGGTCTCAAACAGACGTGAAATGTACAGATTCCTGCAAATCTCGAGATCGAATTCTTTGATGGTTACAAAAACTTCTTTGTATGCCTCGTAAACGAAAAGGTGTAAGAATGATTAAAAAAAACTATTCCCGATTTTATACAGAAAAATTTAAAAAAAGGTCTCCCAAGGGATGTAACAAATAAATGATGTACAGTAATAAAAGGGATGTACAGTAATAAACAAATTCGTCCAATTTTATCTAATTCATTTAGCATGTATTCAATACGTATTCTTAACAATTGAAATACAAAGTATTTTAAGCAATATGAATAAAAACACCACTGTGTAAATGGCGCAATTACATTTGAAAGTTAGAACTGCTTTTAATATATAGGAAACAGTACGAATATAGATGGAAATTTAATGAAAGTTCTAGAATTCTTCTTTAGCATTCTTCAGAATGCAAGTCAAAATCATTCAAGCATTTTGGAAAGAATTTTATTCTGCAGTTTTTACATTCATTTCCAGCTGTATGATACATGGTAATGTCATAAAGAATATATAACATATTTGGCAAAAAAAAAAAAAAGTGTAATGCATAAAAAATATAGAAGCATAAACAAAGTGGATATTCTAGATAAGGGCTCAGTAATTAATAGAATTCTCGATTATCAACAGAACGGAAGACACCGAATAAAATGTGGTTTTGGAATGTGTTTTAGATAAAAATAAACAAAAAATGAGAATAAATAAATTTTCTGAAATAACATTCCTTAAATAAAAATAATAGAATTTTTATGCATTTATAAATGATTTTTTTTTCGAAATTTCTACTTTTTATTTTTTATTAATTTATCATTTTAGAAGCAATGAAATAATGAAGATATATCGATAAGATAATCTAAAATTTCTGAAAACTATTTATAAAATTGCTACATTTAGATACTATCACTTCAAGCTATGCTAATTTTATTATTCTTACTTTTTATTGCAAACCAAAATTTCTTATAAGTACTCTTTTAAATAAAAATGGAAGAACTCGATTTTTATTTATTTTATCAATCATCTATAATTGCATATTTTGATAATAGAATCATATTTTTTAAAACATTACGAACAAAATAACATCTAAGTTTCTAAATACTGAAAATTACATAAAAAACACCTGATAAATAAATCAATACTTCGTTATTTTGACAAAAATGAAACACCTTTTTAAAATTTTAATTAAGTTCTTAAGCAAAATATATTCTCTGGTTTCGTTTTGATCCGAATAGTGGAATTAAACAAGTAAACTATTTAATTTAAACGAATAAATTATTTAATTCAATACAATTTAAACAAGAAAGCAATTTAATACAAATCATTAAATTCAATGTAAAACCAAATAATACAGAACACATTTTTTTCCTTAACTATTAAAAAACCTAAGTATAAAAATTTAAAAAAAATAGAAAAAAGAAATTATGTATTCTAATTATATTAATTCTAGATGTATCTGTAATAAGTATGTATCTATAATAATAAGTACGTATCTATAATAAGCAGTAAATTTAATAATTCTGTAATAAGTATGTATCATAAGTAATAAAATAAAATACTAATATCTCATGTTCTTGAAGATGTTAACTTTTACAACAATTTTCAACTTCGTACGAAATTTTTCTAAACTATAATATGTATTTAAAAAACCACCACCATTTTTTTTAACAATTAGAAATGTTTTCAAAGATTATCAATTCGCATACTAGGACATATCGTCACAATGTCAAGTTTATCAACAAACCAAATACTTGACAGTTAATAGATCAACTAAAATAGATGAGAACCGGTTAGAGTGATTATATGGTCAACTCTTCTGTCACGCCATTTCTCATAGCAGAAAAGGAAATTCAATAATTTCGGCTTCTAAGGCTTTTGCTTTCTAATTACTGTTGTGAGACAGCAATTAAATATTTCATTTTGCATTTTTGTGATAATTTAAACATTCTTGGTATAACACAAAATTTTTGTTTGTTATTAACATGCAAATAGTTTAATTCAAAATATACACTGTAAGTAATATTCTCACCATTGAAAAATTGTGTTAAATATGCGATATTTTATAATAAGTGATTATTATCTTGCAACAATGTATGCGTGAGTAGCATTTTTGGGTGCAAAAAACATCGTTTGTATTTAAGGGCCATTCAATAAATTCTAATAAATACATTTCATTCAATAATATCGGATTATCAGTTTTATTGAACGTATAAAAAAAAGAATGTTATTTTTAGATTTAAATATCCGAAAATCCTTTACATTAAAAGATATTATTTTAGATCGAAGAATCAATAGCAAAAAACTTCATTGAATAAATGATTCCAATTTAATGACTGATCCCATAAAAATCAGTAAAAAGAAATATCGATATATTATTAATGAATTAATAAATTAAATTGTTTAATTAATAAATTAACTCACTTAAAGTGTTAAATGCTAATCATTCATTTTTGTCATATATTTAATAAATTCATTATTTTAATGGCATGCTTTTAATTATCGTTTGCACATCAAAAATTCTTTACGTATTATAATATATATTCTGCATTTGGAGCAGGAAAAAATGCAATGCACTCAAATAAGCAAAAATCACATTTTAAGCCAAAAACAGTGATGCAGAAAAGAAAAAAAAAAGCACTATACAAACTATTCAAGAAAATGTCTGAAATAATAGAGTACGGCATCATGGCTAAAATTAATAATCAATTATAGATTTAAAATACAAGATGAATTGAACTCTAAAAAATAATTCTCTAAAGAAAAATAAAGAAAAAAATTTAAAAGATTAAAATTATTATGAATATTAGAACTACAAATCAGCTTCATGAAGTTGTTAATATATTAACTAATAATTAAAGACAGTAACTAATAATAACAGTTTGATATGTTTCATATACGACGGAAACGAAAAGTTTACTATGTATAATTATCAGAATAATTAGAACATACGATTTTGAAATAAAATAAATTCGTCTCTGTTTAATCTTTTCAACAAACAATGACTTACAAATAATAAAAACAAATAAACTTTTACATGTATCTAAAGTATAGATAAAACAGCTATAAAGCTTAAATTAGCAAAAATTAATTTTTTTTTCACCATAACAACATTTCAAATTATTTAAACTTTGCGATCTTAATTTAGTTTCATCATTCACGATTGCAAAAATAGATCAGCTGAGAAGTACACAACGTCTTGAGAAATAAGTATAAAAACATTTTTTAAAAATCATTTAAGCAAATAAGAAACAATAAAAAATAATATTACGGACAATTTTGTGTATATTCCTAAATTATGCATAAAGTCGTTGTGTATCTTAAATTTCTAGAAATTACTGTTATTTGTTGCATTTTAATATCAACAAATTCTTCAAAATCTATTATCGAAATTTATCTACAACATTTATAATTGTTTCTCTTTTTTTTTCAAAATGTTACACAACAATATTCACGCATGAACTGAATTCCGTAGATAAATTTTAAATTCATCGAATAAAAACTATAACCGCGTAGGAAACTTTAGAAAAGCGTATTGTTTTTATGTGTTGATCTTACATAATAAAAACATAATATTTAAAAGTTACAACATTACATCATGTGTATTACTACGGCATTTTTATAATAAAACTTTTAATGCTGCAGCTGCAAAATAAAATAAAGGTACGGTAACAACTAAGTTGAGTAATTTAAGTTGTTCTAAAAAAGAGATACTATTTAAGCCTATTTTAGAAGAAACACTTAATAAAAAAATATTTATTTTTAAAATTAAACATGCAGATACTATTAAATGAAATTCTATCAAAGGAATGTAAACTAATATCATTTTTTTATAAATCCTTAAAAATGTTGATTTTTTTTATTAATAGGAATCAGACTTCTAGTATATTTTATATTAAATAAATTTTCTCATAAGAATACTTAACTAAACATAGTTAAAAAGTTCAGCAATTTAATTTTAAAACTCGAAGCTATATTTATTTACTTATACACTCGTATCATCCTTGTCCTTGAAGTGCATTATCAACACTGAAATCAATAACAAAGTCTAAAAATTTTCAAATGAAATCTTATCAAAGATGTTGGATTATTTCTTCCAATAAGAAAACTCGTAAACAATTCAAATTTTTTTTTTATTTTTTATTTTAAGGTAAGACTACTGCGAAATGCTGCTTTTTATGGGGAGTACCAAATTCGATATGGAGAGATTATTCGATATTTTCTGAACACTTTTCTTCATAAAATTATTCGATTTTTTGGGAATTCTTTCGGAAGTTACAATGGCTTTTATATTTGTTTAAGACATCTTTTAATGCTGTTTTACATTTTTCAAAGGTGTTTTCTCAAATTCTAAATTTTGTAAAACTCTTTGTATAAAAATATCATAAATTCAGTTTTAACGCATATTTATCATTAAATTTGATATAATAATTTCTCAATATGTTATGCAGCCTTTAAATTATAGAATTAGCAATCTGTTCATTTAAAAGATTTTATAACTTTTTTAGCGTTTCGCAATTTTAAAAAAATTAACAATGCCCTGTTACTTAACGACTGAACTCCAATATTTAAAGACCAAATAGAATTACAACTTCAGTTCAGGAACTAGGTAATATATTTCTTAAGCTATCAGCAAAATTCGGACAATTCGTATAAGTTAGAATCTGGGCAATTCGTATGATACATATCTAAACTAAATGGTTTTTCTTTATACCTCATTTTTGTCACCCCCCCCCCATATTTTTTTCAATTAAAAAAGGCTTGGCTTTAAATTGTATATTTTTGTTCTGTGTGACTTTTCTTTCAATCTATTTTATACAAAAGTCCAAAAATATAAGCATTTTCATATAATTAAAAAAATAATCCATTTGAATACCTATACATCATATACCTTAAGAATAAAATACTTCAAATAAACTCACTTCTGTACAAATTGAAAAAGAAAAAAAAAATAAGAATAATTAATTGACAGAAGAATTTTCTTTCAACATTTAAACAACAATGAAGCCAAGCAATATGCTTAAACAGTAAAAAATACTACTCTTTATTATCCAACAGAAAAGATGATTGTTCATCATAATCGTTTTCATTTAATCGTTAATAAATAAATAATAAATTTCATTTAATCGTTTCATAATTGCTTTAATTTAAAAATTAAAAAGCATGCTTTCTAAGCGATTTTTAGTTTTATTTCGAGTAATTAAATAGCATCTGTTTTATTAAATATTTGGATTGAAAACTTAAAACAAGTATCTATTTTGAGATTATAATTTGAACGATATTCTTTTTTTATAATTTAAAAACAGATTTTAAAAATAACTTTTTAAATATATCTCCTTTTTTATTAGCCTGAAAAAGTATTCGCATATAATGAAATAAATTTATTCTAAAATATTTACTGTCTACATTTTCAAGACGAAAATGAAAACAATAGGAAGAACGATTTGAATTAAGTAAATAATGTCTGATGATTTGGAAATGATATTACCAGAGAATTACAGAAAACAAAACCGTTTGCAAACAATTCACACAATAATGCGACAGACATCTGACATCATGTCATTAATTTTGTTCAAACGAAAATAAATTATTCAGTTTTCAGTTCACAAATATTGATTTTAAATTCCAGAGAGGGGTATGACACAATTACAATTTTAACGGTTATATTTATTTATTTTTGGTATGTTTAGGTACACTTCGGTATACTTATTTTTATTGAACGCCTTTGCAACCGAAAATAAGACATATAGAACAGTAGGAATCATGAATGATTTAGATATCAATTACTGTAATATATTTTAATAATAATTACATTAAAGGATGGAGTAATTGTTAATAAATTACGTGTAGATGTAAATTTACAGTAGATATATATATAAAACACCCAAAAACTGGCGCATAGATTAAATTTAGAAATTTACTATTTATTTATTAAAGGAGAAGTATTAATAATATTTATCCTATTTTTTTTACTTCATTATTCAAGTATATATTAGGGTAGACAATATTTTTTGTTTTACCATCTTCAGCAAAAACAAATGAATTTTTCTTGGCTGTCCGATTCGTGCGCACCCAACATACAACTGGCCATGTTGAAAAACATGGATTTTGTGAGGTCAAAGCAATAAGTTGGTAAATTTTATCGCAATCAGTTGAACGATACGCAGCGCATAAAATATGGACAAACAAAACTTTATTTTTATAAATTAGATTTATTTTTTCACTCAGATCCCAAACATCTAAATTTAAAAAATGCTCAATATCTATTGAGAATTGTTGATTCTTGAAAGAATTGCATAACGCTTATAATTTATCCTTTCATTTAATTTTTCAAAAGGATACGTAAGAAAAAAAATCTTAAAATTCAGACGCTAATTAAATTCACAGAATAAATCCAGAATTCTCTATAACTAATGAAGGACGACGCAGGTTATCCATAACAATGAAATCGAACGTAAAAAAGTATATTTGCCAATTTAATTATAAGAAATACTGCAATAATGTCACACTAAGTGATAATTGATAACAAATAATGCCGATTAACTATGCAAATCATATTTAGCAAGACGGAAAAAGAGAACTTTGCTTACAAAGTATAATCGTTAATTGCCAGAAATTCAAATGGCCAGCTGGAGAAACAAGATATTCATACAAATCAACCGGAATTCATTTGAAATTCAAATTTGTTTGTATCCAAAGGCTACTTCAAGAACGGAATCGCTATTGCGCACGAAGATACTTTGATGTTTTACATATCTATTCAAACCGGTTTGATTGAAATTCTTCAGTAACATAATAATTCTCCGATTTTTTTTTGTTAACTTTTGATACCTGTTTATTTGTATTTCATCTATCTTGGGCAGAAAAACAACTTATTGTAAAAAGAACACCATATATTTTCGAAAATAATTAAAATTCAAGAATCCTGGTTGCGATTTTATGCAAATCAAACTATATCTAATATTCCATGTATCAATGCTCATAAATTGTAGCCGAATTTTTGAAACAATATATTCGATACGATCTTTTCCAATGCGATGTTTTATTTCATTCTAAAACATAGATAGTCAAATGGCAATAAAATTAAGACAAATAAAATTCTTTATAACTTCCGTCCTTCCTTTCTTTATAACTTCCGTTTGGATTAAAGAAATGATTTTGAAATGAATGGAAAATATTTATAAGAGATAAATGGAAATTTAAACATAAGTTATAGAAGTAAAAATGCACAAACAGCCCGATTCATATATTAGTCTGAATACAATATCTATGCTTTTTTATATATCAATATGATTGTTAAAATAATATTCCTATAAAGAATTTAGTTAAAAAGATCCTTGCGAAAATCTGAGCAATCTAGTAAATAAACATTTTTATAGAAATCTCTTAGAACTAGATTCAAGAAGAATCAATTAAAGTTTATTAGACAATTAAAAGTTTTGAATAATTCTGAAGTTGTAGTAAAAGAATTCAAAATAAGATTTCAGGTCAGATTGTCTCCAGTTAGGATGATTTCAGAAAGATTGAACATTATGCAATCGTTTATAAGGACGCATGTTTAATGGTTGGCAGTTAATGATTAGAGTATGATGATTTTTGATTTGGTTGAAGAAATTCAACTGCTTATGGGTACGTATGCCTGCCGTTACCATTGAAAATTATCTTACGACAGTTGATATCTGGGGTAGGATGTCACTTGATTTGGCTGCAGAAGTTCCTAGAAGAACTTATGGGTAAGCATGTTTCTCTTAACTGTGGAAGATTAGTGTTTGATGATTCAATTACGATGACTCTTGATGTTTTTTTAAAGAAGTTCCTGGGTAGCTGATGGGTAAGACCGCTTCTCTTTACTATTGCAGATTAATTTTTGGTTGTTAATGATTCTGCTAGGATGACTCGATTTGTTTGAAGAAGTTTTTAGATAATTTATAGATGTAATTTTCAATTTTATCAATTTTCAGGTTATTGCGTGTGATATCATTTCTCAAGTATAATACTGCATGTATTAATCAGGATATATAAGAATTTAATTCTACAAAATTTGAATTTTATTTTTGTGCATTTTTGCAGCAAATTCCAATGCTTAGATGTTCCTATGTAAAAAAAAGAGCTAAGTACAGGTTAATATAGGACTTAGTTTCTCAAGAAACGGGGAGTGTTTACCATTGAAAAGAATATTTCCTTTTTATTCGTATATTAAACTTATCTATAAAGGAAAAGATTTTTAAGCAAAATAGAACATCTGGACCAAAGTATACACAAAGAGATTCTATTAATATTTTTCCAAAATATATTAGTAAAATAAAAATCAGTGGAATCAGTAACACCAAGACATTTTCGCATACTCCCCAATAATGGCTTTATCTTCTATCTTTCCGCATAAAATTGTGGACTCTGTGTTGTTAAGAGCCCGAATGCCTTCCATGAAATTGGCAAACAATAATTATGAATAAAGATCTTTTACGAGAAACTAGAAATTTTACAGAATTTATCACACGATATACGATAATTTTTTGTCGATTAATTCCTGACATGTGGCTAATATACGTACCCGAAAATCAAATATATATTTTTGACTTCTTTTACCGATTGATTAAACCCAAAATTTGACAGAAAATTATAATCATAGTTACAAGATCACATAACACAATTTATTTATTTAGGTTGTGTTTACATTCATACAATGCATAGACCAACAGATGATCAATCCTTTGACAGGTTTGATCCAAAATTTTATAAGAAATCCCATTTTAGGTGCTGAACCTGCATATCAAATTTTACCTATATCTCTTTCCCTTTTGCAGTTATCGAGTTCACTTGTGCTTCAACAGACGGACAGACAGACTTTTTATGAATAGAAGTTTGAAATTTGATTTATTTCTTTAACTTTTATGGAAAAATCTACATATTAAATTTCATCCACTGAGCTCAAAGCATTTTAAAATTAACTTGTTCCCAGGCAGACAGAAATAATTCCCAAAATTCGGAACTGGGACTGAGGACAGTCATTTTTTTTCGGTCTGAAAAATATCTGAAGTATGAAAATTCGTGAGTCTCGAATTCGAACATTTGTCAGTTAAAATATATGAGAGGAAGTAAAAACAGTGATGGTACTAAAATTAAGCATGATCTTTTTAACTTTCCTCGAATTTAAGAATGGAGTAATGAAAGATAATCTTTACACGGAGGGATGGAAATACAGGTCCAATCACCGTAAATGTTCTTTCGAATTTCTCGTACATTTGAATAAAATCTCATCTTTTGCATTAACATAGTAACACAGTATACCTCTATCACTTTTTTTTATGACCAACGATGTCCGGAGTTTGATATAGATCTGAAACTTAGTTATAGAAACCAAATACAAAATTCCATATACTTAGCTCGCTACATTTATGAGAATTTAATTAGGCGTACATTATATATGCGCACAAATAGATATAACAATAAATAGTCTAAGCACAAACGGAATTGATTCAAAAATTAATTAAAATAAACAATGCTATTGTAAAAAACACACGCCGAGTTTCACCAGTACAGCAGTTTTAAGTTAAGCATTGAAAAAACACGTATAGACAAATGTTTTTTAGTACAATAGATTTACCGAAACTCCTGCAATTCCGATATACCTGTTGCTGCTACTCAAAACATTAACATATTTTTCATTTTAACACATTCTTAGTTTGTTCCTCAGTTGTAAAAAAACGTATCATTATATAATTCAACTATGCTTATATGATTTTCCGTATTCCGGATATTAGTTTGTTAAGTGTCCGGTCCATATATGTCGGCTTATAAAGAATATACCTGGAAAGATACCCGAACAGATATTGATAGAAATCCGGCATGAAGTTTTGGCATTAAGACCACATGCCACATTTCATTTGTCTAGTTTGGCTTTTGAGTAATTCATGTTCACAAATGATAATATATCTGAAATGGATATAATTGTAAAACTGTTTTTCCGAATCACGGAAGTTAAAAATATGGAAAGGCATCGATCTTCATTTTTTTTTTTTTTTACCAAATACAATACTTTTTATTAATGAAATTTTGAATAAGATATGGAAAATTGAATATTAGCTGAAAACAAAATAAAAATGTCCCCCATTACTTTCTTTGCGATTAATACAAAAATTACTAAAATACATTCAACTTTAGATTAAAACGTAAAAAATGAGAAACTTATTCATAAAATCACCACTTCTTAATTTAAAATTTTAAGAAAATTCTTTTAAAAAATGAAATTTTAATGTAAATAAAAAAAATCCTTTTAAGTAAAAGATTTTTTTGGGGGAAAATTTAAATAATTACAATATAGCTTAAATTTCTTATAATTTAATATTAAACAATACGATAAATTTGATTTAATAATTTATAATATTGGTTCTAAAACTTAGTGCCTAAATTATTTCGTCGGCAAAAATTTTGTAACAGGATACTTAAGCAAAATCCCGAGAAAAAATTTCGACTGTACGAAGAAAGATTTAAAAAAAATTAATTTATGAATTTTGTCAATTGAAAATTTTATACCTTGGGAATTAAAATTAAAATAAGTTTTTTTTACTATGTTCAACTACCTTTAAAACAAAACTAATATCCCATTTCAGGAAAACTCTTTACTTATCAATTAAAAGGATACAGCTTTGGATTTTGGTTGAGATATAATATGAGTGACACATTCCTTCCTCTTATTCCAATTATACACAAAGAATTGAAAGAAAAATAACGATATCATTTCAATAAATCTTCATGTTTTAAAATTTCCACATAAAAAAAACAACGACGAAGCTCGCAACAAAAGAAATAATTTGATATAATTCTTTTCATTTCATTTTAACATTTACATTCACGTCGTATAAAAATCATTAAATTCATCCATTTTCTGCGTAATTTGCAGTAATCAAAAACAAAATTCAGAAAATGATGGAAATTTTGAAGAATTGACATTGATTTTTTAGAATAATTTTTCTAGATATTGAATTAATTACACCAATCTTTTAAATTTACTAAGATTAAATTAATAATAATTTTTTTAAAATTTATTTAATTACACTAATTTTCAAAATTTACTCACTAAATTTCCCAAATTTATAATTTATGCACATCATATCGATAATAACAATTTTTAGAGTTTTCTCAGATGAAATAAATTACAGTAATATTTATAATTTGCTTACAAACATTAAATTAATTATAATAATTTTCATAATTTACTCACACTAAATCTATTGCAGCAAATTTTTATAAACAGCATTAAACTAATTACAATAATTTTCATAGCTTACTCACATTACATAAATTGCAGCATTTTTGATAGTTTTTTGTGAATAAATAAATACACCGCATTTACGAGCTTATTTGCATTAAATTATTACGACAGTTTTTATTATTTATCTACATTTATAGTACATTATTTTCTTTTACCTGAGAATCGACATGAAAGATGAAACAATCCGTTTTGTTTCAACCAAAAATTTCAGCTTTGAAATACGCGAGACTGGAAGCGAGCTGGGCTTCACAACCTAGACCTAGAAAGGTAACGGAAACTTCATTTACAGAAAGAGGTTCAGTGACTGAATGGAGCAAGCATTCTTATTCATCCATTAGCGACATCATTTCGAGTGGGAAACATTTTCACCATACCAAGGTGTATGAATTTTAATCAGAGATTTTATTCCTTCACCTTACCTCGCATGTATATAACTAATTGATATACCTAGAATTGTTGTGGATTAATCTTTTCATGCATAATATTTTTAAAGTAAAAACTACTGTTAAATAATATACACTATAATACACAAAAAGCTTTTCATCGGCTTAAATCTTAATCGTCTGCTTTCTATTGAAATTAGAGTATCGATTAAACTAAATGGTTTTTTTAAAAAACCCATTGAAAATTAATTTCCTTAATTAATTATTAATATTTGTAACATTAGCAATACACATTTTGATAACAAATACGGAAGTGAAAGAAAGATCGTCTTCGTTTGAGGGATCTTTAGGTAAGTTAAAAGCATGGTTAAATCGCAACTATTTTAAAACGAATAAAATTGTTGTAAATTCAATTAAAATAAGATAGAAATTAAAAAAATAATGATAGAGCTTTTCAAAATGTAAAATGCGCAAAAGTTTGTTAATTTACAATAAACAAAAATTTATTAGAAAAGTTCATTTTTGTACTTTAAAGAGCTGACAATATTCTTTATAGATAGATTTATAGATATAGAATCTAGTAGACATATACCTTAAAGGCTGCAAATGTACATCTTGGAGCTATGTTTTGAAATATTAATTAAATTAAAATTTTATTTAACAATTAAGCTAAATTTTGGCATTTTCTCGCTATAACTTCAAAAAATATTATAGCACAATGTAAATTTTATACCATTTCAAATTTTTTTAAAAAAATATCTTTTTGACGATACTAATTTAATAACCGTAAGAATTTTTGCTGAATTTTGTAAATTGTTTTAAATATATTTCCAACTATAGATTTACATTTTTACTTTGAAGTTCATATCATTTTCATTGTTTCATCAGCTATCTGATTACATGATTTTCTTCCACAATTGAAAGTTAAAGAAGAAGAATTTTGCTTAATATCTCTGTAGTTTATGAGACAGCTCGCAGTATTGTAACAATTGAAGTTACAATACCGCGAAATTATAACGATAGATGAACCAGGCATTTGCATGTTTAGTAGCGCTTTGATGTCATGGGACTGTTCCCTAATAGAGAATTTCGGACACACAGTGAGTGGAATATATGTGTGACAATTAAAGTAACATACTTATTGTCTGTAAATTTACATATTATGGATATGAAGTCATATCTAAACGATTAAGCTGAAATTAACGGCTGTCAATATCCCGACGAACAAGATGGTGATTAAAATACAAGAAACATGCAAAATTTGGTTGAATTCGGTGTACTTGTTGTGAAAACATGTGCAAATACATACATAATATGGTGTTTAGTGTACAATAAATATGCAAAATTTAGTTGAATTCGGCCTACTTATTGCGAAAATATGTGGAAATACATAATATGGTGATTAGAACACAATAAATATGCAAAATTTGGTTGAATTAGGTCTACTTGTTGTGAAAATATGTGGAAATACATACTTAATATGGTGATTAGAACACAATAAATACGCAAAATTTGGTTGAATTTGGTCTACTTGTTAAAGAAGATAGGTGGAAATACATACATAATAGGGTGATTAGAATACAATAAATATGCAAAATTTGGTTGAATTTGGTCTACTTGTTAAAGAAGATATGTGGAAATACATACATAATAGGGTGTTAGAATACAATAAATATGCAAAATTTGATTGAATTTGGTCTATTTGTTAAAGAAGATATGTGGAAATACATAATATGGTGATTAGAATACAATAAATATGCAAAATTTGGTTGAATTCTGTCTACTTGCTGTGCAAATATGTGGAAATACATAATATGGTGACTAGAATACAATAAATATGCACAATTTGGTTGAATTCGGTGTACTTGTTAAAGAAGATATGTGGAACATACATAATCACAATGACTTATTTATATTAAGATATAGCTTTTTTTTGCTTTGCCATAAAGGAAAGAAAAACACATATATGTTTTTTATATATTTTTCTTTCTTTCTTAAGGAACTAATATTTGATACGAATGTGCAATTTAGGTGCCAAGATCACATACTAAATTCATACTACATTTCTCATCAGTATCACATACTACATCCCCCATCACAATGTTTTAAAGTACATATACACACGAGGACACCGTGCGATAAACTATTAGCCATTTGAAGGATTCGAGTCAAAATTTCATATAGATCAGGGATTTTAAGGATAATATACCATACATCAACTACCATTCTTTCAGCATTTTGACGTTTTTGAATTACTGAATCCAACATGCACACGGAAGTATATAAAATTTTCCCAAAGACAGATTTCGTTCATAATTTAATAAAAATCAACAATATCAGTATAAATGAACAAATATAAAATTCCATCTATCTGGCGGTTTGAACTTTTGATTTATAGAACAAAATAAGAAAACAGATTTTTTTTTGGACTCAAGGTAAAATATCTTAGGTCATTCATAATCTCATGAAATTATAATACTTTATATATTTCGCTTAAAAAATAAAACAAAATGTAATAAATTCAAAAAAATATTTAACTAGGTTCGGTCATATATCCGTAAGGTTTTGAAACAGCTCAAGAATTTCAGTATCTACAATAGGTTTAAACTTGCATTCTTATGGCCGCATCCAAATTGAAGTTAGAAATAAAAAATATTAACTATTTCAGATAAAATTAGAAACCAAATTTTAACCGAAACGCCAAGCAAAGTAACTGAACAAAAAAAATCACAAGTTTATAATATGCAACAGAAATATCCAACAAGCCAACAATTCGCAATAAATCGTTCATGTGACATAATAGAAGAGTGTAAAACGACATATGGCATTTGTGATCGTTTTTTCCCCCTTTTCTGATCATGTAGTGAGGAAAAATTGCGAAAGCGAGAAAAATTACAACAAAAGATGCGGAATAAATATATGTGAAACACATAAAAAAAAAGAAAGTAAAAAAAAGAAAGTGAAATCAATGTTTCAACGCACACGTTTTTCCTTTTGCATATTTTTGAACTTGAATCGCCAGCAGTAAGGCCAGAAGAAAGCGCAATATATTCGTGTTTTTAAAGGAATGAAATTTACATTTCTTTAGTTCTCAATGCTGGAACTCCAGTTCAATGAGCTAATGCCTAATTAGAAAACAAATACCTAAAAAACGTGAGGACTTTTATGGATATGTCATGCTTATAAAGTAAAGCAATTTTTACAAAAGAATAAAATTATTAAAAAATAAATTATTTTTACAATCTTCTTATTTCAAATAGGCAGTTTATCAATGAATTAAGAAAATGATGCAACAAATAAAATGTATAATACAGACATAACAGAATACAAAATTACAATAATAAAAAAATGCAGTTACAGGATTTGATACACAATATGATGTGAAGCGTATATCACTTCAAACAACAAGTCCTTTGAACACATGAATGAAAGTATCTTGCAGACGCTACTTTTGATTTGTAGTGTTGTTATTAATGCAACTAGGCTGTTAAGTAATAATAATTTTGTATTATTATTATGTAACTTTTTTAAACTTAACTCACCGTTCAAAAAGTTCCCTTTACATTTGAGATCCCATATCCTATCGTAAAAAAATGAATTATTTCTGCATGCCTGATCTATATTTAAAGTCTGTCTGATGATTTTTGAAGTACTCTGCATATATCTATTACATTTTTATTACAATCAATTAAATTCAAAGCGTAGTTTAACAGTGGGGTGATAAAGATTATCGAATAATTCAGAATGAATAAATCGAAGAATGTTTGTTTGTACGTTTCGATATGCATTTACTATATTTATCGGATACTGAATGAAATTTAGCTCATGTGAGAAGGCTGAACATTCCCAAGGTCCAAGTTTATAAAAATATAAGTACATTTTTTAACTATATCCTTAGAAAATATTACTTCATAAAAATTTCTATAATATTTTAAAATTCAAAAAATTGCTTTTTAATAAAATTAATTTAATTGCCGATATAATGATATCAAATAAGTATTTCGTTTAAAAGTCACACTTGATACGCAATAATCAGTTATAACATTTTTATTGTTACTAAAAAATTCAAATTCATTAAATTGTTTTATCAAACCATACAATCACGAGCTTCGGCCAGTGTTAAGATAAAAAATACTTTTGTTGAATATTTAACTCTGAAGACGGATTGTAACTTCCACTTTCATTCCTGAGTATATGCATTATTTAATTTGTACCCGCTGTACATTATATTAGACAGATTCCATTCAATTCATATTTTTCAATTTTATCAAATAACAAGATTAAATTTTTAAAAAAACGCATTCAGCTTAACAGTTAGGAAAACCTATGTCCCAAATGAACAAGCTGGTCGCAAACGGAGACTAGCAACTTTATATAAATCAACGTTAAGACTCATTTTAAGGACTGTATTCAAATTCCTAATTCATATCACAATTAAATGCACGATCATTTTTTCAACGCGAGTAATAATTAATATTTTTATATAAGAATAAATATCACTTAATTTGATTTATGTTCATTTTCGAAGCTGCATATGGGCAATTTCGATGCCGAGCCTCAAAATTTTAATCTATGATCAGATGATAAGAACAAAAACAGAACTACCTCATGTCCAACTTTCATGCCACTCCAACGCGAGCATGTTTAATCTGTGAAGACATGTTTAACAAGCATGAACAGAGAAGGCGTATCTTTAATGAAATCGGTTTCCCGCCTCATAATCTTCCCATCTCGTAGTAGAGACCTTGCCATAAAATCAAAAATTTGTTTTTTAAAGTAAATGGCAACACGGCCATTTCATTTTTACAATAGAAGCATGTCAGGCGTGTTAATTGTATATAGAGATTTCATAAAAAAGGTGAAATATTAAAAAATTTTACCCAAGGTTTTATAGGTTAGAGGTCTTGATGGGCATGGCATTACGAAAAAAAACACTCCGATCTTTTACATTATTAATCAAAAATTATTCAGAATTAGTAAATTTCTCCCACAAAACATAGTTTATCTGAATTGTTATTAATTACCATCTTACTGAGTATTTATTTTATTTTCGAATTTTGAAATAAAATTCGCTATACATAGATAAAACCATAGGTATTTTTATATAACTGCTTAGATATAGCAATTGGGAAAAAATATTAAATCCTGACTTTAATGGCAAAAAAACAATATTTAGGTTTCGAGTAGTTTTGAAAGTTTTATTGAAATATCTTGAAGAAAGAAGGAGTATAAAATATTGCTTCTTTGTATTTTTGCTAAGAAAACCTATAAATAAACTACGTTTTCTATTACAGAATTACAGAAATGTGAGAAAATAGAATTTAAGATACATTTTATTTCTCATTTATGAATAGACAGTTTAGGAAGCTCTTAGCTATTGTATTTCTCGAAAGTAATTTTTAAAATTTTAAAAATCGATCCGGAGTTGTCCCAATTTTTGAATAAAAGTTACTTTTCTTCATTTATAAAAATAAATAACTCTTATATAGTCTTTGAAAAGATTTATATGATGTCATCATTTAAAAATAACCTCTCATAAATTCCCAATAACCCATCTGAATAGTTACTCCAAAAAGATTTAATTTAGTTACATTAATGCCCGTTTAAAGCAAAACGAAGGCTATTGTGGCACGGTTCTCCTAAAGTTGAACCGATGATGACGAGGACGACACCTGAGCTAGCAACTCCCCTCTGCAAACATCTACTTCACACCAGCGTGATGACATTTTGCTCCACCCGCTTACACGACGGTTCTTCGGTGGAATCGGGTCTCGAACCTGGAACCTTCCAATCGCGAAGATGCGAATTGATCACTAGATCACCACGGCTCTTTAATCGACAAAGAATAATGGGTAGTATTTCAATGAATAAATCAGTTTCATACTATTATTTGTCGGAATATTTTATTCTTAATATAAATTTGAATCATTTACGTAATCGTAAAGTTATCAGACACGCGTTCATCGGCGTATTTAGGTACCTGTTGCCTTGAGGCAAACTTTTCCGATAAAAGACCGATTTATTTTACCTTAATCAACAAGTTTATTTTAGGTTCATTTTTTATTAATTAATTCATTTAAGTTAATTATTCATTATTAAATTAATTTAGTATTAAGTTATTTTTTCAGCCCAAAAGTATCAGTCATACGTAGTACCTCCAATGAAACACAAGATGGACTGGTCTCCCCGAAACTTTCTCGCATACTCTCCAATTAAGATCTTATCCACCTCAACCCGCCAAAAATTATAGACCTAGGGCAAGGCCGCAAATGTCATGCATGTCATTAGCGAACAATAGCTACGAAATATAGATGTTTTGCGTGAATCTAACATTTTACTGGATCTATCATGCGAATATGCGTTTTGAATGTTTTACTTCGAATGAAATCAAAATATGATACGAAATTATACTTCTAGTAGATAACGTATCAAATTTCTTTGATTTAATTTCATTTAAGAGTTATTGGGTATACATGCAAGCGAAAGTACATACCGACAGACGGTTCACTCTTTGACACATCTGGTTCAAAATTAGATAAGAAACTTTATTTTAGTTGCTAAACTTGCATTCCAAATTTTATTTACTTAGATTTTTGAGTTCTGGCGTTATTGAGTTCACTGGAATTCGAACAGATATCCAGACAGACTTGCTGTGCATGGAGTTGGTTCCAAATTTAATAAAATTCAACAAATATGGTCGGAATTCCCTATACCAAATTTCATCTATATAGTTCAAAACGGTTTTTAACTAGATAGACGAAATCTAATTCACGGATAGACATAATGACACAGAATTATCCTGTTATGCTGAACGGTTTTTAACTAGATAGACGAAATCTAATTCATGGATAGACATAATGACACAACACAGAATTATCCTGTCATGCAGGATATCCTATTGGATTATCAAGTGTAAATTATCCCGTTGGTTTATCCTATTAACAGAAAGATAGACAAAATGACAAAAATGATATTTTCGAGCTCATTAAGATGTGAAATGTAAAGACTCGTCAAAATCTTGAGTATGATTTTTTTTTAAATTACCTTTACACTACATTCTCTGTACTTCGTTTACAAAAAAATAATAAGTATGGTACATACGTTCTTTGATTGTATAAATCAAATTCAAATTAACCAAAGAACATCTGAAATTAACAATTATTAAGAATAAATCAAGAAACTTTCAGATACAGCAGCAAATGAAGGAGCCCCAAAAAGATACATGCTTGGTGCAAGAAACGCATGTAATTATTTCGAACTGGAAGGACAAATGTCCTTGTAACTAATTCTCTTCTTCATGTAGCAACTAAATACTTTAGTCAGGTTATAATTATGTATATTTATTATGCTACTAAATTTATGAAATTCGTGACTTGAACATTCCATGATTGTAATTCTAGGATTTAGCTAGCGAAAATATGTTTATTAGAGAACTTTTTAATGGTAGTTTATTTAATTGCAAAAGCCATTCAATTTGTCTCCTCTTCTTTTTAGTTGATTTTGGAAATTTATTGGTGTCGCATTTAAAAGCAAATCCAACATAGTTGATTTTAATAATTATAAGTGGATAAGAAAATGCTTATCCTAAAAATAAAAAAATATTAAGATTTCTAATTAATTAGAAGTAATTTCACGGAAAAGATGATAGTGTAATAATGATACTAACTTCCAAGAACTTGCCAAAGAAAATTCCCGGACTAACAAATATTGTTTGTGTTAGACTGTAAGAGAATACGCAATGATTCTGAAATGGAAAATTTCAGCATATATAATTCTTTTTTTAAAGTTGAGGCACGCATATTATGGGTATCATATTTAAAAACGAATAAAACATTTCGATAATTAAAGTGAGCAAGGAAATGCATATTCTAAAAATGCAAATTAAAGCATTAAGGTTTCTAATTAATTAAAAGCCATTTAATTGATGAGATGATCAAAGTAACATTGTTAATATTTCTCTGGAACTTGCCTAAAAAGTTTCAAGAGTAATTAATATATTTATATTTTAAACAACATTTTTAAGGCAATCTCAAAGACGCTGTAACTGAAGCTTTTGGTACAAATAATGTCAAAAAAAGAAAAGTAAGAATTGTGAAACGCACCACTTAAATCTGTTTTTCTCATGATGAATTGTGTATTGCGAGAAAACTTATTTTACAGAGGATATTGGTTAGATTTCAATTATATTTAATATATTTTTTTTTTATCTATTTCAGTAAAGAGTGTGGATCGAGAGGATAACTTTTATTTGCTTTTATCTAAAATTTAAACAAACATCAATTGTTTTTTTATTTATAATATTCTTATAAATCCTTTTATTAACATTGTTTTATAAATATTATTCTTTCTATCTTTCTATATAAATATATATACACAAGAAAGAGTTAAGTTACAATATATATATACAGGATTTTTTTTAAAATATAAATTAAATCCTAATTAATTTCTTAATTTTTATCTTAAATGAGTCTATGTTAATTTCATTCTAAAATATTCTATTATTTCCTGATCCAATTCCCATTTTTTAATTTAATTATTTTCAATACGCGCTCTAGAAAACTAATGACTATTCATTTTCTCACTCTCTGAGCGATGGAATAGAAATCCCTAATGCTTGCAACATTCTTTTAGATATACCTAGGATACCCTTTCCTAAGTCCACAAGTGTCAAAGAAATCCCTATCAAAATCTCATAGTAAAATCACTGAAGGGAAAGATTTCGCTCTCTTCTGCCCTTGTATTGTGATGTAGATTGACGTATTTCTTACTGAAAAGGCCGCATCTAAATAATCCATTTTAAAAACTCCTCAATCCAAAG
This sequence comes from Argiope bruennichi, assembly GCF_947563725.1. NCBI lineage: Eukaryota > Metazoa > Arthropoda > Arachnida > Araneae > Araneidae > Argiope > Argiope bruennichi. The sequence goes on from NC_079160.1 coordinate 46,109,360, forward strand.
ACATATAAAAAAAATTTCATATTCATGCAAAGCACGTTTTTTTTATATGGTTATACATGAAGAGTCAAATGTTCGCAATTTTATATGTCTATGATCTCTTTCAACAGGGAAAAATGCTTAAAGCTTTGAAATTTTAAGGAAATGTCAAATTGCTTTTAAGTAAAGTGAAATCCTATCAGTGCCTAAAGTCAAAAAATCATTTATTGGATTATACATTTATAGGGAGATACGAAATTGTAGTTTTTCTTAAAGATTTATATTCACTAGTCATATATGAAATATTTATACTTGTCTCAAATACTTTGCATTTTTCGTACTTACATAATAGCATTTAAAACAGAAAGTACGACTTTTTCCTTTATATATATCTATATATATATATGTTTTGCACATTAATTTTCTATTAACAGCACCTGTGTTTGGTATAGATTTCAATAATATTCAAAACTTCAGAATACTACCATTTTATTACTTTCTCGTATTCAAAGTGAGAAATTAAAATGAGAAAATAGTCTAATCGTCAAAAATTCGAATGACGCGACTATGACGACACTCCATGTTTCAGACTTAACTGAGTCCCAAAACCACATTTTGTTTAATAATGTGCCCGTTTAGTGAAAACGATAACTCAAAACCTCTTGGAGCTAGATGGATGAAATCTGGTAAATGGTCTTTTCACCAAAATTGTAGATTTTCGGTCCAATTTTGCATGGAATCATATCAAAGGAAGTCTGTCCCTCCAGTTGTTCAAATAAAAATTAACACCATAGCCACAAAACAAAAATAGTTACATAGATAAAATTTATTACACAGTTTTACTATCTGAATCTTAGTTTTTCATAAAATTTGGGATCATGTGTCTCAAGAGATCAATCGTCTCCAGTATGTACGTTCACAAACATAAAGTGCGATATAACATACACATACTGAATTAAATATATGAAATTCAGTATGTGATTTCATGACTGCAATTGTAGTTCTGTGTGAAATTAAGAAACAAGATGTTAAAAAAAAGGTTGAAAAATACATGTCCAAAATACACATTCGGTGTTCTGGATATTGTGTATTAACCGCAATCCTGAGATTAATCGCCAATAAAGCGAAATGATAATATGCCAATAGCACGTAATTGATAATATATAAGTAAGTTGATATACTATCTAATAAAAATACTTATATTATTATATATATATATGATGAAGTTTCGAAAGACCATTTCCACTAATTTGTTTGTCTTTTAATTCTATTTTTTTCAAAAACTGAAGGATTAATTTTTATGTTTTTCATTTCTTTAATAAATGCAGATAACTGTATTGTTTTAATATAATTATTTCATCCTTTATGTCAGTTTCATGAATATTCAATACATTCAAATGACCTTGGTCTACTGGGAACGTTTTTAAGTCCGGAAAATCGCGGGTTCCTGATCTGATTTCATCAATATGCTATTTCATTAATACTGGTAAATTTCAAATAAACTATAGGGTCAAATGTGTTTGTGTTGACGTTTACGTTTTGGAGAAGGCGGTGATGCGACATAAACCTGCAAATATTATTTACAAATAGACCTCGCATAGATTCAAAATTAAGCAATCTAATTAATCTAAACTGTACTATAGTATGTTAACGCATATGCAATCTGGGAAGAACAGATTTATTAAAGAGGATTTAATATCTTGGCATAATGATTGCATTTATGAGAAATATGTTTAGACAAAGACTAGCTCAAGCATATAAAGGTCTTTTAAATCTTATATATAATTTTAAATATTTCTTCAGTCATTTTTCTAAGCACTTTTTTTACTTAAGATTGATATTTTTAAATTCTCCTACAATAAAGAAATTTCAAACAAAAATATTTCAATACTTGAAATTTGAAGAACGGACGATTTAATAAAGTAATTTTTGTTGTCTAGATCTTAAAGCTTTATTACTGTTATCTATTGAGAGTCAGCTGTTAATTAAGAATACATATGTGTCTGGGATAATCAGCGAAATGAAACTTAGGATGAAATTGTTATAAACACACAAAAAAAACTGTATATTATGTAAAAACGTTTTACAGTCGCTTAGAAGTAATTTAAACGAGATATCAAATGCTATTTTTTGCAGTCTAATTATTTAATGCCAATTAATATATACAATCTAGAAGAAACGATAATGTTTTAATTATACCAACAATTCTATAAATTATATCATCATACATATAAAATGTGATAATTATTATAGTTGTACTAATTTGAAATCCATTTTGGAGATTTTTTTTTGTCTCATTTTGAAGAAACATTAAAGAAGTTATTTTCAGATGTTCGTCATAATTCTAATCAGAGATTAGATAAAAAAAAAGACGAAGGTGAGTAGTTATTCTGCTCTCCAAAGCAAAATCAGAGAGAAGGTCTTCTCACGAACGCGTTTAATGTGTACCATGACCATGTAAATGGTAATATTAGCTGAAACTGCATAAACTTGATTTAAAAATGAAGACAATGTCACCAGGTTATGTGGTTTTATAACAAAGAGAGTGTTAACCATATTAATTACAGAATTTAAAATTTAAAACATGTTTCTGTACATTAAAAATTTCCAGTTCTAAAAAATTTATATAAAGAAAAAAAAATTCCTTTGAAGTGTTGTCTTCAGTAACATGGCTAATTTTTATCCCAGGCTGATAAGGGGAGGAATGAATTATTTTTGTGCTCTGAATGCTAATAAAATTTCTGTATTCCACATATTTAACATATATTAACTATGTATATTAACTTTCCAGTACAAATTATATAAATGCTGGACCAGCGGAGTTTTCCTCTTTTCGTTAAGGAGTGGTATCACTAAGACATTAGTTATACCAACAAGTCCAGTTATACTCCTGTCACATAGCCGATCTGTTGTCTTTTAATCACCCTCCAGAACGTTTTATTCTATTGAACTAATATATTACTACTTGCGCTTTTCATTAATTGTTGACAAAGGAAGACATGAATTATAATTCAACGGGTAGGTGAAGAGAAATATAAATCTTATCTTTGAAATACTTGAAAAAAAGATGAGAAAATATATTCCACGTTGTCTAACAAAAACACTGTTTTAAAGAGGCTAGACTAAATTTGTAAAAAGAGAACGGAATTGTGATTTTATTCAGTTTGATCAGAAGGTTAAAAATATGACAAAACTAAAACAATTCTTTACCAAAAGCCCCCCTCTCCCAAGAAGTACGCAGCGTTTTATTTCTTGAGGGACATCATAAGCAAGTGAATCAGAAGTAGCCGGATTAACAACATTCTCGCTTCTCCTACAGAGATAATAATGTGGGATTGAATTACCTCTACTTCTATGACGGGATGTACCTCCTGAAGAAACGGTTGGGAAATGGTTAGTAATGACCATTAAGATCAGATCCTCAATTTCTGTATAGTTTTCTGGACAAAAAAACACCTTCAAATGAACCCAGGATGCATAGATAGGTTGCAAGTAATTTGTGAAGTTATTACCGGTATTAACTTATTATTTCCGCAACCAAAATAATACTATATTATTTATGAATACATTGTTTTTAGAAATAATTAATGAACACTGAAAAGAAATATCTTCTAATCCCACAGCAAGGTGATGAAGGATATAAAAACATTTTCTTCCTACTTGTACACAAATGAATCCGCGTGTTAGGCACACATATTTCAACAAAATATTTTCCATACTTGCTGAATTTTATTTATTTAGTGCATTTCTTTCCGAATAATGCTTAATGAATTCCAAAAGAGTTTTAAATTGTCACAGCATTACATCATCACCAGCAAACCAATTTTTAAAGAAAAAGCTTTCGATACAAATTTAATCAAAATTACGTAATGCCATGTCATAATTTTTATATTGTTATTCCTAAGCATTTCATCTTGAAGCATTCCGAAGTATTTCAGTTTTTTACAAATTTCTATTGTATTCGTACGCTAACTAATTGCGTTTCAAATATAGTATTAAAAATAATTATTGCATTAATAATTTATTATGTAATATAAATTCATTATTGCATGCTACGGTATTTTGTGAATTAATCAATCTGAAATTATATAATAATTTTCAATCTTCGTTTAAAAATGCTATTCCAAACACAATAATTTGGTTTTAAAGACATAAAAAATAAATTAAGAGTAAAATATATTTATGTTGACATGATTAATTCATTAATAACATAATAAGTTAATGATTTATGATAATAATGATGATAATCGATAAATTTAAATAATGTTCACATTATAACTTTAGAAACGTGCGATATTTTGTTAACTATGTTTTATCAAAATCTTTAAAACAATTACAATTCAATAAAATAATACAAACAGATATAATGAAAAAAAAACAATGAATTAAATCACAATGTCTTTGACAAAAAATATACTAGCTTAGTAATAATTCTCAGAATTATCGATTTTATGATGTAATATGAACGCTATAAATAGAATAAATTGTAGCGACATCATATGAAACCAGATCAATATCAAGCGAACGTTATTAAAACTCAAGTTTAAACGTAGTTCAAACTGTTGATTCAAAAAGTTTTAGACTGAAGATATTGAATTAAAAATATGTATCCATACAGTTTTTCCCCTTGAATATCAACTATCTATATATTAATAAAAAAATTTTTAAATATAATCCTTGCTTGAAAGGTTCTAAAATTTAATATTTTTCAAAAGATATAAGAATCACAATTTTATAAAAATACTTTTTAAATCGAGTGTAAAAACTTAATCATAAAAAATAATTGCATTTTATTTAAATTTTTATTATTATTAAATTCTGTGTATCAGGGATTAAATGATATAATGATAAATATATTTTTTTTTATTTTAGATGATTCAGAATTATTTAATTAATATTGATTTATATAATAAATATTATATCTGAAATGAAAACTTGAAATTCTTATTTCAGACAATACATTCATTACATAAAATTGAAACTGCAATATTTATTGCGATTATTACTTAATTTCTTTTTTATCAATACAAATTATTCGCAAATTCTACACAAGTTGCAATAAAAGTAATGAAAAAGATATTTTAGTATCAAAACAAAAAAACAACGAGATATTAATTTTCAATTGAATATCATATCTCTTGTTTATTTTTATATCTAATTGTTATCAAGTTTTTAACAATGATTCATTTTCATCATTTATTCAACGAAAAATGGATATAACAACAATAACTATATAATCAATATCAATACTAAAATAAAAAAAACAATTCATACTTTTATTATCTGCATGTCTTGAATGATCTAGATAATTTATCTAGATCATTCAAGTAATTTGTGAAGTTAGCTGGATCATTTTTTTAGATTAAAAACGTTAAAAAAATTTTTTTAAATCAAATTATTTTATATATTTCTGTTATTAATAAAAAGTTTTCATACATGTGTAAATAAAACAAATATATAATATATATATTTAAAAAATAAATAATGCAAAATAATAACGTTCATAAAAATATATAGATATAAATTTTAAAATACATTTAAAAACAAACATTTCGGCAAAAATGTTTATTTCAATGCTATGGAAATTTCACAGAAATATGTGTATATATTATAAATGCTGCGATACAAAGTTGAATTATAAAAAAAAATCAATTCAATATGCAATTTGATAAGTTCAGAAAAGCGTCTCTGTTTAACAAGACATGTGATGCAACAACACAAAATATTTTTTTGAAATAAACAAAAACCGTTCAAAATATATGTAACTTGCAAAAATTTTTCCCAACAAAAAATGTCTTAAAAGAATAAAAACCCAAGCGTTCAAAATATAAAAAGAAAACTTAATTGAAAAGCACCCACCGAAACATCAATAGATATAAAAATGTGTCACTTAAAAAAATTTTCTCCGGCAAAACATCTGAGCCGCCGGCGACAGTGCTGACGGACACGCCGCAAACCACGCGCTCTTTGCCGGCGTCTTTTTTTCTCTTGCACCGGCGAACGCGCACGCAAGAGATCTTAAAAAAACTTTCTTTTTTCCCATTTACATCGCAAATCTCTGCATGTGTGAGCTATTCAATGCATAAAAATGCCTATAGGATGCATTTATTTTATTTTTGCACTCAAAAAATATTTTTTTAATTCAATTTTGTAAGAAGAAATGGACATTTTATTGGAGTTCTTTATAAGAGAAAAATAGAATACAAGAAATAAGCGGGAGCTGCGCGATTCCATTCTCACTAGGTTCGGAGAGTGCAAACGATATATTAATGACGTCTCCCCCAGCTATTGTGTAACACTAATTATAAATGCATCGCCGATTGAAAAGCCGGCAATTGATGATAACCGCCGTTAGAAGAATCCCAACCGTTAGTTTTGTCCCATCCCTGCCGTTCGATACTGTCCGACAGACTATAGTTTGTACCATGACACTCCCTGGTAATCGTTTGGCATGATTAATTTCATAAGAACTCACCTCCATATTTACTGGAACACTGAAGAGTTAGCGGTAGGCGGCATTGCGTAGAATTCTCTCTATCAACCCTACACTTAGCTGTGAGCTCGCTTTCGCGTGTTACGAAACCGGCGTGTAAATATAAATATATTCCTCCGCGATCGCCTACAAAAAATAGTTCCCAAACTAATATTCTCGGAAAGAACAGGTGCTCTTGATGCTTAAATGTGAACTTTTTAACAAGTTTCTGCAGTAACTTTCATCCGATCGGCGGATTTCGAACGGCGCACTACTTTACAGTCGCGGATGTGGCCGTTGTTATTCCTGGCTGCGATTTGCCCACTGTGCGTGACGTCACACGCACCTGCTGGGTAAACAGAGAATGAGAGACAAGTTTAGATCCCTCTGCCTAGGATGATACAAGGTCATACGTCCATGGCTCTTAGACTGTTTCTAACTCTTTTTATTTTATTTTTTCTTTTCTCCTTCTCTCTTTTTGATGGTGCTGTTCTTTTATTTCTTGTCTCTTACCCGTAAGATAAAAGTTTTTAACAGATCGCTCTGCTACTTTGTTTTGTTTTGTACTGGCAGCCATTTTAGTAGGGGAGAGATGTCAGTTTAGCGCGCGGCTCTGGGCTTTCAAATCTGTATTTTCGATGCCAGCCAGTTTTACTTTCTCTATCTTTGCGCCCGAGAAAGTTTTAGAAGAACCGTCTTCGACTTATTTTTTTTCTGTTAAAAAATGCATCGTCGATTCAACCGCTTCGCGCTGGCTATTATTGCGGTTTTTGTGGTTTTTTTCGCCAGTTATTGGTTTATTTGTTTTTGTTGTTATTGTTGCGTATTGTTTCGAATGACACCTGCTGCATTTCACCTTTAACTAGAGCCGTCCATGAAAAGTCATATTTGAATTAAATTTATTGTTTAAAAAAATGCTTTTCTGAGTTCGTCTTGTATTGTAGCAAAACTATTTTTTTTTAAATGAATCTTGCACATGCGACTATTTACATCGAAAAGGCATTAGTTTAAATAAAATAAAATCAAGTAAATAAGTAATTTGCAAACTCCATATTTTTTTAAATTTACATTTTCTTAACTCATATTATATTTTTGTAAAATTTTCTTTTAAAAATGAGTAGAATATATTATTGTAGTTATAACTATTTATATCAAAAGTAAGCTTATTTTTTAAAGAAAAAAAATCCAAGAACAAATAATTTGCAAGTAAATTTAGCACAAACTCGAAGTTTCACTTTAGATTCACCCAAACTTGATATTTAACTTGATACTTGACTTGATTGATTGATTTAAATATAAACTCATTTGCAATGATAACGCTATTGCATTGAAATCAAACTATTTTGAATAAAATTAACCTAGCATTTTCAAATAAATTTTATTAAGGAGATGCAAAATTGATAAATGTATTTATTAAACAAATGAATTATTATTACAAAAAATTTTCTAAACATGTCTCGTGTTGACATAAATAGTCCAAAAAAAGTACGTGTAACTGTACCTAGAGTTATTATAATGCATATATATTGCAATTTTCCTTCATATTTTTGTTTTCTATATGAAAACGTAATCTCATCATTAGTAACTTTGCAGTGCATTGCGCGAATTAAACTCCAGAAAAATTTATTTTTAAAATTATCTTACTGATAAAATACAACTAAACAAACTATATATATACACACAAAAAAAAGGGAGTCATTTCGTATTCTACAAGTTTAATATTGTTATACATAGAACATTGATAAATTTTTTTGAATAAATAAAATAAAGTAGATTGCCATTTTTTTTACGGGGAAAAGCCTTACGAGTAAAAAAAAACCCTAACAATTAATGAAAGAAGTCATTTAATTGTAATTAAAATACCAAAATAATGTTACACCGGAATATTTTAACATAAAGTAATATTGTCGTATATTTAATTTTTAGTATGTACAAAAAAAAAAAAACAGTTATCTGTCAGTGATTTAAGCCGAGTGAGCGTCTCCTGTTTTTATCAGCAGCGCCAACTAGAGCCAAAAGTACGACTTAGCTACTTCATGCGTCACAACCCTTTTTACGGGACAGACTTCATGCATGCATTTCATTCATTCATACACAGATCGTAATTTAGACCTGAATCAGAGAATGACCACCTCTGAGCCAGTACCCCTAGTGGTACTACTCTCGGTATGGATGACTTTAGACCACGACGGATTTACACGTGTGCCAGCCACCACACACACGAAGAGTCTTCAGCCGGTCGGGTTCGAAAATTATTGCTAGTTCTAGTCATATTAACAGTTTCAAATACACATTCAAATGATAATAGTTATAACTGACCTTGCTTAACTTTATCGTTATAGCCTGATTGAGTCCGATTTAAACTATTTGGTAATGCTTGGCCGTGCAAATATTAACTAATGCAATTTTTGAGCCAAATTACAGACATTTAAATTTATCTGCTTAACTATTAAATATGAAGAGTTAAGAATAGCTATGGAACTTATAATTTATTAAAAATCTGAAAGTTTTGGAAAATGTGACTAAGGAACAAGGTAAAAATAATGTAATTATTCATTATCGAAATATCAATGCAAATTTAAATGAATGTATGCATTTTAGGAATTAAATTAAAATTCAACGACATTTAGCTATGATAAGAAATTTAAAGAATATAAAATTGGAATTTCTTCAGTCTGTTACTTCAAACATTGCAGTGCTAAAAATCTGAGTAATTTTTATTTGAATAATTGATATTAGAATATCTAAAATTATTTACACTACAAATAAACAAATATGATACCTTTAAGTACTGAGAAACGAATTTGGAAATTTGGTAATTATATTAATATATAAACAAATTATTGTTCACTGTGAAACAATTTATCCTGGGAGATTTCTGTAAAGCGCCGGATTTGATTCTCAGAAAGTTACTGAATTTATTTTCCAAAATTTAGCACATTGCTGAGTAACCTCACTTACATTTATAAATATTTTAAATAAATCCATAATAAGTATAATTTTAATAATTTTATATCACATATATTTGTATATAATAAAAGAGTTACATTTTTAACTTTGCATATTAAGACAATGCAACTTTGAAAATTGAAATAGATAAAGATTAGAGATTGTCTCTGAGAATACGCATTTTTAGAATGCAATTCGAGAGAAATTTTATAAATTACATAACATATATGCATCCGTTTTAAAACACAATAAGTAATTTTAAATTCATAATAATATATTTAAATCTAACTATAACTGATATGAAAATGCCTTGAAATATTTAAATTCCTGATACAAGCGTATTCAAGTAAAGGTAAATTATTTGGAATTTTCACTGCTTAGCTTCTTTACATTCAGAGGCAAACTTTTCCGCAGAGCGCCTTAATGCCGCCACGTTTTGAGGAGAAAACAGTGAAAATGGCTAACTGATGTATGAACTTTTGATTTCTTTTGAATTACTTTTTTTTTATAAATAAAAAAAAATTCGGCATAAATACTATTATTTGTAAAGAAGTAACAATGTTTAAAATGTGTACAAACAAATTGATTTGGTATTTTAATTTTTTTTTTTAATTTAGCTTATTTAACTTTCCGTATTGAAGCACTTTTTGGGAAGAATTTCGAAATGAACTTTTCAACAATAGTAAAATGTCGAAGACGTTACCTCAATCGGCTATCCCTTTCCATATTTCCACACCATACCAATGAACTACTCGACACATTTGTTTCATGCGAATATATATAGGGCGAATTTGCCTTGAATCAAGTTTTTAAAATGTTTAGAAAAATTTATTGGAAAGTTGGAAATAAAATCTCTCTCTTCAATTATACATTTGCAATTTACAGAATAAAAGGCATAAGTGATATGCTCTAAAAGCTGAATTAAATGCCCACAACTTTTATTAGAAATAATTAACTTTAAAAAGCACTGCATGACTATTTAAAATTGGACGTATTTTAATGCAGAATGTTGTATTTTGTGTTTTGTTGTACAATAGAAAATTGAGTACGAATTTTGGTTAATTTCGTTTTTTCTTATTGAATTCAAAATTTGATGCAGATTTCCAATGTGTGCGACATGACCACATATCGAATATCATTAGCATGAGTTGCTTCACTATTTTCTCACTTACGAAGTAGGCAAAGAAAAAGTATTGTAATCGTCAAAAAATTTTGAACTCGAGAATTTTGCGAATTTTTATGTTTTAGACCTCTTTGAGTACGGAAAATGCAAATCTGAAATTATGTTTGTCTGTGAACACAATAATTTAAAAAGGTTTTGAGCTAGACAGATGAAATTTGGCATATGAACTGAACACAAAAGCTTTAATTTTCCATTAAATTTTGGACGAAATCCATTTAGAAGACGTCTGTCTGCACGCCTGTACGAGCACAGGTAGATACGATAATAAAACATAAAGAGGAGATAAATAAAATTTTATGCCAAGATTTAGAATTAAAAATTAATTTGAGTATATTCGACTAAATTTGTCAAAAAGATATATTACCCAAATATAAATCTAGATGGGGCTACAACAAAGCTTTTTGTGTACAAATGAAACTAAGGTTCTTGTGTTCAAAAACACATTCCCTCAAATACAGACCGTAAAATACGCATGGTAAATGTTTCATCCATAATAGCATGTTGGCCATTTTTAGCTGGATGTGAAACTTCGGTGACTAGATTGGAGATCTTGATGCTGCTCTCATCATCTGATCACAGGTCAAAATTAAGTGACAATGTCTCTTAGTAATCAAAGGCCGTGTCATTGCCATCGGGAAAATGTATTAATGCAACAAATAGATGCGAATTTAAAAATTAATAAAATTTAACTATTTCATATCGATTCTAAGAAAAAATGATTTTCAATGGTATAAAATCCATATTCTATAGATAAAAATTTTGATATTACTTTATTATTATTTGTTTTACGGACTTCTGTAGGGTTCATTCTCAGATTCAGAAACCCTCTGCTCTTTGGATCATGCGTTAGAAGGCGTTTATTTCATCAAAAATAGGAGAGGGAGGGATGAAAGAAAAAAAATGAAAGTAGGAGATCATTATATTTAGCAACACAGTGAACTCAGATTATTCGCCTAATTACGCTTAATAATTGTTCATCTTCCTGCGTATCATCCCTTTGCGAAGTGCAATCATTGAAAAGTGTTAGTTTCAGGATTCTGAAACGAATAGTATATAATTATTCATTTATATGTTAGAAATAATAAATTTGTGAACATTTAAAGTTTTCATCTTCTAGTAATTAACATACCACAAAACAATCTACATATATAATCGCTTCAATTCACCTTCCATATTGACTAACAATACCAACTATTTTACTTATGCCCATTTGGCAATGTTATTTGTACAGAAAATATGTGACATGCGGCGTATGTATAAACAAATGCCGAACCTTCTAGTAATGATGAATGGAAAGCGGCATGAAATGCATCATTATGCATTCAACACCTGCCACAAATATATGACTGAATGATTCGGATTTCTGAATGAAGCATCTATTCCTTGACAGGTTGCACTGACACCGTATCGTGACTCTTGGTATGGTATCAGTTTATGAAAGAAATATACAAAAGAAAGTGGCATAATAGATGCAAGATGTTGATACATGAATACATAATCGAATCCGGTAATTTTGAATTCGATTTCAGAAATTATTGAAATAAGGTAATGCTTACTATACTCGCATGTTTAGAATAAACATGGAAAACAAATATGATGTCTTTGGTTAAATTACTTATGTTCTTCCAGATCGTAGCATTTATATGCAGAATTAATCAAAATTAATTGTATTGGACAATTAATTGTTGTAATTAATTATTGTATTAAATGTTATAGGCATGAAAAGGCAATATAATATTTAACAAATTCACTAATTATTTTCTAAATTATGAGATTAATTCTTGACAATGACTGGTAACTTTTAGAGAATGACCTGGGAAGCGCTGTTAAGCTTTTTGCGTTTAAAATCATTAAATACGAAAACTCAATATAATAGAAACGTACTTAAACCAAGCATCGTGTTGTATAAAAGTAACCAAATTACTCATTTACCAAAAAGGTGAATATTCATTAACAAACTTTGATTAGGTTCGTTCTCACATACGATGCTGAAAAAACATGGGCAATAATTGTGAAAAATAGAGTTATATTTGTGTTATATTTGAAAGAGGAACTTTAAGAAAGATATTTGGTGGAATCAAATGTGATAATTATTCGAGAAGAAGAACCAACACAGGAGTTTACACTATTTAAAGAACTAAATATTGTTAAATTCATAAAAATAAAACGAATTACATGGGCAGGATATTTAATAAGATTAGAGGATATATTAATCACTAACTACTGGGAGTAGTTTTTACAAAACCTATCTCCATACTCTCTAATAAAATTGTTATTCTAAAGAAGACTTTGTGTGGCATTCTCGTACAATAATTATGGAATATTAAGCGTTGACTTGAATTTAGTATTTTCAATGACGCTATCTTGTGACCCTTGGCGAGTGTTTTGGCGATTAATCCAAGGTATGCTATTAATAATGTCCGAAAATCAAATCTGTGTTTGACACTAGTATTTTCCTACCGATTGAAATAAAACAAAAACTGATACAAAACTACACTTGTAGTCATAAAATCCTACACCAGATTTTATAAATTTAAGTCATTGCGTTGTATAGTTGCTGGGTTTGCATATTTTTGAAATTATAGATCGACCGACGGTCAACCTCTTGTTGGTCACCTATATGTGCAAACGCCTATTAATTTGACTTAGAATTTGATAGGAGTCTACACTGTAAATATTACATCTATATACTGAATTTTATTTTTATAGTATTCATAGTTTGCTAATTATCTTGTTAACTTATATTCGAACAACCGGATATATACACAGATTTCCTAAGGACGAAATTTTAAATGCTCAATTTATGAAGTATTCCTTGATATATTCACTAAAATTTTGTAAATAATATGTCTAAAAATTTTCAACTCATAAGGTCTTAATTTTTTCAAGTTACTGTCTTAATGTTGGTAATAATTATAATGAAAAAAAAAAGACAAAAGTGTTAAAATTATTAAGAAAATCAATCTTCTTCACTATCGTTTAACGAAGCGTTACAAATTAGAATTTCATGGTTTTGAATGCATTTTGCAGATATTCCAATTAATGTTCAGCTAATACATAATTTTTCGCTTTTATACTCTTCAGAATTATCACAAAGAATGCAATTTTTGAGGAAAAAGAAAAGATAAGATAAATATTAAGTATTAAAATTTTACGAATAGGTTTTATACAATTTTGAAATAGAAGTTAAAACATTTTTAAGTAAAGATAGAAGTCGGTTCTTTCAGTTAAAATCTAAGAATTTTCTAAGAATCTAAAAATATCAAGCACTTTATTTTTTATTAAAGGAAATTTTATTAATCTTAACAGTCGCAGTTTTGAAAATTTAATTTAAATTGAATTCAGAATCACGAATATATCAATTTTATCTCCAGGAAACCTTAAAAGTGAAACAAAAGATTTTAACTGTTCAATTCGATAACATCTTTTAACTTATGTAAAGTTTTTAATGTTATACATCATTTTAAATCATGATGACTAACAACCTGAAAACGCAATTTAAGTCATAATTTACGACCATCATCATTGCTCTCATCATATAAATTTTATGAAATGGTAATCTTTCTACTTATAACTATGCATAAATTAGAGAACTCATTTAAAGTCTTTCTAATACATTTCATTTACTTTTTTTGAAATTCCTGTAATATTGTTTAAACATTAATTACACATGGGTTATGACAATAGATTTTTTAGCAACATTTAGCCGAGTTAGCAACATGTTCTCCAGACATCTATACCACAGCAACACGAAACTTATGGCATGAAAATAGATTTAGCATACACCAATACCACAATTATAATGAATACTCGCTTGAATTGAGAAATGAACTGACGATTACTATTTCGAAACTTCTACCAAATCATTATGACCCTTAGTGTTAACATATAATTTTAAATCTATTAATTATTTGGATATATATAATTAATATAATTAATGTGTAATCAGTTTTTGGGTAACAATCAGATTGTTACTATGAAATATAGTTTTTATTTTTATTCTTATACCTAGTACAAAGTAGTTTTAGTCGTTCTGCTTAATATTATGCTGGCTTAACGTTTGGTTACATTAATATCCCTTTTGAAAGTTATACGAAGGCAATTCTGGAACGGACCTTGTAATTTTTAAAACTGATCGGATGATGAGGACGACACCCGAGATGGCATCCTCTCTCTAAATTGACGTATCACATCAAAGAGAAGAAATCTTACTAAATAGATCCAACGTGCACCAGGCCTGTACAGGATGGATCTTTAATGAAACCAAATTCGAATTTCGAATCTACCGCCCTCGAAGCCGTGACCTTAACACTAAGCCATCGAAGCCTTACGTTAACGTTTAGAGTGGGCTATCTAGTTTAATCTTGTATTAAGCTTCCATTTCTTCTTGAAATTCAGTCGCAAGAGCATTCGTAAAGATTTAAAAATTATATGCTAATAAAAAAAAAACGAACTATCACAATAGACTCTGCATACGATGAAAAACTACTAACATTTTTACATTAAAATATAAAATTTTCAAATTGATTTGGAAAATAGATAACAAAGGAAAAATAATTAGAAACACTGATTCCTTATTTTGACGTGACATTTTAAGATCTCATTTATGGCCTCGTGATTGTGTCATGTATTGAAAACTGCGATTTCTTCTCAATGAAATAAAAACTGGCGTGGAACTTCTACTTTTGTTACTCAAAAAAAGTCAAAAGGTAATCAGCAGGTAATCCATAGCAGCTTTAAATGATGAGATTTATCGACCGAATTGCTATTAATCAAACATGTATTCAATATTTTCTTTATTATATATTTTATTTTATCAAAAATATCATAAGTTATTTATAAAAATATAATAAGTTTTATTAGTTAATTGATCATAGTAGTTATTAGTAAATGCGTCGTGCCATTTAATATGATTTTTAAGTACCCCAAGGTATGTACTAAATCCATAAAGGAAAAAAAAATGACAATTGTAATTCGATTTAAAATTAGATTTTATTTTGCCATGAATATTTAGAGAAACTAATCGATAGGTACTAACATTTCATTGATATATTGAAACTATAAATATTTATTAACGATGTGTGGTTATTGGATGGTTTAGTATAAGTTTAACTTCTTAGAATACCTTATTATTTTCTTAAGTAATATTCGAACGGCATAAAAGAAAACCTAGTATATTGCCTGCTTATTAAAGCAGAAGATTAGTAATTGATATTTACATATTTTAAATCGGGATGATCATTTTCATGACAAATATCATTCCTGTATTTTTTTAGTTCTTACAATGATGAAGAACCAATTTGTCTTAACAACGAAATTTTTCTAATTAAGAGACAGCCGAATTTACATCAGTTTAACTTTTAAAACTGTTCATTATTCATCAGAAAATTATTGGAAGAGTTACGTTATGAGCTCATAAAGTTTCTGTGTTTCTAACTTTGAGACATGTGCATATATAAATTTGAAAATTTTTAAATGAAATAAAAAAAGTTTTTTTTTTCCTTTGTAAATATTCTTATATACCAAAATTGCTCACTCATTTATAAAAAAAATTATTTTGAAGGGAAAAGTTTTTAAAATGTTCTGTAATTAATAACAGGTCATATTCGCGAAAAAATATAATTCTTATAATTTAACTCTTACAATATTAGAAATACAATTTGAACTAAGGGAAACATTTGATAATTTTGGCAGCTGAAGATTTGTTAATTCGGCCCAGAAAATTTTATTCATCTTAGAATATTAGATGAATAAAATATGTATTCTAATATTATATATAATTCTGTATATTCTAAGATGAATTAAGTTAGTCTATAATAGTCACTGAAAGTCTATAATCTGCCGATATCACTGCGCAGCTATTTTTTAACAATTGCATATTGTTTAAAAAAAAAGAACATACTCTACACTAATACACTAAAAGATAATATACTAAAAGAATAGCTCAAAAACATTTCTTACAGGTATCAAGTTTGTTGACTAATTCGTATAAAATGTCAAATTCCTTTTGAAAGACTAAAATTAAATTGTCGGCCATTTTCGCGATAAAATTACAATTCCGATATTTTATTCCTTAGAAAATAATAATTTTTGACTTAAGAACAAAGTCTGAGTAATTTAAATTGCTGTACTATTATTAAATTTGTACTATTATTAAATTGCTTTCTAATTATGAGTACAGTACATCAAAAATTCTCAACTTTTTAAATTTTGTATCGCATAGTTAAGAATAAAAATATATATTCACCATTCTAAAAACATTTTACAATTAAGAATTAATATGGTCAGTGTGACACCCATTATAAGAACCAATTTAACAGGAGAAGACTAACAAAAATGATAAATATATTTATAAAAATCTGAACAATAGATATTACAGAAAAATGTTAAAATAGGATACATTCATTAAAATTTTTTAAAGAAAATTTGTACAAAAAAAAATATAATATACCACTAGTGGTAATGTACCATAGGTTGAAAAACCTTGTTGTAGATTAATGAATGATTGAATTACAGCTACAAAGTAACAACGTTACTTTGTTTCCTGCTAACATTAAATAGCCCTTCCCAGAAACGTAGAGTGACCTTTCCAACAATGATAAATGAATTTTCCGGCAATATTAAATAACCATTTCCAACAATGTTAAATAACCATTTCCAGTAACATTAAATGCCTTAACAGCATACCAAAGATTCTTAATCTTTTAAAGTTTTGTATTACATAGATAAGATTGAAAACAAATGCGCAAAATCTTAAAAACATTTTACAATTAAGAATTAATAATCATTGTGACACCCATCACAAACATCAATTTAATGGGAGAAGAGAGACGAAAACGCTAAATATATTTCTACAAATCAGAATAATAAATATTACAGGAAAATACCAAAATACGGTACATTCATTAAACTTTTTAATCGAAAAATTTGTACCAGAAAACATAACGTAATATACCACTAGTGGTAATGTACTATAGAGATTAAAAAAAATGATTGAACTACAGCTACAAAGTACAAATGTTACTTTGTACCTGTAGGAAACAAAGTAACAATGTTACTTTGTTTCCTGTTAACGTTAAATGAGCCATCCCACCAAAATCGGGTGACTTTTCTAACAAAGGTGAGTAATTTTTCCAATACTGATAAATTATCTTTTCCAACAACTTTAAATAACCCTTTACAATAATACTAAATGCTTTTTTCCAACAATGTTTAATGATTTTTTTTCAATATTATTAAATGGCCTTTTAATTAATATAAAATTTAAGGAATGCATTCTACATATTTAAGGAACATTATCCATTAAGAAACATATTCTAATCGAACTCGGAAAATTTCTTGCATGAATTAGTAGGAAGGTCATTTGCATAAAAAAAAAAATTATATTTCCCATCGAGGGGGAAAAGAACTTAATCGAGTTTCCCACAATTACCTGTACTTGGAAGTTGCCGCAATAGCAAGTTGCGCCTCAGTATTCAAAAAAGGGAAATCACACACCCTCCACAAACAAGAGGAAAATTGAAACAAGCTGTAGACAAACATCCAGATTCTGACCAAGGCTATTGCGAGAAAAGTATTTACACTTAGTTGCAGCCTTAAGGTCAGTGAAAAAGATG
This sequence comes from Argiope bruennichi, assembly GCF_947563725.1. Classification (NCBI taxonomy): domain Eukaryota; kingdom Metazoa; phylum Arthropoda; class Arachnida; order Araneae; family Araneidae; genus Argiope; species Argiope bruennichi. Next base: position 46,127,556 of record NC_079160.1, read on the forward strand.
ACTAGCAGGTTTTTAGCATACATCATCGGCAAATTTGTTTAAATAATGAATGGTGAATACTGCAAACTTACGCAACTTAAGTAACGATATTCGTACACACGTATCGTCGTCAACCGGTTCGCGCGAACACCTTAACGATCACTTTATGCACATTGACCTTGTGACAATTTATCTAACACAAGAATTAGATATGCATCACTTGTAAATGTGTAACAGTTATTTGAATGTGAAAATAAAAGAATCGGCTGGGCGCAGTGTGGTTAGATTTATTAACCAAGGATTACAAATTAGTATGATTGAAGTAGCTGCATTTCCTGTATATCTAAAATCTGAGATGATAACTCAGTGGGGAGGGGAGGGGGAAAACAAAACAAAATGAGATCGGAAAGTATTAATTAATAAAGAAAATAACACTAAAGACAATAAACAATAATGAAAATAACGAACAACGATAACAATAAAGACACTAACAATAAAGTACAAATAACAATAAAGACACTAACAATAAAGTACAAATAACAATAAAGACACTAATAACAATAAAGAAAATAAATAAAAATAATTATAATAATTATGTATGAAATAAAGAAATAATATTATTATTTCACCAAAATGATGATTAAATCCCATGGATCATGGAAAGATATTAACTTCGACTTTTAGATAATATAATTACTTCTTTTTAAATAATCATTTCAACAGTATGTAAAATAGATACATACACTTAATACATGACTGATACATTGTCAATTTTAAATATTATGCGGCCCTTGGCAGAATATATTAAGAGATTCCTCTTTTAACAACATGGTAAATTTAATTTCAGATTTCAGCACATATTTAATGCTTTAATAATTTATTTTAGGTTAATATTTTTATTTTTTTAAATTTGTGGATATGCTTTCTGTTATTATAAATCTATTATGAATTAAGATTTCCTAGTATTCAATGCTTGTACTCAAAACTACTGTAGCAGAGGTTCGATTTTATTTATAATTTATAATTCCGTGAATGTTTTTAAATATATAGGAACCTGACAAATTACACTTGATAAGATATTAATATTATTTTAATAATTTACTATCCATAAATTTTATATTTTTACAAACTTATTCTTTTGGCAATTAGAAAAATAAGTTTTTTTTAATCGCCTATCTTGCGGCACTCCCTCAGTATGGATCGACTAGTCGTGTTGTCTTAAAACAGATCACCTGTTCATTTATGTTAAAGTAGTGTCAAAATAGTATTAAATTCTTTTTTTATTAAGTTGCTTCATGATTTTGTAAAAATGAAATTTTACAAAATCATTTTCAAATCTCAATGAATGAGATATTTTATATACAAACAAACAAGTATTCAAGTAATCTTGCAATGGAAATCAAAATTTTTTTAATTACATACATAAGTAAATTAAAATGCTAAGATATATCATTTGAAATCGTTAGGAACGTGGATAAATAATTAGCAGCCAAATGATGGAATTTTTAAAAATCTAAATTGCGCTTTTTTGTCATTTGAGGGCAAATAAAAAATGAATACGCTGCTGATATGCATAATTTAAAAATGTATAATATATTTTATAGTTATCGTTATACAACATTAAATGTATAGTTATAGTTTGTAAAATAAATGCAGAAATACAATTGTACAATTCTTTGAGTGAAACGAATCGGATGTTCTTGGAATATTTAGTCCTAAGATTTGAAGAATAATTTTATTTCGCTTTTCTTTTATTGAATAAGATTTAAAGAATAATTTTATTCCGCTTTTATTTTATCTAGTTTTATTGCACTGCATAAAGGTGAAGAAAAACGAAATTACACCAATCCCTAAATAAATATTTCTTCAAAAATGAAATTGTTTCTTTCGTTTTTTTATCAAATAATTATTAAAACTTCTTGTAAATGTACAATGATTATTTGAAAATCAAAGTAACAAATTCAGATAATAAAAACAGTTTCAGGGAAATAATAGAAATAAAACTTAGTCAGTATAAATATTCTAATATTGGTGAACAATTTTCGAAAATAAAAATTAAACTCAGTCATAGGAGGATATTTTATTTTCTGTGAGAAATAATTTCGGAATAGAACTGGAGCTGAACTGGTATCGAATATTATATATATAACGCAGCCAACAATAATAAATATTCGAAAAGCTTTTTTTTTCAGAAATAGTAATAACTTTACATATTATAATGACCTTTCCTCCGATTTAATCAAATAATATATTTCCGCAGTTTTTAGAAGAATAACAAGGACATATGAATGTGGAATTCTAAGAATTATATCATTTGAGTACATTGAAATTCTTATGAAAGCGGAAAATTCCATAATATTAAAGAAAAAATGTTGAGAAAATTATTACGACAATATTTGGTTTGTATGATTATCTTTTTGAATATTGATTCTTGAAAAGAAAATTTTTGTTCCCTGTCTAAAAAAATTTGCATTCCAAAATAAATAATTTTGAATTTATTTACTCTATTGAATGAAATAATTATCTATTTTATTCTAAAAAGTTATAATTATTTAAATACATTTTTTTAAAAAAATAACCACATAATTATGTGCAATATTTTTATAATTATGTAATTTATAATTAAGAAAAGGAAGGAAGGTTTTGCATTCTTCAATGCTGTTGAGTTGAATTTCCTCCAATCTCATGAAAGAGAATTTGTTTGGTTCAATGGTAATGGGAAATGTATTTGATTCAATGATAATGAGAAAATAACTTGATAAAATACCAAAATCTCCTGGTTGGACTGTTTAGAATTTAGAATAAAAAATTGTTTCGAAGACTTTTAAACAGTTTGATACAAATGTTGTATTTCTATCATTAGGATTATGATTTCCTTCCCTTTGGTGGAATGTTTCTGTAAGAAATCTAATTATTCTATAGATAATTTTACACTATTATATCAATATATATATATATATATATATATATATATATATATATATATATATATATATATATATATGATATTTAGATTTATTGCCAATAAGCAAAAATAAATAAAACTGCGAATAGTTGAAAGGAATCATTGACTTGATTTTTGTATGCTTTCAAAACGTTGAGGAACTTTGGTGTCTTTCCAACCTGAGTCCTCATTTAAGAAGGTAACCTAAAATTTCGGCGAGTCGTACTATAAAGTTATGTACTTCAATGTTTTTGTCTAAAGAAAAAATATTAGTTGTTGTTGATATAGTTAGTTGATTAGTTGTAAATGATAGCCTTTTAAATATCAAAATTTTAAAACTCATCAGAACTTGAAACTATAGTTATGCATAAGAATTTTGATTTTGAAGTCAAATTTTAGATAATACCACTTTATTGATAATTTTTCTATGTTTATTAATAAATTTGTAATTTTGTAAAACTGCAAATTTCAAGAAAAAAAGTCTGTAATTGAATAAAAAAAAACAATTTCAAAGTTACTATTTCAGATGAAATTAATATTTAATAATGTGTTAATTTGTTCACAAAGCTTTTTAACCATGCATTATATTTGATTTTCCTTTTATCTAGCATAAAACTGCAAATTTCAATATAAATTTAAATTATGATTTAATATGGCAAATCAGATAAAACATAAATAGTTTTCATTAACATTTCAAAAGAATGAACTTAAGTTTGGGAACACTTAAATTTTGCATTTCGATATTAAATCTTTTTGAGAAAAGTTATTCTGCATTTGATGAAAGAGATTATACAATCATATAAATTTTGCACGCGATTATTAAAATATTAAAAAAATCAATCCTTTTCAAATTGTATTGCAAATTATTCAGGATGTTTATTTAATAGTTTTTATTCCTACGGTAGAAACCTAACCATTGAAAACGCTATGTATAGGATTCATTGGTGTTCAAAACTCTGATGAAATTTCAAAAATATGTAACTAAAAATTTTGCAAAGGACTATAATGCAATTGAAAACACAGCATTTATACTTAACTACATGCAATAATAAACGGTTATATAAACATATAAATGTCTATTAAAATATCAATATTTCTTTCATTTTTAAAATTTAAATAATAAAATAAATCACAATCATACCAAATTTGGAGTCCCATGAAGAAATTTCATTATACGAAATCCTTGCTATCAACTTCATTTTATTGAATGTAACCTGAAATATGCAATATTAATGAGATCACTGATTATTTCAAAAAATATCTAGACCAGCGGGAGTGGTCTCTACTAAACTTTCTCGTTTACTCTCTAATAAATTTGTCGTGCCAGAGAACGCCTTACATGGCTTTGAGCAAAATACTTATGAAATATTTTTGGCATGAATTTAGCATTTTTACTTAATCTATCGTGTCATCCTTGGCGATTTATGAGACAATTAATCCCTGGCGTGAGTTAATAATTTCCAAAATATCGAATTTGTGTTTTAGACACTTTTTTCTCCGATTAAAACAAAATTTGACGCAAAATTGTACTTGTAGTCGCAAACTCCCATACCAAATTTGATAAATTTAAATCATTGCAGTTTTTAATGATTTCATTTACATTTTTCTGAAAGTACAGATCGACAGACAGTCAATCCTTTGTTGGATTTGGCTCAAAATTTTACATGTCTCTATACTATAGATGTTAAATCTAAGTATCTAATTTAGTCTATCTATCTCTCTTAGTTTTCTAATTGTCCTCTTAACTTATAAACGAACAGCCAGACAGACGAATTTCTACTGAACAAATTAAACACAATAAAGTGATAGAAATCTGCAACTTTGATGTCAGAAACGTATACGGAATTCAACCGTTTAGCTCAAAGCATTTTTCAGTTATCTTTGTAAGAGACAGGCAGACGATCCTTTTCCAAAAATATATTTTTCGAATTCAGAAAAGTAAAAACGTAGAGATTTCTCAAAATCCGAGTTCGAATTTTTGACATTTATTATACTTTCTCTATACTACGTATAAGAGAAAGTAAAAATGATGTCAATTGCAATTAAAATATTTTTAATTATTACTGATTATTAATTATAATTAAATAAAAGATTTTCAATTAATTCTTTTAATGATTAAATTTATTTTTTATTCATCCCTTACATTTATTTCTTTTTTCAAATTTTATTACTTGGCATGCTTTGGACATATTGTAAATTGAAGTCTTTAACATCATAAATTTGCTATTAATTTTGTAGCTTTAGAAATTCAACTATTTGTTTTAGCGCCGAATGGTCATATTTGGCGCTGGCGCCATAAGGCTTTAATACTCATTCTTTCTGGTTCCTTTATGTTTATTGATGTATCTAGATATGATTTCAAATCGGCTTGTCTTGTAGGGAATTACAAAACTTTTTGAGAACATTGTGTGATAAAAATGAGTCACAAGATGTAACGAAAACACTTATGAAAGAGAATTTTCATCGTCGATAAAATTTGAAACGTATTACAATTTCACGTGACCGATGTAGGTTACTTTCTTTTTCATTATAAAATTCAAAGAGTTTAGAGATAAACAATAATAATAATACATATGATAAATATATAAAAACTAAAAAATGTACTTATAATATTTCAGTATGATATATACTTATGATAATTCGGAATAATTGAAAACAATCGCAATAAAGACAAACTTGTATTGAATAATATTTTTTTATAAGCTAAAAGATTTACATTCAGATATTTTATGTAATTTTACATGACAAATAGCTTATAGAAATATTAACTAATATATATTTATTGCCAAAATGTTGATAGCATTTAGTTATTAATCATCGTGTTATTTCTAATATAATAATTATCTCTACCACGTCCTGATTTGTATTGTTATTAATAAACGAAGAAAACCTGCATTTTATTTGATACACTAGATCGCCTCATGCAATCTGTTGATTCGCCGAGGTTATTGGTTATATTTGATTACAGATAAATTGTTTAGCTGTAACTTTATGATTCCTTCGAATTGTCTTGCCTAAGTTCTCTTTATTGTGTGTATGAACTTGCCTAATGGAGACCAGTTTCATGATATAATGCGGCTATTAAAAATGAAAATGTGAGGTTCATCTTTCTAATAAATTTTGAGGTATCGTACTTTCACTTTTCCGTCTCGTAAACTACATGGATATTAAACAAAATCTTTTTCTTTCAGCTTTCAACAATAGAAGAAAGTCATGCGATCAGATATCTGACGAAATAATGGAAACTATTTGAATTTCAAAGCAAAATTTCCAAAATTCAACAAAAATTCGCGCGACTAATGAATATAATTAAACAATTTTTTTTTTTTTTACTTTTGAAACTGAGTGAAATTTATTTAAGTGCGATGATAGTTTTGGAAGTTATAGCGGAAAAACGCAAAAATGCAGTTTAATTATTCATTAATTAAAACTATGTAAAATTTAAAAAATAGACTCCCCGATGTACGGAATTTCACCCATGGTATACATAAAATTTGACAATTATAGGTCAAACAGTCTGGCCAGCAGAGCGCTTAGACACACACATTCATCTTTATTAGTAGTAGAAATGATAATTAAACAAAGCTCATTTTAATGTTTGATGTTGATTACAGAAATTTTGAGATTTACGGATTAAAACAATGACCGATATATGAAAAAAATATGATTAACTCTATATTTCTTATGCATGCCGCGTGAATTACATTTAGCCCGAGTTGATAATAATGGAGATTCTTCAATAACGATTCAATAGAAATTCTTCTGTTCATGCCTTACAATGGATTAGCTTAAAACCGCATAGAACAATTTCGATAAACAATTTTATTAAAAAGTTAATGATAATAATTATGTATAATACGGATATTATATTACTTTATAATATTGGAAACAACGATTGGATTTCAAAATTATGCATTTATCGTAAAAGTGATACAGCATACCCATATTGCATATTAGGAAAATCAATCAATTACACATTTCATAATTTATATACATCATGTGCTGGCAGATGTTTAATTAAAATCCTTAATTGTCACTTGACATACCGATTATCTACAGTAAGGGTGGGCAGAGGTGTTGAGGCCAGTAGTGTAGGTCTACAATATTTATTATAACTTAATAACGAATACTTACCTGTAGAACTACAATCAAAATAATAACTGCAGCAAATATGATAATATCAAATAATGTATTTAATATCAAAAAATTCAAAATACATTAAAAAAATAAATAATTTTCTTCTAAAGTTAGTTCTTGCAGTTATAGTTAGTAGAAGACTTAGTAATTATATAGATCCTGGCGGACAGTATGCAACCTAACTGATAATCTTGCAATTGATTTGTAAGTGGTCTTTGGTGAGACGGGAACGATATGTTGTCTTACATATATTCGTTGTTGAAAATTCAAATTCACAAAAATGGATAGAACCACAGAAAGATGTTAAATGATATGCAACTTTTTGTAAATTAGGATACTTTATTTCGTTCATTAGATTCCTAGAGTTATTCCGAGGTTCTGAACTAAGTACTTTTAAAATTATGCCATTTTGAATGAGAAAAACTTAATTTTTTACAAGAGATACATACAAAGAAAATATAATTTAAAATAAATATGTTTCTTTTAGTATATGCGTCTTAGGTCTTAGTAAAAGCGGCGGTCACCCCAAAATGTCTTACCTGTCGATCGTGATCGACATAATGCCCAAACCTGATCTATGGCATTATGAATTATTACCTATTAGCAATATGTATTTATTTCATTTCGTTGAATATTTTCCCATCACCATTCTCACAAACGGAATTGGAGTGTTTTTTAATGAGATCCATTGCATCTTTTTAAAAAAAGGTGAAATAACTTCAACTCATTCTTCTTTACTTCCTTCACTCTTCACGACCTAGTATGAGGCCTTAACAGGTATTTACCAGCTGATTTATAATCCTTTTAATAAAAATGAAAATTTTTAAAAATCGTATAAATTCATATATAGTAAATAGTTTTAATATTATTTACTTTTAATAAATTTAATTATTCCTTTAAAAAAATTTTCGTTGTCTATTCAACCACTACTTTTCAGACTATGAGTATACAATATGCAATTTAATTCCAATATATTGCAAAGCGGGTGAATTTTTTAACATTTACATGAGCATGAAATGTATAATTCATCGGCATACAAATAAAATTGTTGAAAATCGTTGAAAGGAGTACCAATTTACTCTATGTCAATAACAAGTTAATACTGCACATTGCAATTTTGATTTAAATATCAACTTAAATTGAAACAAAAATGAATAGATTACTTAAGAATATTTTTTGTTGTGATCGAAAAAAAAAAATAATTTTTTTCTCTTTTTAAATTTCTCATTTCTTGTACTACATTAAAATTATTATACCTCGAAAAAAATGATAAATGATTTTTTATATGAAATTCTTATCTAACAAGGTCGATTCCTTTCATCATATGTTATCGAAATTCGGATAGATACTTATTTATAAAACTACTACTCATACTTCCATTCATCTGATTGCATCTTCAGTTTGATTATTATCTTCAGATTGATTATATTGCCTGTTTATAATCAATTGACTACGTTACCTGTACTCAGCATAAAACATGAATTAAAAAATGATTTAACATATATGATCTAATGTATAATTTGCATTTAAACATGTCGCTTAGAAATAAACCATTTAGAATATAAAAAAAATATGTTAGTGATTGTTTATAGATACATTTCTTTGAAACTATGTTTGTCTATGACTATAAAAGCTCTATAATTTCTGTTCACTAATTTTAAGAATAATTAATGCAAACGGCAAGTTAAAATTTAGGAGTAAAAACATAAAAACTGCTTCCAATATTCATTACCTTCATCAAAACTACGAGTAACTAAAACTGTTAATTAAAATTCACCTTCGTGTTCTTTTTCTCATTTTATACATTACCTAAAAAAGCATAAAATTCTATAGAACGCTTTTCTATAAAATGTATGCATTTAATACGTTGCCCCTAAAATATTTATTATGAATCTTATAATTAATTCTATTAAATAATTTTACACTTTTGATAATTATAATTGCTTAATTCATAATTTTGCATGTTTTTAGGCCTATTTATATGCAAATGAAAATCGAATATAATTTCGATTGAATATTTACTTATGTTGGGATGCTTGAATTTCACAAATATTTGGCAGTTAAAACTTCTAAAACGTTCTATCTACCGGATATACCATACAACTTTACATACTTTGTTAATTAATAGAGTATATCAACATTCAAAATTTAAATTAATAAATACAAATATAAAATCTTGTTAACTACCTAAAATTTCGTAAACCGAATAGAAAACATTTTTTTTTCTCTTAAACAACTATTATTTTTTACACTAAAGTTCTTTTTTATTCATAAAAAAAAATTGCTCAATCAGTCATTAAAATTACAGCGATTCAGCAACTGATAATTCCCATTTGATAATAGAATGGCATATGAGCTCACTTGACATTAATAGAGCTGATTAAATGCTAAGAAGTTTAACAGTCAGTCAATAAATTTGAACTGTGACGTGCATCTGAACTTGAATCATGAGTGTATTATACCATGCATTCAAAAATATCTGAATATAATATTTCAAGCTGAATACATTGCTGCATTAATGTCTTCATGTCAATGTGCTAACCAGATGACTAGGAATAAGATGTGACATTAAACTATTCCGAAGTCACTGGATCTCACACGGCTGGATTTCCTTTTATGTTCATATACAAATGTAAGAAAACAAGCATTTAATGAAAATGAGGACAAATAGCAACTGATAAGAATAGAGAAAATTGCATTTCCATTGGTCAGTTTTACCACTAATATCTAATCAATAAGGGAATAAAAATTCGAACATTTCCGAAAATTAACAAAATGATATATTTGTGCAATAAAATTTTAATATATTCTATTTATTGTTAATGTGATAGTTATTCATAGCGTATGTAATTTTAAGGCCCTGTATGATATCAAATCAATGATTATAGTTAATAATTCAAATAATAAAAAATTATGATACTAAAAATTAAGTAATTAATATTTAACTCAGCTTCTATTATTCGAATAAAAAATATTTACCTATTGCATATTTTGTCGGTTGAGCAAAGGAAGAACGAAAGACAAAAACAACGGAATTTTGTAACATCTTAAGAGATATTTTCTCATCCATATGATTCGAGGGGAACATCCTAATATAAATAGATAAAAATCATTTCAGTTGTGTGTGTATATTCTACATCTCCTTCCTAAATGACTGGACCGATTTTATCCAAAGTTTGTTAACTTATTCTTTAAAAGAAGACAAAGAATACAGTCATTTTTTTAATTCAAAAGTTAATTACAGATTCAGTTAATTAGAAATTAGTTAGATCGTTATGGATTTTTCTTTTGAATATCGTTATTTCTGCAATAACCTGGGAACAAATTAATTTACTTGAAATAATTTAATGCCATCTTACAATTTAAAATTTTACCTTATCAGTAATACTAAATTCCTTTCTATGAAATTTTCTTCAATTAATTCTTTAAAAGTTTAAAGCCGACGATTTTAAAATACAAAAACAGTGCCACTATGATATAATATATCACTATTTTTTTAACATTTTTGTTTTATATCTTAAGTAATTGTTTATTGATGGTTAAATAAAGTAATTATTTAATGATGCCCAAAAGAACTGAAAGAAAAAAAGATGTACCTTTCGTTTGCAAGTAAGCAATACCCAAGAGCAATCAATCAAGTGGCATGGTACAATGCAAAGAATTCTGTGCATGATTATAATAATTCATACATTAAAATATTATACAGGAAAGTACTCAAATACCGAATAATCCCAAGTAATCACCACTAACTAATAATTATACAAAGATTCTATATATACTAAGATGAATTATATTCGGAAAAAGTAAAATTGCATATGAATAATCTAATGAGCGAATAAATCAAATGCAATTCAACAAATTTGCATAAAAAATAAAATATGAAAATATTAGAATATCACAAAAAGAAATATTTTCATTTCTAAAAATGTTAGTCAGAATTCTGTTAAAAATTTCGTTTCTTCAACCATTTTCTCTAATATTTTCATTATTAAAAGTTATTACATGATGTATAAACATTTATTACTTAAACCAATAAAAAAAACGGCGTCTTGAAATTTTATTTGATCCTATTTTACAAAATAAATGTTAAACTGAAGATAGAATTCTAATTACAGTGACTTAACAATTTTTCATTTTGATTCACAAGATATTCTAATATAATGAAAAAGCAAGTGAAATCAAATAATATGTATAATACGCTATGTAAAAAATATTATATTTTTAATTAATATATTTTGTATGAAATATTTAATTATAATATCAAACAAGTAACTTCAAAACAGATAAGAAATTTTTATCAAAAGTGAATTTTTCTAACTGAAATAACATGCAAATGAATTTTTCCAGCTGTGTCATGCCATTATAGAGCTTTTAAAATATTTTATAATAACTCTTGGTATTGTTTATTCATAATAATAAATGATCGAAAATTAATAAAGAAACATTGCAAATTTTACTCCTTAAAAGTTAAAATAATAGTTTTATTGTTTGCATTTTAAACAAGCAGAAAATGATTTTGTAAACCCTTTTAACGTTTTGAAATTATTTGAGGGAAATTAATAGATAATTTACAACAAATAATGTAATTTTGAAACAGCTCGCAGTTTTTAAAACATATTTTTCAGATTCTTTGAATTTGATTTAAAAACTTGCAGAAACATCTCTCAAACATTTACGTATAGAGCGATACAATGTAGTTTAATTTTGATTATCACAAATATTTCATTACTAAATTCTCATTATTCTCAATGGATTAAAAAAGACTCACATGAAAAACGTCAGAACAGAACATGAAAACATTTTAGAGGAAATTTTAAATTGCTTATTTTTTAAAACCTCTTTATCTTAACATTAAAATTGTATAATGAATGTTACATTACAGGATACATATTATGCATTTTATGGCAATTTTTTTTTGCTATAAAATTCTGACAATAAATTTTTGATTATTTAGAAACAATGAAAAACCAAACGATTGCTGATTATTTAGCGTACTTCAATCACGGATATTATTGTATAACAAATTAAATAAGAATCAATTATTACGTCACAGATAACAATCAGTGTGGAATAAAACAAAAGCCTAAAATAATTATTTTTCCTCTTAAAAAAAGTCGTCTTGCATATTCTGCAACAAACGAAACGAAATTAAGTCGCCAATTTCCCTATTAAACCAGTCTATTTCCCTATTAAACGGGAGAGAAAAACTACAATCGTCGGGAGGGATCTGGCAACAGTGTGGCCGACGAACGCTTTGCATTTATGCATACATAACGTCTCTCTTGTTGCAGAGAGAGCTTGCCATGACCTTGTGCGTGCGCTAAAAGTTATTTCACATGCTTCCTTCTTGTTTTTTGATGACATAAATTGTTTGCTGGTCGGTTCTTGTTTGTTTTTTCATGTTTTGCTTGTTTTTTGCTTCTTTTTTTCCCTCCCCTCTCACTCTTCATTCTTTCTTTCAGTTGCGCAACCTTGTAATCGCATTCAAAAATTTCTCTACTGCTTCGTGTTCGTTGTTTGTCTGCAGCATCGTTAGGCTCGCTCAATTGATAAATAAACACAGATGCTTCTGCCGCTACGGACGACGGGGAAAAAAGTATTGCGCAGTTGGAAAAATGGCTAAATGTTGTTGTTTCTTGCCTCTTCAAATATGAACTTAATGGAAGACGATGTTTTGCTGGTTGGATCAACATAACAAAATGTTTGCTAAAACTCAATTATATTTCTAACTCTAATTAGGCACTGGTGAAGTCGCATGTTCTCAGTCAGTCGTTTTATGTAGTAGTAGCGACAATCCTTTGAAAACATATATTGCAATAAACCAATGGTTTTTCTTGTTCGTTTAGTTTTCTACTGCTGCATTGATTTTCGATCGAATAATTAGGGCTAAAAATTCAAAAAAGGCTACTATTTAAGTAAAAAAAAATGAAAATATATTTCCGATAACAAAATAAATAAATAAGTGAACATCATCCCTTAAAAATAGGTAATACTATAAACTAATTCCATGTAGATAGGTAATAGCTGTGGATAATCCATAAAATGAACAAGAAAATAAAAACAAATCAACAAGATGCTTTTCAGTTCATTTTATTTAAATTAGAATTAATACGAATATATAATTATGATTTAATAAATAGCAGATTTCCATATTTAAAAGTTTGTTGATTTACTTTTTCTAGAAAAAATCTTGCCTTTGTAATAATTTTTAGTGTTAAAATATCTTTTATATTTGTGACTAGCCGCTTTTAGTGATCATTTGTTTCGTTAAGATTAACATCTGCTAAAACTTTCAATTAAATATTTTGCGTAATTGTGCTTTAATGGCTTCTTTAGAAAAATATTTTTAAACTTCAAATTCTTAAAAAATTAATTTATACTATTTTCGAAACCTTATACTGATATATTCATTGTGTTTCAAATTTCCTTAATTTTTTTTGTCTATTATTAAATATCTAATTACATCACAAGTAAGAACAGTATTATGAAAAAACGGGCGCATTTAAAACTTTTTTTAATTGTTCTATTTTAAAGTGAAATCTAAATTGTAAATACATCAAAATTTTCAAAAACATTATTAAAATTACACCTTACACTGAAACCAATTCATCATGTAACAAACAAATCGAATTTTCATATCTTGGTCATCTCCTTCAGTGAATTTTAAAAATGTCGAGGAGACTTTTATATAAATCCAATTTCAATGATTCTGGGTTATTTTCCGGTGCGTCCGAGTCATTTCTTTGGAAAATCACCATATTGTACCTACGCCATTTATGAAGAAAGTGTCAGATATTATACGTGTGGATATTCGAAATAAAGATTATTCGAGACAAATTATAAAACAATTGAATTTTGGAATTGGTTCAGTACAAAACTGGAAAAATTGGTATGAAAAACACAATACAAAATATATTGGAAACTCTCTTGCATAATGGCACTTAGAATTGACAGAGATTTTGAGCCGTTTTGTTGCTAAATATGTCACATATTAATCGTATATACCTTACTTCTTTTCATCATTTAATAAATAATTAATAATAAAATTTATTAAGTATCATTTATTCAAATTACTATCTAGTTTCATCATATGATGTATTTTATATTTAAATATAAAAGGAAAAAAATATAACTGTCGTATTTATTATTATTATTATTTATATTTGCACTGTACATTACAATTTCCATTTTTCCCACTTTAAGCCTCACTATTACTTTTATTTTATAAATATTGTTATATTGGTAAATTTCATATATTTTAATTTTCACTTATTACAAGTAAATTTAGTTTAATATTTTATGGATACTCAGAAATGTTAAGAAACGGCATGTCTAAAAATGTCTGTTAAAGTGTCTGATCTGAGATCCTTGGATAATTCACGAAAGAGATAATTCACCACGGATAATAGAAAGTTCACTAAGTAAAAATGACAATATTTTTCCTAATGTCAATCTAGGATCCTCTTTGGGGAGCAGTTGGGTCACCGAGACTGCATTTTATGTTTAATCTCAATGAAATCTCTCATATATTAATATTCATATATCCTGAAGAAAATTACTAAATCAAAATGAGACAGACATTGAAACCATGTTAGCTTTATAGCCTTACACCTATTCTATTCATTGTTTACATGAATCACCGAAACAGAATTAAGTCCTATGATAGCATATTGTTTATGAGAGTAATTCTCTGATTCATCGATTTTTTTTTTAAATTTCTAGATACTGTTCAGTCAGTTTATTTTATTCTTAATAAAAATTAGGGAAGTAATAAACAGAATTACTTTTCTTAGCCTTCAAGAATGGCAGAAAAATTAAACGGTTCAATATTCGATGAAACAGTTGAGAATATTTAAATTTTAGTTCAACGATGAAGTCTATTGTTGAAAATTACACAAAAATACTTTTAAATATTGCCAAATTTCAGGAAAGTTATCACATTAATTTAAATGCTGTCATTAAAAAGGCATTTTTATAAATTTTGAAGAAGTGCAAAATTTAAATTTGTGCAGTAATATTTTCAGAGACAATCACGAAAAAGTGCTAAAAGTCTTGCCTAACTTTTCACTAAAATACAAATTCAAATTTTATAAAAAAATTTCACAAGGCACGCATTACCATCTTCTAAAGTATATCTACGTTAAATTTAGATATGTTTGTTATGATATGTTTTGAAGAGTGGCAACATACACAACACAATTTCATCTTTATTATAAGTAGAGATGAGTTTTTGCGTATAATTAAAATTCGCGATAACTTATCATATCTGGTCACGTTGATTTATACACGTAAGTATGGTATTAAGAATTTTGATATTATTTGTTGTATTGCACAAAGTCATTGAATTCATTGGAATGTGGATGCTATTAAAGTATATTTTTAAGGGTTATTCCAAATGTTAATTTGATTAAAATTGCTATTGTAATTTATTTAAGTAAAAAAATCATTTCTTAGACGATTTATACTATTGTAACAAGTTATTCTAATAAAATAACTTTACTTTATATATATATATATATATTGAGATACTTAAAAGTAATTGCCTAGTTTAGAATGAATTTTCGATTTGAAATTCACTATGTATAAACTGCTTGCAGATTGAAAATCTCTGTAAAAGTATTTGCAAAAATAAAATTATTTTATCATAAAGTCCTTAAAATAAATTAATTTAATAATAGATTTCAGAAAAACATAGAAGGAAAGCGTTAAATATCTATAAATTAATTTAATTGGTATAATAATAGAAAAACAGATTATTAAAAGTGAAAAAGGCTAATTTTTGCTTTACAGTGTAAGTTCGCTTTTCGGTTACTTTCGGGATGAATTTTTTTTGAAAAACTTTGTAAAATTGTAATATTTTTTGAAGTTTCTGCATAAAATAGATTGAAAAACATCAATGGAAATTCTACCAAAATTTAGAATTTGAAAACATGACATTTAAAGATGCGAATTGTCATTAAAACTATAAAACTATAAAAATCAATGTAACTTCAATGTAAAAATAAGCTTAGAAACAAAATTCAAACTTCAATTATGAAGAATATTTGGAAATCCAGTATATTGAATGGAAAAAAATGATATTTTTGCAAAGGAAAAACACTAGTTTTTCATCGGATTTACCACCTTTAATTAAAATAATAGGCATATTGAAATAGCTTTGTTTTCTACCTCTTCAAATATGAACAACTCTGAACGTATAATGAAAGAAGATATTTTGATGGTTGGATCAACATAAATTATTTGTTTCACTGTTTACAGAACCTCAATTATTTTTTCTGCTCTAATTAGACATTTGTGAAGTCAAACAACTAAGAATTCCGTGCACTAATTTCGTCATTCCAGTGATGATAGCAAGCATGTGTAGGTCTTAAATGAAGTGATAAGAATTTTCTGGATTTCACTCTAACATGTTCTTTAACCCGAATGCTGAAAATGAAATGCGGAAAGAAGCGGGGGGGGCGGTAACATTTTAAAATAATAAATAAAGTAATAAAGTTCTGAAAGAATAAATTAATAATCAATGAAAAATTGCAAAAAATGTAATAGCAGATAAAGAAACAAACAACATATCACGCAATTATTTGTATTATTTTTGCAGGTAATAAATTCACTTGCTAATAAATTTAACTTAATAATTTCACTTCGGTCAGAGTAAAATGGTCATCTTATGTATATGAAGGTAGATAGCAAGGATATTTTGTAAAAAAATTTAAATCCAGTTAGTTTTTATTAACTACTTATAACATTAAACATAATTAACAGCATTTTCCAAAAAGGTTCCTTTGTTAACATTCCAAAAATAATTTTTTTAAACTAATTATTTTCCTTTTTTTAATATTGAGATATATTGTTTTTGAAACTCACTATCGGATGGCGCTACAGACACGAAATAGAAATTTAATTGAAGGAATGATAACTAATATTTTCAGAACTTAATTATCAAAGTAGCAGACAATATATATACAAAAATATTCTACACTTTCAGCACATTCGAAAGTAAGAAAGACGGATCTCAAAATTCCATTTTAAAAAACATTAATCAAGACGAGTTAAATGAAGGCACTTAAAAACGGAACAGTATTCATTATTTTTTCTGTTCATGTTTTTATTCTTTCGTTCGAATTTTTCTTCGTGAATTTTTTTATCGTAATATTAATATAATATTTATATATATTAGGGAAAATAAAAAAAAAGTTTCAAAAATTCATAAAATATACCGATTAAAGTAAAAAAGGCAAACTTTCTATAGATAAAATAAATAACTATCAATTTAAAAAGTACACATCCTGACACGTGCACTGCGATGTAAATGTTAGAAGTTGATGTAATTTGACTTTAAACTTTAGAATTGTTATAGAACAATTACAAAATTCAAACATATCCAGAACATCATGTCTGTTTCATACCGTTTGAAAATAAATTTTTTTACTGGTTTTAACTAGTTGTTTAACGGTGTTTAAAAAATATGAAAGGATCAAATGATATAATCTTTCATTTTCAAGTGATTACAAATAACGAAGGCCCAAGGACAATAAATCAAGTAGTGCAACATAAAGGATTGTGTAGTATATTAAAGGATTGTTAATACAAAAATAGTTTTTGCATTAAAAATATTACATATAAATTTAAATTATGGAAAATGCCAGGTATAAGCTGGTTTAAAATAAGAATAACAATATCATCTTTCGAATTTTTTTGATTCAATATTACATTCCTGTCAGCTTATATATTGAAATTATTACGATTGTATGGCGTTGAAATGGCTAAGTTAATATTATTAATACAGTGAGAACCAATTAATACGGCCTGACAGTTTTGATTCTTTGTTTTCTGAACCGTCCTAAATTCTTACCAAAGTTTTGAATACACAAGACATTGTTCCTCATAGTAGCAAACTAAATATTTTTCTTGGATTCGAAATCATTATTTGGATTTGCAGAATTCTATAAATGAGGTAGAATTACATAATTTCTTCATTTATTGCCCATTATATTACAGAATTCTTTTTTTTGATTTTGACCAAACAGCTTTATTCAATAAAACACTTGAACAAAAGTCCGCTTATTACTACTATTATTTATTCTCCTTTCAAAAATATATGGTATATGTTCGTAATTGCATGCAAATGCGGCGATTTTATTGTTGGATATTTATTATATTTTCCTTTAAGCTGGGAAATAATAAGCTTAATAACATACTTTCTATTAAAATATGAACAATCTTATAAATTAACCTAATTCTTCAGGAAAATTAAGATTTGTTCAATAGAATAGTTACCTTTTCTTGTATGAAATATAGTAAATCCTCTTATCGTCGGAAAGAAGATTTCCTCCTTAAAACTGGTGAATCTATGCATTTTATACCACATTTAGTCAGAGCAAAACATATGCGGAATTTACACGAAAATCATAATTTGAAGCTAAACTTTGGATGAAATACGTTGAGGAAAAATTTGGTAATCGCATTTACATGCAGAAAGATAATCACAAATCGTTACAAATTAGAAATATGAAATTTTGTATGTCATTTTATCAGCAGGATTGAAGATGTTCATTAAATTCAGAATCAAATCGCCGACTGACTGACTGTATGTCTGTCAATTTCCTTATTCGAATGGTTTAGTTTAGTTATATCGACGTTAAATAACGTTTAGTTATATTAACGTTAACGTTTTAAAGAAACACTAGGGCTATTTTGGGACGGAACTAGTAATTTTGAATACGAGGACACTTGAGTTGGCAGCCCCTCTTCAAATTTCCATACATAACCAGTAGTAGGACATTTGACTCCGATGGATTTAGCATGCATCAGTCTAGCTTCACGATGGTTCTTCGGTGGAATCGGGAATTGAACTTGAAACCCTCCATTTCCGAATCCAAGACCTTACCACCAGGCAACCACGGCCCCACCCATCTCAAATTTACAACAAACCAAACGCATGGATTTTAATATATGACCTTTTCAACAAAATTGAAGATCAGAGAGACATATTTTGAGCTAAATGTCAACGAGAAAAAAAAGAATTCTGATACAAAATGCATACTCAATTCTCTGATTTGCCAGTTCTCATTTACCATGCCTTACGAAAATGAACAATGAAATTAAACAGAAGAAAAAAATCCTTGAAGAGAATTTACCATCCATTTCTTTGTTCGCTTTAAAGTAATGAGATTTAAAATGCTAATGAAGTTTATATAAAACGAAAAACGACCACTCAAATAATTTTCAAAAATGTGTGTCGTCTTTATTGTATAATTTTTTTGTATAGTTAATCAAAAAAAAAAAAACATTCTGTAATTAACTTTCGCAATATAATCATTTTCTTCCAATTGCATATTTGCGCGACCTTTAACTATAACTAAAAAAACCTAACTATTTATTTAATTTAGGATTATGTATCGCGATGACGCGACAGAAAATCTTCCATTAAAAACATAAAAATGGAAAATATTTAATAATATTTTTTAAACTGATCATGCAGTCTTGTTTTTATGTTACAAATAAAATATTTGACATAATAGATAATGAAGATTTTGATGCTGCAAGAGTTGGCGATTGTAACATCAGATTACTTTCTGACAAGAAATAAACAAATCAGTGAAAAGGTTCTGCAATGATTTTTCGCACTTTCGTAATGTGGTTTCGATTCATTTCAGAAAATTTTTCACAGCTTGCAATTATGAATTCAAAAAACTGTCACACGAAAATTCAGAGTTTCTAAAATTTCTCAACGACAGTTCTCAAAAGTTTAAAAAGTAAGTCATATCTTACGCTTGTTAACTTTATTTATAGCCATTAACGATTTCATATTTACGGTTGAAATATATTTCTGGCATACATGTTTAGTAAAAACCTCATTCGTGTGATGAGATTTGTAAGGATATTAATATTTGCGAGAACCACCAGCAACAATTATTCGATGTCGAAATGTGAGAAATTAATCTTAAAAACATTCATTAAATAGAATACTTTTATGCAATGTGATACACGTTAAATGCTCCTGTCCTTCAAATTTAGTTTTGGAATCGAATGCGCATTGTGAAAGAGGAAAAAAATGGAAAAAAAAAACGTAATGAGTACAATGCAGTGTTAGGCAATATATAGTTAGATATTCGATAGAATGTTATCCCAGTGTCCAGTAAATAAAAGCACTCCCATCCCGATTTTCCAGATGGTCACTATTCTTTCTCTCTCGGCGAGTCTGGCCATATAAACTGACAATGAAATCATTACTTGGTGAATCTGGCCATATAAACTGACAATTACATCATTACCCGATGAATCTGGCCATATAAAATGATAGTTAAATCATTACTCGGTGAATCTGGCCATATAAACTGGCAATTACATCATTACTCGGTGAATCTAGCCATACAAACTGATCTAAATCATTACTCGATGAATCTAGCCATATAAACTGATAGCTAAATCATTACTCGATGAATCTAGCCATATAAACTGATAGTTAAATTATTACTCGGTGAATCTGGTCATGCAGAGTTATATCAGTAAATAATTTGACAACTGACATCTTTTGTCTTTGAGAGTGAAGTTAAATATATCAGGCTGTATTTAAAATTATGACGAATATAAGAAATCGATGAATCATTTTTATTTTAATATAATGTGTTACAAGCATTTTATTTTAAATTTTTGTCTGATTTACAATATAAAGACAGTTAAGTTCTGCTAATCCCTCTTTTTTTTCCACGGAGATAACGAAACTTTAAAAATCAATCAAGCTTTATGAAATGTAATATCATATTATATATATTACAAAAGCTATACTCTTTGTTGTTGACATACTTGCTGAACGAATTGTTCAGTAATATCGGGCAAACAGGCCTATCAAATAGGTTGACATTTTGTAGGTCACAATCTCTGCATCTTCCCTACCGGAAAAGCCAGTTGGAGATAACTTGGTAAATTACTGTAAAACTGTCTTCACGACCGAGAAAGTGTGAATGTCAAAAGTCGATTTTGCTCTTATTTGCCAGTTATAGGCAATTTACAAGAGTTTGCGCTTGTTGTGAGCAGGGCTTTCAGATGATATTGAAATAAGCAGCAAGTCTCCCTTAGTGATTATAAATGATGCTGTTTCTCGGGATTTTCAAGTCGCTAACATTTAGGAAAGATATAAAAAACAAATTTTGCGAATTAGTTTATCATGTTTAATTCTAAAACCCAGCGGGAGTATTCTCGTCAAAAAAAGTTTCTCGTTTCAATAAAGTTTTAACCCTATTCCTCCGCATAAAAATGTGAACGGCGGATAAGGCGCATTCCTTCCATGGTATTGGTGAACGGTAGTTAAGAAATACAGATCTTTGACGTGAATCTACTATTCTTACTATATCTATCGAGAATATGTATTACCGACATCATTCTGCTGGTTGATTGACTCAACATATATCGAATTTCATCAATTATTTAATCATATTTTACATGCATATGAAAGTACAGACAGACGGTTAGCTGTTTGTCGAATTTGGTTCAAAATATGACAAATATTTATATTTTAGATGCTAAACCCGTGTCTAAATTTTATATACTTAGCTCTTCGTGTTTGGCTGTTATTGAGTTCACTTGTACTCAAACCGCCAAGCAGTTAGCAACCAACTCAAACCACCAAGTTAGTGGATTTCATCCAAAAATTGAGAAATCTACAGATTTGCTTGTGATTAGATAAAACATTTCAGCTGTCACGCTCAAAGCATTTTTGAGGGTTTTTAGCCCTCAAAGTAGTCTAATACAAGATAAGTTAAAATCTCGAGTTCGAGTTTTTTGATGATGACAATATTTTGCCTATACTTCATATACGTGAAAGTAAAAATGAATAATGATAATGTGAAGGATGGAAAGTATATTGACCCTTCTACTAAAACAGATGCATATTGTGTTTCTAAAAGGTTCTAAGAATGTTTATCTCACTTATTGAACATTTGATGCTTATACGAGCAAAGAGAGAGAAATTCTCAAAGAGCAATAATTCTCGAATGGATTAACGTCTGAAGTAATGTGGACATTTCTGGAGTTAGAATAGGTGTATTAAAAATCTGATTTTATCATTCGTTCTTCATTTTCATTTTTTCACCTTTCTGATTCTCCGGCATTTAAAGATGTAGTATTTGTACCATAATTTTATGATTAGTGTTAAAATCAATTTAAGTACCTCAGCTTTATAATAGATTTTAATATATTTAATAGTTATATTTAATAATTACATAATTCTTATATCATGAAACTTATTTAAAAGAGTACCAAACATCATAGCATATTTTAACTTATTAATAATTTTGAGTTATATATGAATTATTTTTTACTTAGTAAACTGCATCGCCTTGGAGAACTATTGAAAAGTACACGTCTGCAAAAATAATCTCATCACCCAGTTTAATTTTTTAAAAAACTAGAAATTAACACGGAAAATTTTTGAACAAAAGAAAAAAAGTTTCACTCGGTGCGTTAAGACTGGAACAAATTTAAACAGCTGAAACTGCTCAATATGCTGGAGGGAAAAACGAGATCATATTTGTCGGCGATTCACGGAAAAAAAGCCAGTTAAAAGCAAAGTTGTATCATAAACAAGTTCCGCAGTTCTTGCATTTTCTTTTTTCTTCACTTAGGAACGTTCATCCTAGACGGTACACATGCAGACATGTTCATTCATCTTCCAGTGTTATTACCGATCGTCTAGATGCAACAGCACCTGGTTCTAAACCGCAGAAAAGCGCCCCTAGATATAATGTAGCAAATTAAGTTACCCCCATATCTGGGGAGCCTTTTAACCCGTTTAATTTGCCATCAGTTGACCGGAAAACTTAATATATATCCTCACACGTTGATTTTTTTTCAGAGGTTTATTACCCTGTGGATCCTGTATACGATTTGAAAGAATTTGAAATTAATATAAAAAGACTCTTCTACGAATGCAGCATTTGTTTCTGGAAAAATCGAAATTCATTACCATTGAAGCAGCATGAGCATGAACTAGTAAAGCATAAGAGACCAGATATTCCAGAGCTTCGATTGTTTCTCATTCCTTGAAAAAAAAGCTAACGAATTTTTCTAAAAATGTGAATAAAATATCCCAAGTTATCCTAATTTTGCATGTATTGAATAGTTTATTTTTAGAAACATTAAATAGATTTGATTTAAAAATATTGTCACTTAGAAATGAACTTGTAATAAGATACAATTTCTAAATAGATTTATTTTGCAGTAGCACTTCAAACGGACAGCAGTACAACTGAAGACTTATTTAGCTGTAGTCTTTTTACATGCCTGGAGGAATATTCTAGAACACTCAAACAGGGAGGATATTTACATTTATCAAATTTACATACTTTAAATCTGCATACAAATTAAATAAATGAAATAAAAATAAACAATAGTTCTTTAACTCGAGTCATGTCGCATGTTAAAGTAATGCTCTAATCATTAGGTCGTCGAGTCCTCAGCTAGAATGCGTGAATATTTCAGAGAGGAAGAAAAAGAAATGAAAGGGACATTAAAGCATAACTTTTAAGCTTTTTGCATCTCTTTATACTTTTTTTCTTGCACACGATATTCATTTGATTCAGCCTAATCATCAGAATACATGATATATACAAGCCAGGAGACGGTAAGCTGACGCTTTTAAAATGGCTCTGAGTTTTGCTGATAGGATAAGAAAGAAACTAGGACAAGTGTAAGTTGACTCCACTAAAGAGTGCTATTTAGTATCAATCATGCCATTGTGGATTTAAAAGAGCTAAAAGTTTGTTTGTAATACTTTCAATGAAAGCGATGATTCTGTGATCAAAATTCACTGCAGAAATAGCCAGCCAAGTTCCCTTCTCAGATTCCTCTAAATTTTCCAAGGATTACCACTATATAGTTAAAAAGTAACATTTTGATATAAAATTAGTATTTTCAGGATCTGAGAACCATTATCCTCGAAGAATATGATGCCACAATAAAAACAAACGTTTATAGAAACATGTTTACACTCTTTTTTTTGAATCTGATCATCAGAGGCGACAAATCTATCGAAAGATTTGCAGTTTGAAGAAGATGAAACGCTGTTCAAAAGGCTAGAGGGTCCATGATTGTAATTGCAACCACAATCAATTGTTCAGGACGTTTCTCCTTTAGCAATATAACATAATCTCCTAGATTAAATGGCCAGTGATTCAGTGATTGTTATGGCAGCTGCAACTGTTCAGGATGTTTCTCCTTTAGCAATATAACATTATCTCCTTGATCAATAGCCAGTGATTTCATGATTGTTACTACCGGTGCAATCAATTGTTCAGGATGTTTCTCGTTTAATAATATAACAATTACCTTGATCAAAATATCTTGTGATCTTTAGAAATAATTGTTCAATTTTTTTCTTCTTCAAAAAATGCATCAGTATGATGATACGAATTGCCCATTGCAAGAACTGAAATTCTCTATGATATCGAAATGAAGGAATTTGGAAAGAGAGGAGGTGAGCATTCTTGAACAACTCGAAACCTGTGTTTGTGAAGATAGTTAACTGAGTGATATTTTTCGCTCTTAAGAATTTGAGAATGGTCAGATTGATCAGATTGTTATATGGGTATAAATAATATTTTGACACAAATTTTTTAATGGATCTGAGTTTTGTTCAAATGTTTTGTATCTCGTAGACTTGCCTGTATGATAATTGAAGTTAAAATTCTTATCATTTTCTCTACAGAATCATATAAGAGTGACATTTTTTTCTGGGATTCACGTAGGAATTTCTAATTCTTCGAATAATTTGTTCAATTCAATAAAATGCTTGAAATTCTCATGCATTGGAGGAAGCTTTATGATTATAGAAAGAATTAAAATAAATTGGAGCATATTTGAAACATGTATATTAAATTATTTTTAACAATAACCAATCCATAAATAATTAGTAATATTTTACATAAATTAACTTATAAATAAAAGAATCCTCTCTTGAAGGAGACAAATATTAATACCAATTTTCAAGTACTGAAGTCCTTTTGCCAAATAGATTTAAAGGATAGAAAGGCTGTTTAAAGGAATCAATACCATATTCATGATCAAGCACAATTCCGATACCTTTGAATCCCAACATTCCTAAGAAATGGAGATGTTAAGCCCTGAGGGACTCATTTGATGTGCGGAAATTACAATTTTCCTGAAAATAATGTGACATTTTCTGAATTCCAACCCTTAGTGTTCAATCAAGAACCAGTATGAATATTGGGTGTTCGTTGGAGTAGATGTAAAGTACAGTAGACTCCCGATTATCCGCGGGCGGGTTATCCGCGGTGCGGATTATCCGCGCCTGCCGCACAAAGTTTTTTTTTTTTGACTGATTTTTTTAAAAAGATGCAGTTTTACAGTTATGCTTTTGTAATTACATAATACATTACCGTATTAAAACAGTACATATGTATTAATTTTTCTGTGTATCCTTGACGCCTCTTGTAAATACTAAGCACTTTTCTGTTTTCATTAACAAAATGCATTTTAGGTTGGTCAGTTTTGAGTGATATACTAAAATATGAAGCCTTAGTTAAACATTTCCTGCTGTTTATTTTACGTTTTATTGTACATAAAACGATTTTTCAAAGTTGGAAGGACTGTTTTCTTTTTTGCTATACCCGTTTTTAGCTTTTTTCGTATTATCCGCGATTTTTGTTATCCGCGGCGGCCGCGCCACCCAGTTCCGCGGATAATCGGGAGTGTACTGTACATCGGAAACCATGACTGTAATAAATTTAAGGTGTTTCGTCTTGCCTAAAAAATGCTTGCAAGAATATAAAGTGCAATAGAATTTGAGGGAATTATTTTATGTAATGTATTATTCCTTAAAACAAAATCACTATATATAATTTATAAAATTTGGGAAAAGATATTCTTCAGAAGAAAAATTGTTTTTTTTTACAGATTTTTAGAATAGCAGAATTTTTTTTATAGATTTTTAGGTGTTTTTTTACAACACATTTTTTTTTTTTTTGCTGAAGGAGAGTTAATATTTGAATAAACTAACATTCTGATTAAGTGCTAGTGTTTTTAATGAATACTTTTTCCATTTTCAAAAAAAAAAAGGAATATAATATTTAAAAGAAATTATGGAGAAATAAAACTATTCGAAAAAATTAAATAACAAGAAAATTGCGAAACTAAAATTAGAAAAAGAAATATGTAAATGGTGTTATTACTTCTTTAAGAATTTTTCCTAGAATATTTGCAGAAAAGTACAAAATAAAAAAAAAACCCTTCAGATTAAGGTTTTTCTATTGATTAGTATTCTTTAACTTCCATTTATAGCTTTTATTCTTTATTTCAAGACATATTCAGAAGTAGACATTTACGTTTATTATTTAAGTAAAAACCATTATATTCGCCTTTTGGTTGATTGAAATAAAGAATAAGGGGCATATTCTTTTGTGAGTTACATCACAGGGTAAAAATTTCAGATCACGGTTAAAATTTCATCTATAGCATATCTTTTCTATTTCAAATTACTTCTTTGAATTTTAAATTTTCATTTTTAAAAATCTAAATTATATTTTTAGTTTTATCTATCAGTCTATTATTTCAATTGTCCTATTTATTTAGTTTTACCTATTTATTTTTCAATTGTCCGTATGCATAATATAAAATTTGCTTTTCCACATGTTATCTGATATGCAGAGCAAATTTCGATACCTTCTATCGAGCGTAATAACAATCTATACAAATGCATGAATTTATTTATAGTTGCGTTTTATTTGCTAAAATGAAAGATATTTGATAAATGGGCATTGCCTAAATAAATACTTTTAATTACGTAGATTTTTAAAGTTATCCGTTTTAGTATCAAAAAGCCGTTGAAATTTCTAATAAGATTTTTATCATAGAAACACTGGAAATGCTAAAGAGAATATCACATCCAAGTTATTCGTTATACATATTCTTTTCATATTCTCTCATACAAAGCGCAAAAAATATATATATTGTAAGTCAGATAAATCTCTTTAATCCAATGTGTTTCCTAAAAACACATTTCTGAAATTATGTTAGTCTCTTTGATCCTTTAGAATCTAAAGTTTAAATAAATATGTATTAGAGATAAAAAAATAGCAGTAAGAAAAAAAATTTGGAATTCGATTTTGCCATAAAAATTACAGATTTGTATCAAATTTTGGACCAGAGGGATATTTATGTAGACAATCTATTTATTTATTCGTGTGTAATATCACAAATGGATTCAATTTACACATGGAAAGCACCACGCCTCATGCATAGGGATGTATACCAAATGGAAACACAAGAAAATCACAAAAGAAAAAATATCAAGAACACAAATGAAGAAAGAAACAAGAAAATCAACTCCAAAAGTAAAGATCTAAGGAAATTTTTAGTCTCATAACCTCAAACAATTCATGCCCCGAAATACATCCATGAAAGTTTAATTTCAGATTGTCATATTAAACATCAAAAATGACAAATTCATATGAAACAGAATTTTAATCAAAAAGATTATCAATATTTCAAAAACCTATTCGAATATATCCCCCCCTCAAAAATTTCAGTTTTAAATTTTCAAATTTCTCCAACAACCGGACAAGAAATAATGACTTCAACACACATAAAATATCTACACGAAATATGACACGAAACATAAAATATTCACTTTCACAAAGATACATTGATAAAGAAAATTCAGTTTCGTTTGAGAAGTATTTGAATAAATAATTACTAAAAATAAGAAAGCTGCTTCCTTTCAATTTCAAATCCTACTTTGAATCAATCAAACCCATCATGAATGAAAATAAAATATATTAGTTTCACACATTATTGGGAAATTCAATAGATGTTGCAAAGGAAAGTATAACAGTAAATATTTCGCACCATTGTGAAAAGTAATATGAAATAAATATAAAACTAGAAAGAAAAATATTGAATTCAATCACAAAATATGCAGTACTAGCTACTTTCGACCTTTTATTGTCGATTACTTCATGAATCTGATTCTTTGAAATCTACTCCAAACAGAATAAAATATGCCACAAATGTTGCATCATAGAAAAAAACATAAATGATGTAAAAAAAATGAAAACGCATTACTTTTTTGTACCATTTAGATAATAAAATTCACGAGTAAGCTAATATACAATAGAAAACAATCGCGATTTATAAAATTACACGATCTTTTTAACCCAATCAATTTACAGATCATATTCTGTACGAACTCGAATCCATAATGTATAAGAACAGATCATAAATCCAGCACATTATAATGAAAATCAAGTATTAATGAAAGCAATCAAGTATTAATGAAAGCAATCAAGTATTAATGAAAGCAATCAAGTATTAAAGAAAGTTTACTTTCATGTGGACAGCATTTTAAACTTAACTCTAGGACTCTGAATATAATAGGGATAGGATGGTGCAGTATCCAAAATCCAAGAATTGTCTCGAGCTATTAGAGAAGCCTTTCCATTTTACCACTGATACAAGATTACAAGATAATTGCAAGTTTACACATCGGGAAAATAAGGATAATATTTTAAGGAATAATGATATTAAAAGTGCCAACTTCCATACATAATAAAGATTGGGAAGAAACATTCTTAAAAAACTAATATTAAAAATTTATTTCATCTTTTGACTATTTATTTAGAGCTACTCTTCTTTAAGAAAAAGCAAGATACTTATATCAAATATCAGCCAATTTTTGGATTAATCCAGAATTGTTCGGGTATTCCAGAAAACTTGATTACCTTAGCATAACGCGATACTTGTTGAAAATGATGTTGGAAAACGTGCATTATTATATAAGCCAATCTTTTTTTTTTTTCCTTAATGTAGCATCCTTTCTTTGATGCTAATATTCAAACATTAAAACAAGCAATACCAGATGTCAACTCAAACTGCACCGGGTAGTTTTTTTCCCCCAACATCCATATAAGTCTTGAAAACGTTTGGTTCCGCGATTTCTCACCAGAGGGCCTCCTCTGATATAAAAGGTGTTTATGCTACTTCGCAGGAAAGTCTTTTTTTCCTCAAAAGTAGTCGATCCTTAATACCAGCGAATGATAAAAGTTTTATAAATTCTTGCAAATTTTGTTTAATTAATTGCTGAATAAATCTTTTAACAGAAATGTGGATGGCTCTTGTGCCCTGAAATGGGCAGATATCCTCACAAAGTTCTTGCTAAGTGCTAAGTTCACGAAGTTCTTGCTTTCTAAGATGCCAAGAAATGAGGCAAAGAGGCATTAAGGAATGTAAGTTAATTTTAGGTTCATTTAAACTAATACAATCTTCTTATAGTTATTTGTTTTACTTTGGCAAACTAACTTTGAAATTTCTTTAGTCATTTTTGTTCCCATATTTACAATATTACTAATGGTAAGCAGCTTCTAAATATCGAGTTTACAGTAAAAAATACAATTTCATCTTCCAATTATTTGTAAGAAATCAATTGAACAAGGCAAGAAAATTAGTCTTCTTGCAAGGGAAGGTAGTTATTTGAACAATTTATCAGATTGTGCTGAATGTCAATTTAAGCCCATTTGCTAAAGAGTTTCTTTTCGACGGAAGAACTGCCAAGAAAATTCATATAATCTTCTTATAACCTAGGATTGTCCAATCGTAATGTTTTTATGATTGGACATCCCAAGATTATCAGGATCTTAGAACTTTGAATTTTCTGTTCTGAATAGAAAATTTGCCCTGGTTTTGAAGAAAATGTCTCCAGCTTTTCCATTTTTGACTATGAAATGAGTTAAATGCGTATAAGTATTTTAATTTTAAAAAGATTGATTTAATAAAAAGGCGAGCTAAAACCTTATTCCCTGTTTTTAAAGATAGATTTATCAGGAGTCACCATTTACTACTGTCATACAGATTTTTTTTAGACCATTAAAACCGTGAATTAGCTTATACTACTGTTATTACCAATGGTAAAGGAAAATTTTGGCCGAAATTAACGGGACAGTTCTAGAATTAGATTTCACATCTGTCCTTAAATATCTAATATTCTGGTTTGAAATTCAGATCTTCTGGTCATTTCATCATCATACTTGTTATAAGGAATAATTTATTTATTCATTTCTAAAAGAATTACTTTTTGACACAATAACACTGCGTTTTCACAATTTTATAATTAATCTAGAACACAGATTTAAAATTTTGATAAAACATTTTGATAAGACAGCAATGTCCAGTTAATATAAGAGAGTGAATCCTTCAAACTTTATTTAGGAAAATTAGCTTTTGTGAAATTCTATGTCTCAAATATTTTGACTATGCATAAAATATGGTTGCTCCATTTTAGTGAATAATGACAGTTCATTATTAAAAAATAACTTTTACTGATATTTACCTTGTTATTTCTTGCTTGTCATTGGTATTTAATTAAAGTTTAGAAAGTTTGACAGTCAACATTATTCTTACCAATTAACAATCAAATGAAATAGATTGAACATTCGTAACATTTAGAATCTCCCATTATTTCATCTAATTCTTAAGTTGTTTTAAATAACTTTTGTAGTTAATTGTATAAAGAATTTAATATATCATTGATAATAGCAAAAAGTTATAAAATCAAAAGAAAAAAGAATGGGTTAATGTATTCTCATTGTATCATCGCTGTAACAGAGAAAAATTGTTCATATCAATATATATGTATCAATATATACTTCATCTTCTGCTGAGCTCGCATACTTAGAACTATTCTCTCAGGTGAAATTCCTAAATAAGAAGAATTGGATGGTTCCCCCTACTCATGATTGATATAAAGCCAATAAGCCGGGCCAGTCCTTAATTCTTCCTTGTGATAGAAAAACTAACACTTGCCTGTCTCGCCTTGCCAGTGGCCACCTTAAATGTCTTTTCTTTTCTCAGGATGAAAAATTTTACCCTCTTTGCCCGAAATGCTGCCAACATCAGGCCTCTGCTGAACATATTCTAGACTGTTTAGGACTTCATTGGGGAGAATTTATTCTTCTCCCTTCCTCGTTTATGACTTTCTTCTTGTCAACGGATTTTTGGATTTGGTCTGAATAAGTCAAGCCATGGAAATTAGCAGCAGCAGCAACAACAATATATATATGTATTGCATACTGATGGCATATAGATATATTTGATCCTTTTTCTGTTTCATTATTGATATTTAAAACAAGAACACACTTTTTGTTACTTTTTTTCTGTTGTATATAGATAGTAATATAGATTTTTATTATATAATAATAGATTTTGATTTAAAATCGTAATCGGATTTCTAACAACAATGAAATGCTTTTGGTAGAGGGCTACTTTTCAAAATAGACTCGTAGTTTTTCACATATCTTAAATTTGGATTTATAATCGATCTTTAACTTTTTTTTCTATAAATAATTATGAAATAAATGTTTAACAATTTATTCCCTTATTTTACTTTCAAGAGAAAAATAATATTACATTTTTAAGAACTAAATTTGATTTAATTTCGAAAATTTAGTTACTCTAAAATTTTGTTCCCCAACTTCCTATCACCACATTTCAGTGAATAATTTCAGTTGCTTAATCTTATTCGTTTAAATACCATTGAGTTCTATTTATAAGTTATTTCTATAATTTATGTAAAGAGGGACTTGAGCAGACGGCACATTGAACTTTCTCTCTACAGATTAGTTAAAAGGGATTACTGATTAGATTTCTTAGTTCTACGAAAACCACTCAGTCCTCATATTTCCGAAAATAACGCTTAACTATTAAGAAATAATCGTCTTATAGATTTTCATTTCATGGAAAATGGATAAGTTATGTTTAGAATTAAATTTTGGTAGTATATGCCAAAATTAAGTTTGAGGGAACTGGGATGTTTTCTATTACTATAACAATTTTTAAATTTGAATCGCTTAAGTTTAAAGGAATTTAAAGGATTCAGGAAATAAATTAAAATGAAGTATAATATATACAGGTTAAAAATGCGGAAATTTTAAAAATTAACTTTTAAAGATGTGAACAAAAGAATTAAAATATATATATATATTATTTTGAAATTTTTGACACAGTTTCTCAAAACATGTTCATTATATTTAGACATGCACGCATTAAATCCTTTTCAATAAATAAATGAGAAATTTGTTATTTATAAACATTACGCACCTACTAAATTTATTTATTTATTTCATGTTTTTGAAGCCATTTATAATGAAAGAACCGCGTATTTCTGAGATTCTTATTTAGTTTGAGAATCTGAGAAATACAAAATACTTTCAAGTTCTCAAGTCCATGTTTTTAAAAATATATATTTAAAAATTTTATTTAATTTAAGATAAGTTCACTGAAATTGGCACGTTATTCACATATTATGCGAATTTTTAGGCGATTTTATTTATAATTGTTTTAGCATACCGATCTGTGGTTATGTATTTACACTTTATTTCATCGCATTCATTTTCCATTAACTATTAAAAATAAAATACTTTGGGATAAAAATTATTTATTGTTCTATGATAAAAATCTCATTTTTTCTATAAAAAATGCATTCCCATTTAGATAGTTTTTAATTGAAAAAAGAGACATCTTTACTTAACAACTCTCTTTTCGATTATTCTTGTTATTGAAAACCCGTGGCGGATATTCGACTTGGCAAATTAGATTAGTTTAGTTATATTAACGTCCCGTATTAAAGCAACACTATGGTTATTTTGCGACGGACCTCGTTATTTACCGCGGTCAGATGACGAGAACGACACCTGAGCTGTCACCCCCTCTCCACACGACACCAGCGGGAGGACGTTTGGCCCTGATGGATTTAAAGTGCAACAGACCCCCCCCCCCTTACACGACGGTTCTTTGGTGGAGTCGGGTCTCTAATCTGAATCCCTACGACTCACGAGTCAAGACCTTATCACCAGGCCACCGCAGCCCGACTTGGCAGATTAGGCAGCTACCTAAAGCCATTGGGCTAATGAGGGCCGCAAGTAGTTCGAGTCTCATTCGAAGTCAATAAATTTGTAAAAAAAATTGCAAATTCTACGAATTGTAAAATATTAAGAACCTGGCCATGATGAAGTGGCTGCATTATCATATCCGTTTCATTACGTTGGTATTTACTAACACTTGCAAAGGTGAGTTTTTGCTTAAATGAAAGAGCATATAATGAATCATACACAGTCAATGGTTCATAGTAAGTAAATAAAAGCATATGCATTTCCCGAAGCTACTAAAATAAAGAATAATCAGATCAAATCATTAGCACGAAAGTTAAAAATGTGTTGAAATTTGTGATTAAATTACCCATTTTATTAAAAGAAGGATTTCCAATTTTTTACTGCCTAAGGCCACAAAATGCCTACATATGCAAACATTTCTCAATTTCCTTACATATTAGGGCTATATTCAGAACTATTTAACCAGATACAATGATAGTGTGCATATAGCATACAAAAATGTGTGCATAATATCTAGCTGGAAACATAGCATTTAGTGTTTTAGACTTAATTTATTTCCGCTTAGCCTGCTTGCACCCACTTTTGCATTCTGGGCGAAACGATTTTTACACTAAATAGTTCAATGAAAAATTCGAATCTAAAAAGCTTATAATTTTAATAAAACTGAAAGTGAAAAATTCCGCTTTAGAATTAAAGTGAAGAAAAAAAATCCGATTTATTACCGTAACTTTTATAATAGCAAAAGAACGCGCGTGAAAGATTTGATAAAGCAGTAAAATCGGTGAGAATTTCACTACATCACTAAAAAACATTACAACTCATTTAACGTTCTTTAAATTCAATTTTTAAAAACTCTAGAAATTAAAAATTGGGGTAAAAAAAATGTCGTCATTGAAAAACTATTTTTTGCCAAAGCATCCGAGTGAGAGATTTGATGAAATAATTTCATTACATCCTTAAAAATATTATGGCTATTTTAAAGTAATTTAAAATAAATTCATGAAAAATTAAGAATTGAAACTGAAGTCACTGAAAAACTTTTTGAATTTTAAATTTTATTGGAACAAAATTAGTTTTTATGTGATTATATATTTCTGAATTATTGCTAAAACACATTAAAATATGGTTAATTTCTAAAACATCTACTACTCAAAAAATATCTATATGCCCATTGTGGTAGCTCTAGACTCACTTGTTTGTCCTATAGAACGTCGTATTTTATGAGTCTCAATTTATTGTAAAAAATACCAGATTAAAAGCATTATCGTGTTAAAATTATCTAATATTTCATAAACTTCAGGATTGTACAATTTACTAATCTTAAAGTAATGCATTGAACTTAAGTATACAGTTCTTTTTTATGATTTGATTTCTGACCATTGATTACATTTTAGTTCAGTTCACTAGAATTGTAAGATAATTTTTTTTAATTCAACCCTTTAAATCAAACGGGATGCACTATGATGTGTTCAATGACACTTTCGAGTAAAAAAAGCCATCAGCTGCCGTCCACCACATCCCGGATGTTCCCTCCACTCCTCCGAAGTCGTTTACTAACTGAAAATGTGTCCATCCTATTTATTCCAGAGATCAAATCAGTTCATTTCCCTTCATCCAAAACGGTTCTCCACGGCATTTTTCACGGAAAGGAGGATATTAGTTCAGATGCAATTGAAGACGCACCCACTCCACTTACTCGCTGGACGTCGCAGCTCTGTTTTTTTCCTTTATTGATATTGGGCATGGGAAAAAGAGGGGCTTTTAGGGTTAGTTTATTGACAAATGCTGTAAATTTACAGGAATGCGGCATTGAAGAAATTGAAATTATCACCTTTATTATTATGGTGTTTATCTAGAAAATTTGACCGCTCTGTAGATATAGGTCAAAAATCTTTGACGGTTAAAATGTAGTTTAATATTTTCTTCTTAATTGATGACACGCTCTACTATTGATAGATCTATTGTTAATACCTAAAGATTTCTGTGGAATAAATCTCTATTGTTCATTTAACCCATTAACGTCCAACTGCAGTTTAATTCATAGATTTCAATGAATTACTTTTATAATAAAATTTCTAAGATAACTGTGGCGCAAAATACCGAAAAAAATTCGTTTTTTTTTTTACTTTATTTTTGAAAAATTATAATGTTAGCAAAATATCTTTGACCAACAAAACGTTTTTTAAAAGAGTTTTCAAATATAGCTAACTATTAAATATCACTTACTAATTTTGTAGCTTTGTCTCAAAACCTTCAACAAGACATAAACAAAGATCCAAATAGCACTTTAACTTCAAAATTTCGATAATGGATGTTACATGACAGTTGAAAATCATGTAGGAGTTTTGGAAAGTGTATCGACTTTATCAGAAAAGTTAAAAAAAAGTCAACTTAATGTATTCGGTTCAGCAAAGGGAATGAAACGCAGCTGCTCTTTAAATAAGACACTGAATGTATAACTTGTTAAGTGGCCAAAATATTAATAGATTTGTAACTAACCATGAAAAGTCATCCAAAATAAAGATTTAATTTCCCAATATCCTGTAAAAAAGGGGTTGTTTGGAAAGATTCGCCATTTAAAAAAAGGAGATTCAATTTAATTGGATCTTATAGCTTTAGTTTATGATTTGTTTTCACCTAAATGTTATATAAAAATAAAAACTTTCAACCCCGTTCCGAAGCTCAACTTGTTCCGAAGCGATTTTATCCAAGACTTTAATTTAAAAATGATTGCGGACTGAATTTCTCAAATTGTTATTGATTGTTTATCTCTTATTATTGATTGTTTATCGACACACATTCCACATTTATGAGCTGAAACAATTACCAATGCATTATTTTCACTTCTGATATATGGTTTCATGTGAAATTATCTCTTTACTATAATGAGATTCGAGTTTTATGCAAAACTAATAGAATTTTTATGTATTGAAAAAAAGGTGACTCGAATTCTATTTTTAAACGATCGACATCGACACAGCAGTTTTTCCAGAAGTACAAACATCGCTTTCTGTATAATACTAATTGTAGAATATGAATAAGCAAAGAAAAGCTTGTCGGAATTTGATATTCTGTGATATTTATACAAGTTATTCATAAAAAAAGTCGATACATGTAATTTTCTAATCACAGGATACTAGCGGTTGCTCACACCATAAATATAACTGAAAATTACACTTTAATATCGCGACTGAAATATAATAAACGTGCATATAAGTGAAGATTTGACAAAGGATATCATCTCAAGGCATTAAAAGTTCTTTGGACAGTTTATGAAATAGCTTCAGAGATTTAGTTATTTTTAGATGTCATATGCAATTTCTTTCTTTCTAGCAGATCTTTATCTCTAATATCTGTTAGTATGTGCATACTTCAGGTTAAAAGATGTATGCTAACTCTTAGCATCAAAATGTGTTTAGTAATTTTCAATTGTTAGTTCATAATGAAATACTAAATTTTTCACAGGAAAATATAAATGCTGCTATTGACCGATGCGTTTTCAAGATATATTGCTTTTAGGATAAGTTCAATGTTCTTGTCTTTCCAAATTATATTTCTGATTAGGCCGAAATTTCAAATTTAAGCACATAAAAATATGTTAGCACACTGAAATTATTAGAAATTTTGAAAAGAAATTACAATTTTCAGAAGTTTAACTTATTTGAAGACTTTTAGGTGATGTTAATGAATAGATTTTCCAGACAGAATGAAATTTCTTTAATTTATTTGATATCAATTTAGTGTCTGATCCAAAGTTAAAGTATTCATGCAAGTGGGTGGC
This sequence comes from Argiope bruennichi, assembly GCF_947563725.1. NCBI lineage: Eukaryota > Metazoa > Arthropoda > Arachnida > Araneae > Araneidae > Argiope > Argiope bruennichi. The sequence continues at coordinate 46,164,292 of NC_079160.1, forward strand.
AATATAGATCAAGTCATATTACTTTCAAATAGAAAAATCAAAAAAAGATGCAAAAAAAAACATCCAAAAGAAAGATGCCAAATCTATATAATAATAAAACCAAAAGAAAGATGCCAAATCCATAAACTAAAGCATTATAAAAAAAAACTTCTGTTGCAGAAAGAAATGAATCTGGATTTTTTTTTTCAACAAGTCACAAAATAATTTCGCATATTTACAACAGCAAGATTACATGTTGTTCTGTGAAACACATGTTTTTCCAAAGCATATTCGAGAAAACCTTACAAAAGTTTAGAATTTGAAACATCCACTGGAAAAGTGATACATGTTTTTCTCTTCTGGTTATTGTCAGCCTATCAAATAGACAGGTTATTTTTTTAAACCATTCTTAACAAACAGCTGTTTCTGTTTGTGCAGTTCGCATTTCCTGTTACGCATCTGATAATTTTTCAGCATTTAGGGAAAATTTTGTTTTGTGCATTAGACTGACTGCCATATGTTAAAGGTATTTTTGGGCGTTCCTTTTTTTTGTTTATTTAAATCTTTTTTTTTTAATCTTCTTGCAACAGAATGCTGCTTTATATAGAGTAATAATGGGAGTTATAAAATGACACAGGAAAATCATTGGGAAACGTAATACCATAAAACTAATTGCATAAGAGTTGATGCTTTCGAGGATAAAGTAACATTTATTTTAATAACTGATTGAATTTTGTACTTTCTGTATTATATAATACAATATTCATTTTTGTTTTATTTAAATCTTTTATAATTTGACAATAAGACAGTTTAGGTGAAGAAGCAGGGTCAATTTGAAAAAGATTTTCATAGGCAAGTTATAATAATCCTTTATAGAGCATAATACTGGGGCATTGACAAATAAAAAATTTTAAGGTTATATCAGGATAAACCGATGATGTAAATACTGAAACATCAAAAGTGTGTGGATTTGCCTTTTAATTTATGAAATAAGGGGCGGTAAAATATATTTAAAAGAGACCGTACAGGGGAAACTGAAAGTGATAAGCACACCACTGAGCGTTAAGGCTAAAAATATCATTGAACATTCATCGATATGTATACTTATCACTCAATTTTAAGTAATTTAAAACAACTATATATATTTTTTAAAATGAAAAATCACGGAATTCAAATTCAGTAATGTCTTACATCAAAGTTTGAAATTCATTTTGTATTTATCAGACCGATTCGGTGGTTAGCTACATTGTCTATTCTACAAGAAAACTGTTGCAATCTGATGCAATTTTATTTAATAAAACTTTAGCTACGTTTTGCTTTAAGAAATAAATTAAAATTTCATAAACTGCAGTATTCAAATAATCAATATATCAAAAAAGACGTTTAAATGTGCATAAAATTAACAGGAAGATTCCGAATTTTAATAAATTCCAACAGCGTCAACGATTTTTGTTCATTTTTTAAAGTGAATATTGAATTTAAATTAAATAAATTCAATAACAAAATGATAATTAAATATAAGAATATCTTAGATATAGAGAATATAAAAAAATGGTTTTTCAAGTCTGGAAAAATTTTTAGGAGTAAAAATTTATTGACAGACGCAGAAACTTAATTTCGCTACGAAGCCTCTTACATAGTGAACGGGTAGTGGTAAGTACACTTACCACTTTTGAATTTAAATGATATTTAATTGTTGACTATGTATTTCAGAGCTCTTAAGATAGATCAATCGAACTTTTAAGCATCTAATTAGCCTATTTATCATTTTAAAATATTTTTTGGGCCCTCATAAAAAACTCTTACAGGTGGTAAGAAAATGCACCCAAGAACTATAAAGGGATAAATTACTGTAACTGTTTCAAATTGGTTGTTTGTAAAAGTGGTAACAGTGAAAAATATGGAAGCCATATATTTTTTTGTAAATTATTAAATTTTGAGGAATTAATAATTACCAATATATTATTTCTTTTCATTTTACCATGCCTTTCTTTTTATTATGTGCCATTAAGATGTTGCTTTAGACAGAAAAGTAATGGCGATTATAAAAGTGCACGGTCAAATATCATCGGTCACTTTGGAAAATTTGGAGACCAATTTAATTTGTAATTGGTTATTTACAGTAATTAATTCATACCAATACACTATTTCTAACTCATTTAATTAATTACTATAATTTATATTAATACGCCCTTAAGCATACGATGGAATTCTTTGATGCATTCTTTTCGAAAGTATGGTGTTAGGTTGCCTGTTTTCTTCATAATCAGAGCAAGAAATTTTGAAAATATATCATGAATTCATCTTAAATGTACAGGGTGATAACAGTCCATCCCTTATAACAAAAAAAATTATTATAAAAAATAACTTATATCGAAACAACTGTGTTCCAAATAATATCATAAAAATGTTTATAAAATTTTTCCATAAAATAACTTATGTCAGTAAATTTCATTGTCAACAGCCTTAGTAGCTCGATGGATATCAAAGTTGCATTTCAATTCTAGCTACCGATTGCCCAACATTGCGGTTGTCACACTAGACACAGCAACTGTTATCTAACTTTGAGTGTATCTATATCTTCAGCTGGCGTTGCAAAAACTTTGACCTGTAGTAACTCCTAAATTGAGACGGAACAATAATAACAGATTTAAATTCATGCGAATAAAGAACATATAGACGTTCCTTCATTGACTTCAATTCCATAATAATCCAATATAAAATCATTACTTCTGCTTCTTTATTGGATTGAAAAAAATTAAGAACATCGCTGTTTCACAGTAAACATTTTACTGCGTTATATTCGTTGGTTCTTCCGTAAGAATAATTTACTATCAGGCCGGAATTTATGGTCCCTCCTCCCTTGTATATCAGGAGAAAAAAAAACTCCTATTGATTAAAAATTGTAAATATGATCCAATTTCTCGTTTGTTTAGAGTATACCTAGCAGAAGCCTACGTTTTTGATTATTTTTAATTTCGACTGCACGACTTCGATAAAAAAAAAAGATATTTTACTCTTTTATAGATCATTCATAAAAATGTGTTGACGTTTTCTAAAATTCTTAAATTAATATTTTTTCTACAGTATTCTGAAAAGGAATGCTTCAGTTTTATTCCCTCAGTATTTCATTTGCTTCGCTAAATATAAAATTATTTTATTGTTAAGTGCAACGTTTTCTAAGCATGAAATCAACATTTAGAACAAAATATGCGTGCTGAGCTAGAACATTGAATTAACTTCAAATACATGATGTGTCATACTTAAGGAAAATGCTTACTATGACTTTACTATTTTGTTGCTAAATTGTTTAATGCTTCTTCAGATATTACTCGCTTAAAAGCAGTCTTTCACCTAAAGCGGGTGGGAGACAAAACTGCATAGAAAGTAGAGGCTAGTCAGGAGCCTGTCAACACCTTTCACTTAGAACTTAATATGGGCGTAAGAGCAGGTGTAAAATATGCAGTTTAGACAACGCAATGCTGAAACTATTTTTTTAGAAAGCCAAAGAGTTTCTTACCCTATAGTTTAAATTTAATTATCTTCATCTTATTTAATATTTTTTTTTTATTTTTAGCATAAATTTGGTATCTTATTCTTTCACCAAGAGTGTTTAGATCTTAATTAAATTTAAAAGTGGGTTTTAGGATGGAAAGATACGCAGTGAAATGATAATTGCATTTTATCATCAAATCAGACCGAATATAGAAACTAAACCAATAGATTATATTAGTGAAAGATCTTTTATTTGGACTTCTGAGTCGAGAAAACAATTGTGGTTGACATTTGGTGATTTCCTAGCAAAGCATGGATCTATGTTCCAGTTAATATATGCGAAAATCGCAAGGCAAGTTTAGCCTTAAATTTATAAATTAAATTCTTGTAAATACATTTTAAAGTTTAATCATTTTAAAGTAAATAACGTTTTACTAATGATTTAAACCTAATTTTTAAGTTTAATTTTTTAGAAAAGAGGAAAATAGGAATTCTACTATAGTATAAGTTAGAATAAGTATTTTGATAAACCGATGAATGTATTTATTATTTAACATTTTCATATGCTTATTAAGGAATATTGTGTATGAAGTGTTTTGTGATTAAATTTATAGTGTATTGAAGAAAACTAAGAGGCTTTTTTTTAACCTCTGGTCGACGACAGGCTCTAAATTTAATAAATTTTCTAAGCTTAAAATTAAAATCGCATACCATTCACAATTTGTAAGTCATATATAAGACTATATTAACATATGATACCAGTTTCAATTATGTATAAGCGTACAAACAGATCGTCAGTCTATCACTCAAAGAATTTGATTTCAAATTAGATTAAATCTAAAAAAAAATGGTTCAAAAGTTTATAAACAATTCACTAATTTATGTTTCGACGATTTTGAGCAATTGTATTTCCATATATATAATAGATGGTAAAACTGTAGATGGATTTGTTACAAATCAGATACTGATAAAATATACGCCGCATTTCCTCTAACCAGCCTATTGCGATTTTTTCACATGAAATGACATACAGAATTAACCATTTTCACCCAAAATTTGATAGAAATCTAAAATTTTGTTGTGCGAATCTCATATCAAAATCCAGCCGTCTATTTTTTGGGTTTTGAGTTATCATGAGACAAATGTTTTGAAATAAAAGCAGGGAAAATTCTAAAATAAATCTTTTCAGATAAAGGGAATTTCAAAAAGTGGAAATATACCATAGTTTTCGACGTCGAATTTTTTTAAAGGTTACACTAAGCTTTATAAATACACAATAAAATATACTTAACGAAATAGCAAAAGTCAAGGAAATGTCAAAGTCTCTTATAAGGCGTGGCCAAAAATTAACTTTGTCTCTATATATTATATTTTCTGATAATAAATTGAGAAATTATTCTCTAAATAAATAGCGATTAAAATGCTATAAAAATCAACACTTATCGGTCAGTATTGGTACCAGTTTCATAGTCGAGCCTTTTGCTTTCCTTATTTATAAAATTTTTTAATGTTTTCATTTAAACCACTATATTAAGCACAAAAATTAGTGGAGATTATATTTCCACTGAATGAGACGGTAACAAGGCTGTAAATACGCATAATAAATAAAATTGTTTGAAATATTTATAGTATTCAGTGGCAATGCGCAAATAAAACTTGATCCGATATTTAAACATCTTTGCAACATTTTCTTCAACTCACAGTAGCAATGCGTATGTTAAAAAAATATTTGTAACAATTGGATAAGGGGGAGGGGAATAAAGTGTAAAAGAATATATTCGTATGAAAGGTACCTGGATATATGAAAAGGCACGGTCCAAACTTCGTCAAAGACCTTCAAATTTTTTAGAATTTGGCAAGCAGCCATTCAATTCAGAAGTGTTCCGAGCCTCGATCAATCACTGTAATATAAGCTGGACAACTGAAACGCAAAGATATCGCATATAATTGATATTATCACGGACTGTAAGGATACCAGCAAATAATAAGCTTAGCACAATAAAGTTTGAAAGATTTCTACGGAAAGTAATCGTGTGAATGATAGCATAATCATGTCTTTCTTATTGTAAAAATATTGCATGTAGGAAAATCTACATTAAGCAAATATGGTTTGCTTATTCTTTTTTTCTCTGAAAGAAATTTCTTTTATTGTAGAAATTTTGAACCATCTTGCAAATATTTGATATATTTTATAATAATGATATTGTGACATTTTTATAACATCCGATTTAATTCAACTATATGCAATAAGACGTGTTTACTTTTAAAGGCATCGGATGGTTTTACTGTAAATAAGATAATTAAATTAATTTATAAGATATAATTAATTAAGAGAGATTTATATATTTAAAAACAGGAGGAATGCCCACAAATAATGAGGGAAAATCGAAAGCTATGGAGAGTAAAACAAAAGTAGCAGATTTTGTAACAAAATGAATGTGGTTAATGGTATCTCTGTCTGAGATGACCGAGGAAGAGCTGTGATTGGTAATTGAACTATTCCATGGTCACCTCGATCACATGAGTATGTTTATTCTTTTAAGCGTTTCATTAAGCCCATGCCCTATGAAGGTGATCGATTCCGAAAGAAATCTAGTAGTCAAAATAATCGATTGCTTTTACCAATATTTGTGATCCATACCTTGCCGATATGGATCTTGTATTATTGTAGAAGGTCACATGTTTAAACATGTACTGTGAAAAGTTGACTCGCTAAAATGCTCTTTTCTTTTGATTTTAATGATTATATATTATTAAAATGTCTGCATTTCTTGTCTTTATTTTTCTGCTTACTTAGCTTTTTATATCTTCCTTTGGTGCCAGTATTTACAAGTGCTATTGCGGAACAGAAATATATTCCATAACAAAATCTTCCTATTTTGAAAATCTTTGCATATACACAGGATAGTTTAGAATAATTCAGCTTTTGTTAATAACAAATTTTAGCAGAATTTTACTCATCCTTAGCTGTAGACTGTCTTCTATCTAAATTGCTTGTACAAAGTAGATTACCACGATTTAACATACAAGGTTTCAAGAGAAGACGTTCGCTTCCCTTACCAAAAAGACAAAGCATTGTAAATTATTTCTTCTTTCTAAAATATTTGTTCCAACTTAATTTTTGCAAACATTTCGGCTGAATTAAATAATAGAACAAATGAAAA